>NW_009952481.1:913086-942901 GCF_000747805.2 Chaetura pelagica
GGAAAGAGACCTGCGAACATCTTTCTCAACAAAATCGCAGAGGAAGAATCAGATTCTTCTTCTAAGGTCTGTAAGATGAACATAGTGCTTGCTGCAGGGGTGCTGTCAGGTGGATCACAAGAGAAAGTGGATGGGGACAGAAGCTCAGGGACACACAAGCGGAAAACCTTGCCCCCACTGTTCAAGCTGGGCCAGCTTCCAAAGAAGCCCAGCCGACCACCCAGTGTGGACTTGGAAAAGTTCCGGAAGATGGTCCAAAAAGACAGTGAGTCCTCTCTGTTCTTGATTTCTTGAGTATTGTCTTTTTATGCGTTTACTACCCAGTTTATTTCAGGGGAAATCCTTTGTTCTGTTCAGAAATAACAAGAGACCTGTGCATCAGACAGCCCCTTAAAGCTTTAATCTATGCTCGTGTCTCTTCTGTACAGGTCAGAAATTAAGATGACATCCTCCCTCCCTCAGTGATAAGTCTAGGATTAATTCTTTCTGTATTTAGTTTATTTGTTTTTCAAAACTACTTAGATGTAGGTATAGCTTGTGTCAGAGAGTGTAAGTCTTTTTCTCAAAAGGCATTTAACTCAAGTGAGAGATGGATGCTTTCTGTCCCATTCTTGATAGTAGTTTCCTGGACAAAACTTGAAGGCCACCAAAATGACATGCTACAGCCTGTAGTAACCACACCTTCTATGTTTCTTTCTTGCCTTTCACAGTGAGTAACAACAGCAAGGCCCTATAATTTGCTGTATTTTAAAGTTTGTTCAGAAATCCAAACACTAGGCAAAATTACAGAATCAATTGTTCCTGCATGGAGCTGTGTTTGTGCCCAGAACCGAATCCAGACTCCAAAAGCATCTCCTGGACTTAGTGTTTTCTTTTAGGTTTGCATGACTTCAGTAGTGTGGCAGTTGGCAGCACCTGAGACTCTGCCTCTGTATTTTTCTGAATAACCAAGCCTCTGAAACTTCTGATGGTCTTAATCCAGGCATGAATATTAAGGCTTGTCACTAGATTTCTGTAAAATGTGATATGGCCTTGTATGTGATGAGAGCTTCTGTAGATACATATCTGGGAGAACACAAATCCCTGTGAAGAAAAAAAAAAGAAATATATAAAAATAATTGCTGTGACTTCAGCCCTGAAAAGAGTTGTGCTTCAACAGGTGCCTTTCACAGCATAAAACAAGTTGTAAAAGTGATATAAGCTGTTTGTGAGGCATTCAAAATACGTCCCTTAAAATCTCATGTAAAAATGTACTTTCCTGCAGTCAGACCCACATACCAACTGTTGCCTTCTTAAAGGAGAGATGAGTTTTGAAGAGGTTTAATTCTTCCTTACATCACATGTATTTCAAACTTTCATGCTAAGGCTTTTTTCCAAAGTTTGTAGGCAGTCTTTGATGATTCTAAAGAAATTAAAATCAGCCACTCCAGTTAGCATGGGTGATACCAATGAACACATTTCTAGTGCAAGTTGTATAAGAACTGAAGGAGGCTTTTTCTCTTTCTTGCAGTACCCTGTGCTAGGAACTATGATTGCATAAGAAATTCTCATCACATTTAAATCAACATTTTAAGTTGTATGGGTCCAGAGGAAGGCTGTTCTTGATCTTGGTGCATGTGAGAAACAAGGACAAAAATAAAAACTTATTACTGTCTTAAATATGTATGTTGTTTGAGGAGGCTTTTTCTTTGTTGTTTGTGCAGATTTTGTGTTGGTTTTTTTCTTTCTTTGTGAGCTACTGTTTGCATTGAGCTCAGGAAACAAAGATGATGTTCAAAGCTCACATATATTTTTTTAGCACAAGTAATTTTAAAACGTGTACTGCAGCTGATTGTGCTGGGTGACATACAGAGCTAGGTATGGTAATTCTGGTAATGGGAGGCATTCCACCTATGTTGGTCTGCCTTAAGCATCTTTCTTAGATTTAATAAAACAGGTCAAACTCAGACTTAAATTTTCAGTGTAGGAAAGGGAGATGCCCAATGGTGTGATTCAGAGCATTACAGTTAGATGACTAATGTAGCGATAGATAGATAGATAGATAGATAGATAGATAGATAGATAGATAGATAGATAGATCGATAGATAGATCGATAGATAGATAGATGTTCTGAATAACTTCACACTGTGCATGTGCATCAGGTACATTAATGTAATTTAATTAAAGCAAAATTTGTCCTTATGCCTGCCATATTTAGAATACAGTATGGCTTGTGTTTCAGGTGTTTTGAATTCACATGAGACTGGTCTTTCTGAAACAGGAAGCATTCAGAGTGGTTATTACTGGATGAAAAAGTTCAGAGCTGACTTTCTTTTAATAGAAAAGCCACACTAAAAACACTGTATGCATGCAACTGTATCAACTATATATTCTGTTATTATTAGTTGCACTGAAAAATTAGGAGAATATTAGTAATATAAAATGTGTTTTCTTGTCAGCTGCTACATTCTGGTTTTCCTGTGTTATCGTACAGTTACAGAAATGTTCTCACAAATCCATGATAAGAGCTAGATCCTCAACTGATGTAAATCTGTGTTTCTCTGTAAAAGAAAAAATGCCAGTCTGAGCAGCTGCCCCTTCTCCATAGAGCACTGCTCAGCATGATTGGCTTTACTTGAGTCCCCAGAGCAGTTTCAAAATGGAAAAGCAGCATTTTCAGCAAATGACACCAGGAAATGTTTAAATTAAAAACAATAAGAACTTTGCTAGGTACAACACCTATAAGTCCTGGAAAAGTCTGGAAAAAGTTGTTTTTTTAAAAAAAAAAAAAGAAAAAAATTGTTCATTTTTATGTAATTAGTGAAGGAATTATTTTATTCCATTTTTATTCAATGATTTCATTTTTATTTTCTCCCATATAGTTATAGGCACAAACCGTTTTTCATCTTCTTTTTAATACCGTGGGTTAAAAAATTTGTCGTGTGTGTTCAAAATCAATACCATGGACAAGGCTGTAAGACCAGAACTTTTACTGGAAGGAGGATCTCCAATTGCCTCTAACCAGCACTGATGTGACCACCAGCCTGAGTGAATCAATCTGGGAATACAGAGTTAAGGATGGAGCTTTCAAGAGTGGTGGCACAGGGTGTTCTTCAGACATGTTGCAAAATGCACACCCAACTAAGTAGAACTGAAGGGTCAGACATGGCCTTCCCTGCGTCACAGTTTTTGGGTCTGGGAAAGACTGAAATATTCAGAAACCACATCAGTATGAAGCTGCTCATGGTGGCCCTGAACATCAGCCTTCCCGTGTTCCCCTGTTGGCTAGTATGTAGACCTTGATGTTCTGTATGGGTTTAATTAATGCAGCTAATTTATCTGAGGCCAGAACTCTCCATAGAACAGTCCTGGTGAAGGGACTGGATGTTTTAGAGTGAATCCTTAGCAAACTGATCTTCAGCTCAGCAAAGTTATTAATCACTGCTGGGTTTCTTGGAATGTAAAACTTGAATGACACACATTCAGAAAGGCAGTTAAACTGAATTTTTATTTTTTTTTTTAAACTGTAATTTCCAGAATCAAAGTCATGTCAGGAAGATGCCACCCCCACAGCATAATTTTTTCCTGCTCGTTACTTTGTCCTGATAAACAGCAGTTTGTCATAGTTGCTTAATGCGATGGTTTGATTCAGATGCTGAGTATAAAGAAAGAGCAGCAAATGGAAATGGTTCTCCCACTGAGCAAAAGTCCCTGAGGTCTAGCTTTTGCAGGTTTTGATCTGTACAAGGGCAAAAGTTAGTCTTTGTGTTGTTCCAGCCACACTTGTTTTAGAGGCATGTGCCTAAGGTGCAGAAAACCTCTTATTTCCTAATTTAAACAAGGAGTTTGAACTTATCTGTCTCAGAAGCATCAATTCACCTTTTTTTTTTTTTTTTTTTTTGGGTTGTTAACATCTCCCATTAAAGCTGGTTTACATTTTTTTTCATAATCAAGTATTTACTGAGCATAAAATAACTTTAAAAGCTGAAGGACTCACCTTAGATGCAGCAGTCTTATTCATGTACGGGAGGAGGATTTAAACTGTCCACCATGCCTCCACAAATAATAAAGGATGCTGTTCTGGTGTTGGCCTAGCTTTGGATTAGAAATTTTCACCTTCTCTTGAATACCTTTTCTTGTTTAAACGTCTGCAGATACATGCTGAGGTAAGTTTGACTATGGATGCACTACTATTTTCCAGTGAAGGCAGGCTCTAAGAAACTCTTGTCTGGACCTGTGAGTAAATGACACTTTGGAAAATTCCAGTGTTATGTCCCACTACAGCAATTTTTCCTCAAGAGGTGACCATATTTACATCAGCTCAGAATCAATGAGATACATGGGCTTTTTAGAGTCAGAAAATAATACAAACAATACTGTTTTATAATAAACACCCAAAGTGCAAACAGGGCTTTGTTAGGGGGGAAGAAAAAAAAAAATAATTTAAAAAGTGTCATTTCTCTGACATCTTTCCATGTGAGGCCACAACCCAACCATTTCTTTCAGAGGAGAACTGCACCTGGGCTGACCTCAGTGGGATGGTGCATGCACAGGTGGCCACCCATGTGAAGTCAGTGGAAGGCTCAGAGTACCTAGCACTCTAAACACCTCTGAATGCCTTGTGAATGAACAACACTAGTGCTTCAGCTAGAGACAATTCTGAGCTGTGCTGGGAGAAACTATTTTGAACCTAGGAGAAGAGAAGACATGTAAGAAAATACTCATGATTTTTAATTTGGGCTGTGGTTGTGTCTGCAGTCTTTGATGAGGCTCTCTTCTGTGCTGGACAGTGTACACACACAGTGGAAAAGCTGTTTGAGCTGGGTACAACAACCAGAAAAAAAAAACAGGAGGAATTAAAATTTAAGGTATGTTGTCAAAGTTATCACAACACTCTATTGGAAAAGTAATTAACAAGCAATCACCACTCTGGAGGACAGTGAATAACTGACTTTGCAAAGCCCCTTAGAACCAGGCAGCTAATGCTTTTACATGAGGGCAGGATGAAACAGCATCTTCCAAAGTTAAAAAGAACAGGGGATTTATTTATTTATTTATTTATTTTAGCACAGGATGTCATGGTTGTTTACTGCAGAATCTGGACTTAAAAGGTCAATGTAGGTTTTATTTCTTACCTCAGTGCTAAACTGGATAACGTTATGCAACAGCTCAGTATGTCTTTCTAGTATTTTGTTAGATTTCATTATTTTTATGCCTGTTATTATTGGTTCCCAGTACATTTACCTGAAAACTACGGAAGTGAAGCTGAAATTACAGCCACACATAATCATGCTTAAGAACTTAACTTTGCTGGATCTGCTTCAAATCAACTACAAAATCTGGATGAGAAGTTTTGCGTATTTTTTACAAGAAATTAAAACAAAACCTCTTTAGCCTTCCTCTAAGGACATTACTCTCTCTCCTCTGAAAGTGAGAGAACCCAAATGATTCCTCTTTCATTTCTGAAGTTCCTAGAATTGAAATATGATGTTCAGCTGAAATATTGCCAATGTTGTGCATATATCATAAAAATCAGGTTATGGTGTATGAAATCACACAATATACATAGTTCGGTACAAAAGCAATTACTTTATCTCTGTGGCTCTGACCCCAAAGAAGTTGTCTCACTTACGGTTTTGGTATACAGTAAATTTCAAAAAAGTGGTTTAAAATCCTTTCTAATTTCAGTATTATTTCTTCAACAATCTTCCAATATTTCAACCTCTAAGTTCCAAAACACTGGTTGAATTAATGTTTCCTCCATCTTTTTTGTTCATGTTCATTCTCCAGCAATAATTACAAGCACCATAGTTATAGAACATGCACGTAAGACTAAATTTTTCAACAAGCAAAGAGTGTATACATTATTTCATTCTGATGCAGTCAGAATTTTTTTTCTAATTTTTTAAGATCCTCCACACTTTCAGGTGTTGTTTATGCTTCACCAGTTTGCCTCTACAGTCTCATGTATAGGAAAGAACCTCTACCAGGTGTGTGGTCTGAGACTTAATATGTCATCCTCGTGTCATTTTGAGAATAAAAGACATAGAATAGTTGTTAAGTGCTGTGTGAAATATCCTTGAGTTTATCTGTGCATCTGCTCTAGAAACAAGATTTCACAACCGAGATAAATTAGTAGTTCCACTTTAAAAAAGGCAAATTTTCCATCTGTTCTGATAATATTTTTCACAGAATCAGCCTGGTTGGAAAAGAACTTGAAGATCATCAAGTCCAACCATAACGTAAATCCACCAGCCATAACCTAGTCTACCTGATTTTCATGATATATGAGCAAAAGTCAGCAAAACAGTCCTAAAATGGATGGAGTTTTATACTACGTCTCCATATTCTCCTTTTCCCTTCCTCCAAAATTCCCCTCATTGTTTGGTAAAGGATTTCCTTTGTACAAAACTGAAAAAGAAGCCTTACAATCAAAGTGTAGAATCAGAAGAAATGAGGAGAATAAAAGAAAAGTAAATGAAGATAAGATTGTAACCAGGCATTTCTTAAAGTGAGGTCTGGACTATAATAAATAACTTTCTGTTGCCTTTGTTTTCAAGGTGTGAGCCCTATCTCCAATAATCTTTCTGTCTCTGCTGTTACACTGTGTGTCAACAGCATAATCAAAAGCACTGAGCTTCAGTAATGTAAGTTTAGCTACTTACTTTGAGAAGCTCCAAAGCAGCCTAAGTGTGAATCATGGTTTGTATCTAAATGAATATGTACATGAAGGGAAGCAGAGCAGAGAACAGCTCTCTGCAAGTTATGAATAAAGTAGGAACTGGGTGATCAGCTGCTGCAGATGTTGCTGCAGGTTCTTAACAAACCCTCTGTAAAGCCCAGAAAGCTTTCTTGCATCTCGAAATGGTGAAGTTTTTTGCAGTAAAACTGAAAACTGTTGTTGCATTTGCAGAGTAGCTCAAAACCATTTAGTTTTATAAAAGGATGTTTCTTTCAAAATGTAAAACTTTTGACTGTGTAACTACTTGAAAAATCCTTAAGTCTTCTTTTTATAAAAACTAAGTAAATTAATTAAGAAATGAAAAATTCCAGGCATTTAGTTTTTTTCCTACAGAATGTTTAGAGTCTCCTTGCAGTAGATAATTACTGTCAGGTTTTCTTTACATTAGTAAGAGCAGAAATGGTCTCTACACCTCACCAGTAGCTCACTGAATCAGGGGATAAAGGGATTAAGATCTTGCCAGAGGCCAAATTCTATGCCAAAGAAAGAGGGAGATGATCTGCTTTTTAGGATATTAGGTGAGTAAAAAGTTTTTCTATGTATGTGCAAGAGACTTGTTATGAAACAGATTTTCTTACATAAGTCTATTGCTGTGTATATATAATGAAGTAAGTGTGATCAGAGTGAACTTGTAATGGGAGGTAGTGTGATGTGCATTATTGTTCCAGTCCAGTTTTATTTAGTATGTCATCTTGGACTAAAAATTTCTGGGTCAAAGCAATAGATGGCTTAGATGCTACAGCACAATACCCTAAACATAATTAAGAATTAAGTCTTTGTGGCTAAGTCTTGACTGTGTAGACACTGGAGACCAAGCTAATGTATTCGCAATAGAGTATGTTGCTGATAAGATGCCATATAGCTGTCTTGAGCTAACCTGAATTTTTTAAGTATTATTGACTTTGAGAGTAGGTATACATTATTGCTGTAGTCCAGCCAAGATGTGAGAAAATTATGAATAGCTGAAGCCAGACCACCCTCTGCCAGAATGGAATAGTTTCATACTTCACTGGAGATTCTAAAAAGTATTATTTGTCATTGTTGCCAGTTAAAAGCTGTGTGCCAAGTAACCACATTCTGTTGCAGTACAGCTTGAAATGATGATCAGGGTTTGTATATTTGGCCAATGGATATTGAATTGCAAGTATGAGTGTTAAATTATTTATTTATTTTTCCCTTTAAGTATTCAGTTCAGCTCATACTGGTACTTACTGTTCTTCATCTAGGTAGCCATCTCTCATCCAAGCAGTGAGATACCATGATATTAAAGGAGGGAATATATAGATACATGTCATTTCAGCTTTGCCAGTACTTGCAAGAGTCCAGTTTATCATGCAATTTTGAGAAGGACTGGGGAGACCTGGCCCTGGCCAAAATATTCATTCCCATCACATTCCTATCCCACAAAGTACTGTTTGTTGCATGTGTTCCTTCAATAAGGACTGCAGGAACTGGTGGGATTTTCCTTCAGTTTGCCACATATTTCTGGTATTAGCATCTCAGGACAGAGTAATACAGCATCTCAGGACAGCAGTGAAAATTTCAGCAAGGTTGAAACAGATATGTTTTTCTCATCCAGCCCTTAATCTGGCTTTTGAGTGCACAGAGTACATAAATTCAAAAAGGTGGGATTTATTTTGGGATTTTTACTAGTTTGAGTTCACACAGGAGAGGCATGGAAATTATGGAGCAGTGTTATATGCAGGTTGATTTCTCCTGAGATGACTGAACAAAGAGTATCTGGACACGAGGAAAAGATGGGTTCTTTCTCCAGATGTTACATTAGCTACCAAAGAGGTATCAGTATTTCTCTTTCACAAGCCAGGAATGGCAAGGATCAAATTCATAGGTTTTACATCAAGACAATTTCAGTGTTCTGAACTTCCTGATAAATAAATATTACCCAATAATGTAGGTGACCTTTTGGTCCCTGCATTTATCAAAGTTATTTGAGAATGTTCCCCAAAAACAGAAGAGAAGTTTTTTCCAGTGTTCTGTGTACAGTTCTGCTGTAAATGCTGAAGTTACGGGCGTGACTAAAGAAGTTTAATACCACAAGCAGCAGTGTAATGGGATATTTGGTACTTTCAATGGACAGTTTCTGTGGCAAATGTCTCTTAGCTGCTATACAGCTGCAACGGCTTTGAGGAACTTGTTCCTTTAAACCTGTTATTTCGTTTCTTTTGGAGAGCTTCAGTTTCTGCATGTTCTTCAGTGTATCACAGCATTACAAAAGTTGAGAAACATAAGAGAGTGAGATGCTAGTGGTCAAAGCTACAACAAAGAGATGACCCTTAACTCTGTTGCCTGTGGTGAGAGTGCTTTGGGTGCATATGAAGCCAAGAGGTAGTTTCAATTTTATTTATTTTTATGAGCGTCTGGAGCTGAATTCAATTTCACTACTAGCATAGAGCCTTTCTGTGTACTCAGTGTACCAAGGGTCTCAGAGACACTAAAAGACGGAACTAGAGTAAAAATTAAATGTTCCATTAAAATAGGAAACAAAACACTACTGAAACGTTATGATAGCTTTGGCTCTATGAGCCTGATTATAACAGCTTTTTCATACTGAAAGTCACCTTCATACCTAACTCATCCCATTATTTTCAGTACTAGAATTAAAGCAGTTTACACCAATATTAGCCTCAGTCAGTGTAAGTGCTTGTAATTACAACTGTAAAGGTAGGGAAGAGTCAGTTCTAATAATTACCAAAACAAATAAAATAAATAAAATAAAATAAATAAAACAAAATAAATAAAATAAAATAAAGTATTTCCATTCATATGATGACCATTCAGCTATTGCTAGATTCCAGCAATGTACATACATTAAAAGGGACAGGCTGTTCAGCCATTATACTTAAAAATAAGCACTTAATCCAAAACTCATGTGTTGTCCTTTCCTGACTCAAGTTTCCTATTGCCTGGATTCGATCCTCAGGAGACATCAGATGAAAAAAGTATTATGCACAGACACTTGGGCAGAATTTTTACCTTGGTCTTACAAGTTAATCACAATGAAGCAATGTTGTATGATGACATGAAGCATGTATGCATGTTGTGCATATACACAACACTGTATTAAGACAACTTAAGTAGAAACTTGGAAAAAACTCTATAGGTTTCCTTGTGGAAAACACAAAAATTTGAGAGTATAATTAATCCCAACTAGCAAGGTCATTATGGAAAGAAAAAAAAAAAAAAAAAAAAAAAAAAGAAAAAAAAAAACCAAAAAGGAAGGATAGGGGGAAGTGTTCTGCTGTAAAGGTTGTCCCTATTTCTTAGTCTCCAGAAAGCCTGAGATCTAGCCAGGAGTGTAATGTAAAAGCTGAATCTTCAATCTGCCTCTTTTATATTCTCAGCAGGCTGCTTTCAATCACACAAACCCTCAGCAATGTATTTTTTAAGACCTGGTTAGCAAACACACGGGAAGAAAGAGCTAGCCACAGCTGCAACATTGATGGGGTTCACATGGACAAATGTGTCATCTCTCCTGCCTAGCTGAGAAATTAAAATGGTCCTTTCTCCCAGCTCTGAATTTTATGTCATGTTGCTCCATCATTTAAAAAAAAAAAAAACAACAGAAAAAAAAAAACCCAAACAAACAAACAAAACCTTTCTGGCTTCTTTATTTGGTTAGAATGTGCTTAAGAGGAGCCAAATGCAGATATATGCTTAGATTGTCAATGCTATGCATCTCTATTAGGGATTTTAGAACTGCAAGAGATTACAGATAACAAAATCTGTGGAAAAATAGAGACTGAAGAGTTAAAAGAAAACGCACAATCCTCAGAGACTGAAATACAACAAAAGCACAGTCATGTGTAATCCTGTCTCATTTAAACAAAGCTTGTCTTTACTCAAATGCAAATACATACTCAAATGCAGAATGAAGCAATATAAACCATACCTGTGAAATTAGGTAATGTAATGCCTGAGGAAAAAATCTAGACATCATAAACAACTCTACAGTTGCATAAGGACAAAGGTGTGACAGAAAAGTCCAATGAATTATAATTTTCAATCTATAACTCTGAATTCTTAAAGTTTTACCCCTAAGGAATCTTCATATAGTTACCAAGTGTTTTAATAGAAGCGTTTTTCTAATATGCTTTAGCTGATATTCAGATGCCTGCACTTCCAAAACAGGAGTGAGGGATGACAATCAGAGAATATGCTGGAACCCTCTGGGTGCAACCAGTAGAGATATGGGCAGATGAAGAATTACTTGTAATTTTCACTACTGTGTGGCAGACAAATGCGTGTTGTGTAGAATTCCAGTGCTAGACTTTTTACAATGCTGGAAAAGTTGGAGAAATTGCAGAAATAACTACAAATTAATTGCTAGATGGGAAGAAAACAAAACAAAACAAACCCCAACAAAACAAAACAAAACAAAAAAAAAAGAAACAAACAAGTGGAGATGAGATTTTAAAGGTTTGGTCTTTAAAAATTGCAAAAAAAGGTAAGACGTATTGGTTAAGTTCAGTGTTATCAATACCTATGGACAGAAAATAGTGATTATAAAAAGGTCTTTGATCTAGTAAGCAAAGATAGAAATAAAAGTAATAGAACCTAAAGTCTGGTGAACTTAGAAAACAAGTAAGCCACAGATTTTAACAGGGAGCCAACATAGCCAAACAAACTTTGTAGTGGTATATTCTTTCTCTTGTATTTTAAGAAGTGGGACTTCTTTCTGGGAGACAAGTTTTAGTCAGAATGTTATTATAGTAGATCTCTAGCTTTTGGCTTAATAAATGAACAAACATTTTAAATGTACAATCTTGGAAAATACAGGACACCAAACAAAGGATGTCATCATTGAATCAGAAGGGGTTTAAAGTTGTTTGGTCCACCCCTATGTGTAGGGTAATAACAACTATACTAGAACTTAGTTGTGCCATAAATTTATCACTCTTCTTCAACAGGGACCTCAAGACATAGAAATTCCAACTTCATTATTAGAAAGTGCCTGCAAACAAGTATTGCTGGCCTTTAAACACATTACTTCTTCTCTTCTCCATCATGGAAATGAAGAGAAAAAATAATGTGGGGTGTTGTTTTTTTCTTCTTTGCCAATAACTTAAGTATTTATTTTGGTCTCAGCCTTATCGTATTTCCCTAAACCACCATAATTTGTACAGTATCTCCAGGAATTCATGTTTTCTAGACCTCTGATCTTTCTCAGTCTCCTTATTTGGTCTCTCTCCAGTTGGTACACATTAACCCTGCTGTAGCCCACTCAGTATTAAGTGAAAAGGTTATTTCACTCGACTTCTGGTCTATAATTTTGAATAAAATTGTAAAAAGATATGTGAATAAAAATGTATCTGATACTATACTACTTTAATCTTGGCATATGTTAAAGTGTGTCTGCTTTTGCAAAATGAATGTTCCTTAACAAAAACACAAAAGAATTTACCTGTATAAGCAGCAGTGTTGGGACTTTTAGTATTTTGCTGTTTAAGTAATGGAGGAATTTAAAAGGTTTCAAATACGATGTTGTTGACACATACATTGACAAGTTGCTCCAAGCAGCCATGAAGCCAAATTAATCCAGTTATTTTTTAGTTCTTTTTAGTAAGCAGAAGAACAGTCAAGGTTTGGTGGTTTTACTTTGATTTCTGTCTAGCACAGGAGAGGTCCTTTCAACAGTTACAAATACCACTTCTACTGACTACCCCAAAACCAGAATTTATTACTTCCAAAGAGCTAAATAAAGCTCTTTAAGAAGTTTTTTTGTAATTTTCACTGTTGGTATTAAGCATTATTAAATATTTGTTGTTGTTCTCTGTTTACGCCATTTTTTTCCAATGTGTTGAGCTTCTTTGCTTGACAAGATTTTAATCTCCACTATACGGTTGTGAAATCAAAGAAAAAATCCAGAGGCCCTGGGGGTTCTTTTTTACTGTAATTGGTTTTAACTGAACTATGAATTTGCTTTTTTTGTCTACTGTCCGCTTCCTTCTATTTTATTGGACTTGCCTCAATACAGCTGGGGCCAGTTCTTTCTGGGCAGCTTCTAGTCCACACATGATACATGCAATAAAATCCTATGTTTGCCATCATGGCATCCAAACACGGTTGTGTTGAATAACATCTTCATCATGAACTCTCAAAGCAGTAGTTACTATGGTTTTGTTGTGGCTTGTACAGGGAGCATGAATACAGTGCAGCACACGTGCACACCAGCCCACTCCTGTAGTTATGACAGCTGTGCCTACTGCACAGCACCATCTTGTTTTTAATGCTGCACCTGCTTGCTGAGGGCATAGCTTCTGTGCAGATTCTCAACTGCCACGGTTCTAATATGGTCTTGCCGGAAAATTAAGTTCAGCCTTTTACAACTTGCATTACAAACATAGTTGAAGATGTACAGAGACCTGTACACCTCTTAATCAATGCCATGATATCTTTTCATCTCTTATCCCTTCCCTTGTCACTCTGCCTCTGAGCAAGGAAAACTCCAGTAACATTGTATCAGTGCACATGTGAAACTGCAGCTGGTCTTTTAAAGTAAAGTGCAGAATTAAATGATAATTTTGTTTCGAAGTACAAGAGCTTATATACACAATGAACTGATACTTCTTTTTTTTTTTTTCTTGTTGATGTCTTGGCAAAAGAATTTGCAAAGCCTTCTATACACAGTGCATTCCTCTAGGCAAAGCCTCTGTTCTCTGGTAAGATAAGGCATCAAGTAATTCTAAGAAGCAGGTTAAGTAAAATGTATTTGCTCTGGGGTGTGTGTGGTACTGATATTTTATCCTAATATTTCATGTAAATATTGAGGTTCCTTCCTCAGCTGTTTGCTTGATAAATCAGCCTGTTCTGCTTTTTCTCAGACCCCGAAACTGAAGGTGTGAAACAGACAGCACCTTCCTCAGCAGGACTTTCACGACCTGTTCGCCCACCGCCCCCAGCTACACAGTTGCCACCTCCTCCACCAGCCTCTCACCCATCTCTGCAGTGGCCAGCAGCTCCCAGCCTGCCTCCCAGAAACGTCAAGCCCACCTCTGAAACGTAAGTGAACATAAATGCCAACTTTTCTCTTGCCTAGGTTACAAGGATGATTAAGAGACTGGAGCACCTGCCTTATGAGGAAAGGCTGAGAGACCTGGGGCTTTTCAGTCTAGAGAGGAGAAGACTGAAGGGGGATCTAACTCATGTCTATAAATACATGAGGGCTGGACATCCAGAAGGCAGGGACAAGCTCTTTTCACTTGTGTCCTGTGATAGGACGAGGGTCAATGGGTTCAAACTGGAATACAGGAAGTTCCACCTCAACATGAGGAAGGACTTTACTGTGAAGTTTACAGAGCCCTGGAAAAGGCTGCCTAGAGGGGTTGTGGAGTCTCCTTCTCTGGAGACTTTCAAGACCTATATGGATGCCTTTCTGAGTGGTCTGCCCTAGTTCGTTGGTCCTGTTCTGGCAGGAGGGTTGGACTCGATGATCTTGAGAGGTCCCTTCCAACCCCTACCGTTATGTGATTCTGTGATTTATTTATTTTTTCCTGCCTATTTGCTCAATGCAGCAGCAGATTAAGGCTGCAGGTGTTCCAAGTTTCTGAGGCAGTGAGGTCCCACACCACTCTCCTTGTCCTACCCTGTCCGTGGCCTGTTGGGAATTAGTTTTTGTTAGCTTAAACCCTACAGCAACATATTTTTTTGCCTTGTGGGTAAGGGGAGGGGACAAGGAACAGACACCCGGAGGGGGTTTTTAATCCAACAGGATTAAAAGACTGCATACCATGGTAGAAAATCAGTTGTATCAGTAACTGTAGATTTCCCCTGCATTTTTCTGGGGGAAGAGGGCTAGGAGCACCAGGCCTATCAGTCAATTGCTGAGGAAGCAGCTTTTCAAGCCAGAGATACTGAGCTGGTTGAGCAACTGTGCCAGGAGCTGCGTCGTGACCTGTTGTGATAACGCTCCGAAGCCTCTGTCGCATATGGGGCTCCTCTCTTTACCCCTCTTTGAAGAGCTGCAACACCTCCCAAACGCAAAGAGTTAAAAGCACTTCAGTCCGGCGCCAGAACTGCGCGAAAACAGGCTGAGCCTGAACGCAGCGCTGCTCTCCGGCCGCGCAGAGCAGCTACACGCCGGGCAGGGAGAGAGCTGCGTGTCAGCGCCCCGGCGCGCTGTGCTTCGGTGCTGCCGGCGTGACCCGGGGCCGTGCGGGGCCGTGCGGGGCCGGAGAAGGGTCCCCCCCCGCCGCTCCGCCCGCCCGGGCGCGGCTCTGCCGGCACCGCTGCCAAGTGCCCGGGAGCCACGCGTGTCCTCTCGGGCGCCAGGGACCTCCCGCATTTACCTCCGTACTTCACCCTGTTTTCCTTCCCCCGGCCTCAGTGCTTTCTCCAACCAGCCAATCCTAAAAGACCACTTTCTGCTCTCAAGTCCTTTGCTTATGACTCGTCATGACTGTCAGCCCCAGTTCTCTTTTAAGTAGTATAAGGTATTACAAAGTTAAAATTCCCTGATGTTATTAGTTACGGTCTCAACCTCTTGCTTCTCTCAGTTTGATAGCACTTTTGAATCTATCAACAGAGGCCTTTTACCTGGCCTAACTTTATACCTTGTTTAGACTTTAGACTCTTAGAGTCAATGAGCAAACCTTACAGCTGTATTTAACACTGGGTGAAAGTCTGGCACCCTGCTTCTGCATTGTGCAATAATCCTGCACCTGCAAAGATGGTTAAGAAGCCCAAGAGGTACTTACCATTCAGTCAGCCCATCTGCCTATTGTATTTTTCATACCACACTTGTCTCCATGGTATCTGAGAGCCTTTGGCTCTTTTTTTTTTTTTTCGCTCTGGATCAAAGTGTTCCAATGAGAAAAACCAAGTCACAGTTGGGAAGAGTAATTTAGGCAATAGCTCATGGGTACCTAAGTAGAATATGAGGCTCAATAAACTGTCCAGCTGCTGTGTAAAACAGCTGAAAAAAGCACCAGAACAACAGTGAATGAAAATGCAATCAAAAAAACATCTTTGTAGGTTTCACATGTCCACTTTTTCATATTTACAGAATTCCAGACAGTGAAGAAAATTATGATGATGTTGAATTTTCTTCACGAGGTAGGTTGCATATGTTTTAATTAATGGCAGCTAAATGAAGCTATAAGCATATTGCATTTATAAGATACACAGAAGCATATTGTATTCATGAGTGACTTGTGTAACTTATTATGCTGGTTTGGTAGTTGTATGGGTGAAGATGCTTGTCTCATAACTGTTCCATAGTTAATATGTTAATATGACAGACTGAGAACCTGCTTTAAATAACTTCCTTCTCTCCTTTATTTTTTTTTTTTTTTTCCCCCATGTTTTCTTTAGAAATGTGCTGGGATGGTAAATTATTAGGTTTTTAAATCTGAACCAATATGAATGCTGCTCTTTCAGTGTTAAATGTGTGTGCTCTGGTGAAGCAAACACTGTTTTATACTCGATTAAAAAAAATAAATAAATTGTTGACTGTGTTTTTAATGTCTCTTTGTGGTCTGCCTTCAACAAGAGGCAGTGAGTTGCTATGTTGTACCAGGAACAGCCAGAGAAGCAGATTGTGATACAAAGAATTTCAGTCTGCCTTCTGATCTCTCCTCGAGAGGACTTGGTTTGTGCCAGGCACAGGACGCACTGTTTAGTGTGCTAGCCATCCCTGCTGTGCAGCAATGTGGGCTGAAACCAAGCCCAAACAATTTTCTTACCTAACTATCTGCAGAGTAAGGAAGAAGCAGAAGATTCAGTTTCTTTTTATGCAGCCCAGGGCAGATGCTGGCTTGGAAAAATAACTTTTGGCCTCATTCAGCTGTTGGGCTGGTGCAAGAAAGTTCTTTGAGGTCTGACTGGACTTGTAGGTTTTCAACAACTACTTTCTTGTATAAATAGGCATTCTTTTAAACAAATACTGTAGACAAGTTCATCAATGTCAAAAAAGAATCTTTAAAACAGATATTCCACTTCAACAAGTACATAGAGAAATAGGCATTTTTGTAGGTATTTCTAGTTTACTCTGTACTGCAAAAGCAAGCTGAAAAAAAAAAAGCTCTAATTTTTGCATTCATACCTTCATTAAAAGTCAGAAGCCTGCATGTATTTCTAGCAAATATCACTGTTATTGCTAGCAGTTGGTAAATAGTTAATGGTAGAATGAATTGTTTTCTGTACAGCAAAAAAATAACACACCTGTCTTTATTTCTTGTCATATAGGTCATGGAAATACAGAGGGGGTAAGTGTTATTCTCCAGGGTAAACCTAGCCTATTTAGCACAAACTTATGAATTTACTATAATCCCTTCAATGCATTAGAAAATTAATTGTAAAATGAATTTGGTACATTGACAGTAAATTGTAGAAACATTTTTTTATTAAGAAGGACAGAAATAAAACTTGGGTAAGCAGAGCAAACTGGAACTAATTAACAAACCTGGCTAGACACAAAAAAAATATTTAAAACTATACAAAAAACTCCACCCCTTCTATTTCCACTGACATTTCATTTCATTGAAACTTCCCCAAAATAAAGGCTCGGTTCTATTCTAGTAAAAAAGCAATAGTTTCAGTTAAACATAGGTTTGTATTGTATCTGTAAGTACCTGGCTGTATTAGGACTAAAACTGTCTCTAGGGCTCTAATCTGAGTCCTGTTTAGATCCCTAGAATTCCAGTTTAACTACTACTAACACTGGAGCTTTCATCATGGCAGTGCAGTCATCAACATAGGACTAACATTGCAATTAAAACATCCATTTTGGATTAAGCAATGTGCTAGTGCCATTGTAACATTTTGGGATAACATAGTTGTGGGATCATAAAAAGGAAGAAAAAAAAAAAATAGTGGTTTTGAATAATGCAGAAACTTAATTTGGGAAGATTAAATTGTTTTGTATTTACATTTTGATGTAAATGTTTTTATACATTTTGTATGAAGCTGATATACCAGGTCTATTTTCTTCATGCCTTCCCAAATGTATCTAAGCCATTGAAAACTGATTTTTTCTTATAGGGCCAAGAAAGTGATGGAGAGATGTATGAAGACATAAATGACATGAGGTAGTAGTTTTAAACTCTATAGCCTATTGTATCTTTATGAGTAAAATCTTGCCATCAAAGGTATTTCATCCTGCACAAAAGTGTGTTTCTGCTGCAATTCCTGCCAGACATGATTGTGTTCATCCATCTCACCTAGAGAATGCCAGGTTGTTCACAGGTTCTTTCCTACCTAGACCTGCTATGCCCTGGGCTAGAAAAAAATCCTGCAGTAATACCATGTGGTTACTGTGATCTAGATCAGGAAGTCTGATTTCTGATCTTTGGAGTATGTGTGAATCACTGTTTGGAATTACAGCCTGCGAGGAAAAACAAGCCCAGCCTCTAGGTAATACGGTCTCAGACAGAGCTTTTGTTGTGTCTGTTTTCATTGCATTTTAGATCAATGTACTTAGAACTCCTATGAGAGGAGGGATTTACAGTTCTGTAGAATAGCTACAGAGCCAGAATGTGAGCTCTGGTCATTCTTCTGCCATTTAGCCCTTCACTTTGAGAAGTATCTTGCCCTAATAGTGTCTAATTATATAGGATTCATGGTATGAAAATAGCCAAAGGGAAGCCCTGATTCCTTTGAAATAAGTAACAGCCTAAAGTTCCTACACAAAAATACCTTCTCACAAACCTCATTCCATCTTTATATATATATATATATATTTATATATATATATATATATATAATAATTTCAGCGTATGATTAAGGGAGTGGAACATCTCCCTTATGAGGAAAGGCTGAGGGAGCTGGGTCTCTTTGTCTTGGAGAAGAGGAGACTGAGAGGCAACCTCATCAGTGTTTACAAACATCAGAAAAAAATTATTTACTCTGAGAGTGACAGAGCCCTGGAACAGGCTGCCCAAAGAGGTTGTGGAGTCTCCTTCACTGGAGACATTCAAAACCCACCTGGACACGTTCCTGTGTGATCCTGCTCTGGCAGGAGGGTTGGACTACATGATCTTTTGAGGTCCCTTCCAACCCCTAAGATTCTGTGATTCTGTATCAGATCAGCAAATGTTCTGAAAAGTGAAGAGGAGGAACTCATATTCCATCACCTCCATAGGATTTGTAAAGCATGGCTCTTCCAACCGGACTGTTGACAGCAAATGGCATAACTCTGGCTGTAGTCCTTATTACATCCCAGATCCCAGATCTCAGCACCATCCTCTACACGAAACACAGCAGGCAACGCAACTTAGTGTGACAGGCACGTTTATGTTGAAGTGTAGAGGACAGAATATCATTTGTGGAGACTCCTGGAATAAGTTACAGTTAGATTTAAAACTGCAGATCAGTGGTAGAAGTTCAGGCAGCATCGGATGGCCTGGGTAAGGATTTAACAGTTACAGCCACTGCCACAACACTTAGACTGCTACCAGTTTCCAAACTTGCTTGCCAAAATTAGCTGAGAGATGCTTGTATATGCAAAAGTAGAGCCAGTCTCTTACCTCCAGAAAACCTTTTCTGTTCTGCTGTCCTCTTAAGGACAGACAATTTAAATTCTATTTGTAATATAAGAGAAAGGGCTGCTTACTCTATCTGTTGCAGCCACAATTTGGTTTAGAATCTTGAGAGTCTTTAGCTTTGATTTCACTGTAAGAAGCCTTTTTCCATCACAAGAAAGTGTCTGTTAACCTTGGGTAAGAATGCTCTAGTGAGATCTACTTCACTGCTGCATTCAGTCCTGGCACTTCACTTTCAGATCATCAAGGCGAAAAGAGAAGAAACAGTACAAAGAAGAAAAGAGAAAAACAGACCAGGAGAAGAAGGAACAAAAGGAGAAAGAAAAGAAAGAGCAGGAAATAAGGAAGAAGTTCAAAGTAAGTTTTTGTTGTTTTGTTTGTTTTTAATCTGGCCAAAGACATGTAAGAAACACTATTTAGCATTCTCGAGTTCTAAATACACTGTTCAGCTGGCTACAAAACTATTTGTTATGGTAAGTAGTTCAAGAACCTGGATAAATCCTTAATAAAGATTTAAGCTGCCCTTTTATTTTTGGCATGTACTTGACTTCAGGTTCTGTACTGAGTAGAAGACATATTTTCAGTGCTTATAGAGGTCTTGGGTTTATTTTTTAAATCCCCTCTAACTTTTCACATTACTTCTATGTTAAAAAACCTTTAAAAATTTCCTTTCACTTTTCTGTTCAAAAGGCATTTATGCCACTAGAATAACATCAAAAGTCTTTAATGAAAGTAGGAGTTCAATCCTGTATACTTAATGTTTTTGCTTCACTGGAGTCTGATAAAACAGTACCCAGTCTTTAACAGATTTCACCATTATATTACAACACATTACCCCTACCTTGGTCTAAAGGGATCTAAAGGAACTTCCAGCCTAAACAGGGAAGGGAATAGAGCACTTGTAAATGGGCAGCTACCATCACTTTCAAAAGGTAGGGGCTGTGTGATGAGACAGGTCTATCAGTTGTACATTTTTATGTAGCTGGTGGTCAACATGCTACCACAGGTTACAAATCTACCAGTCATTTTCTGTTAATTAACACCTGTTCATAGGCCTTCACTGTGTTTCTTCCAGTATCATTGCACATAGTGGGCAGCTTTATTTTTCTTCCTATTATACTCTGTAAACAGTAAAGCCACAGTGACTCTCTCCCATCATGGCCTTGATCTGCTGTGGAGAGACTGGCATGAGTTGAGGACAAATATCGAAGGGAAATACTAATAGTTAATAATAGTGGGTTAGCTGGCCTTTGTCAGGCCCCGAGGTAATTTTTCAGACCACTTCTGTTAAGTGCAGGTCTTAGTGCACTGATGCTCTCTTGCAACCATTAAATTATGTAATTATTCTTAAATGCAAAAAATATATTTTAGTGCATATTTTCTTTCCCATTTATTTGTTACCTGTACAGAATAGATATTCCTGATCTAGTCTATAATGGTCAACAGCCACATGCCTTCTCTGTAAGATCACATATATCCTATAGCCATAGATGCTAAAACCCAAAAAAGTTTCTCCATAACCTATATTAAGGAGCTCACAAAGAGAATCCTGAATTCCAGTAAACAGTGTGATCATCTCTTGTAAGATCATTTACAGAGTAGAATTGTAAACACAGGACATTATGTGGTAGACTTATTTATGTTAATGAACATTTACTCATGTAAGTCATTCTGCAAGTACCTGGAGCTGCCCACTGAATTAAGTACATGTCTGTTTTGTGAACCTGTGAAAAGCCCCATAGCTTAGCCTTAGTTTCAGTCTTTGTATGTCTGTGATTTTGCTGCTTCAGCTTCAGCTGTTCTACTGTGCCATCTACCATACCATTGTCCTCTCTTTTCATTTCTACTTATTAAATTAAACTTGGCAGCTTGGGAGAGGAGTAAATTTTTCTGTTTGTTTTCCTAGACTATTATGAATGTCAATTAAATGAATAATAATAATTAAAATTATTTTCTATTTTATGTGAATATTTTGGGAAAGAACTAAATTTTTCCACATTTGTGATTTCTTTTATTGCTTCTTCTCTGCAGTTAACAGGACCCATCCAAGTTCTTCATCAGGCACGAGCTCGTGTTGACTACAAGGGAGGGAAGAGTGAGTTGACTGTCAAACAGGGGGATGAAATTGAAATAATTCGCCTCACAGACAACCCAGAAGGAAAGTGGCTGGGCAGGATAAAAGGATATTGTGAGTTTTGTTTCTTCTCTGTTCTTCATGTTTTCACTGTATGGTAGCAAACATGAGCATTACAACAAGGAGTAGTCTTATCAAGGCTGAGTCACTGCCACCAAAGTAAATAATTACCACAATTCACCCTTCTGTCCTTACCTGGCATGAGAGGCTTAGTTCATAGCAGGAAGTTATCGTGCAACATAATGTGATATATGCAGGCACTAGACTAAGTTAGGAAGAATACATTGGGTTCTTCATGGACCTATTGAGAGGTAATTCCATTTCTGCCTTCAACTAGCATTTGATCTTGGCTCCATGCAAGTAACAAGGATTGCATTTTTTCATGTCTTTGTTTTAGAAATAACATGGGTGTTCCCAAAACAGAAGCAGAGAATATAAAGTCCTATTTTAATTGTTTGTCATGTTCCTATTCCTATGGAAAGTTTATATTTTCTAGATTTTATTTGATCTGAAATTCAAGATGTTTCTCTAATTGTGTATCATCAGTGGATCTATGAGTGTAATAAGGGATTGATGATCTGGCTCCCGGGATATAGCAAAGACATAAAGAGACATCCATAAAATTAAGGAAAAATATTAAAAGCACTTTATTGATTTTTAAGGAGATTAATATGACAATAAATTGGGTATGACAGTTCAGCCTTGTAATGTTGGACAATACCAGCTGAGAACTTTGTAATAGTGGATGTAAAAAGACACTGAAGAACTGGAGCATGTCTTATATGAAAAGACACTGAGACAGCCGGGACTGTTCAGCCTGGTTAAGGGAAGGCTCAGGGAAGATCTTATAATTGTTCCTAAGTATCTGATAGGAGGATGTAAAGGAGATTAAGCCAGGCTCTTTCCAGTGGAGCCCAGTCACAATGAAAGAGGTAACAGGCCCAGACTGAAACACATAACATTCTGTCAGAACATCAGGAAGCACTTTTTTACTGTGTGGGTGGCCAAGCAAGGGAAGAGCTTGCCCAGAGAGGTAGTGGAGTCTCCCTCCATGGAGATCTTCAAAACCTGATGGGGCATGGTCCTGGGCAACCTTCTCTAGTGGATCCTGCTTGGGCAGGAGGATTTGCAAAGGTGATCTCAGGAGGTAACTTCCAAGATCAGATTTTCTGTGATACTTTGAAGTTTTGTAATCAAGTCTTTTACATGCATCATTTTGTACATAGGAAAAACAATCTCGGTGAGGGCTGGGAGGATGGTATTTTCTTGACCATGTGCAATCAATTCATTAATTTACCTTTAATTACTTTACTTTTCATAAACCAATTCTTGCCTCAGCTAAACTGCAAGCTGTACAAGGCTTCTCACTGACAAGTGTTAGCAGTGCAGCCCAATTTTTTTCACCAGTGCTTCAGCCTTCAATGTTCACAGGCCAGTGAGGAAGATGAAACAACAGAGGAAAATCAGTTTTGATCATTTAAATAAAAGAAAAAAATCAACGTGCTACAAATTTGAGGGAAAACTCATGGAAATCTGGATTCACTCAGAAGTAATGGGGTGGAGGATTTTCCATTTTCAAGAAATGCACAAGCATTTGTCACCAGAGAAAATCCATTCACGCTCTCTAAAATTCCCCTCAGTGGAAACAGAGTTCTGAATCTCTTTCCTTTCTTAGATGTGAAAGGGAGTTTGCCCCATGATTTCTTTAGTGTGCACAGAAAATTGTTTTTGCTGTAGCTGAGAAGCAAATGTAGGTAATGTTGACTTGACACCACACAGATCTGAGATTTGTATTTGTGTTGGCAGATAGAGACTCATGCTCAGGCTGCTTGAAATCAGATGGGTGTTTTAAAGTTTTCAGAAATCATACACAACAATTCAATACCTAACTCAGGACTTTTTGTTAGACTAATCCCTATTCCTTTAAAAATCTCTGCCTAATTACATGGTTTCCTTCACTTAGATGGATACATCAAAACAACCATAGTGGAGATTGATTATGATTCTTTAAGAAGAAAGCAACAACCATCTACCAGAGCTGCTGTGAAACACTCAGAGAGTGACCAAGAAGTGTATGATGATGTTGGAGAGCAAGACAGTATTACCAGGTATGTAAAAGGAATGCATGAAAACAAACCAGTGTGTCACCCCAGTCAGCATAGATAGGGGACATTTTACAACAAGAAAGCAGACTCTTGCCACAAAGGAACAATTAATATCAGAAACATGGCACTGAGCTATTGAAACTGAAGTAGTCAGAGGAACAAGACTGGATTCTGGAATCCAGCATCTATAAGCACTCATTCAGGAGAAATTCATACTATTGGAAGAGGACCTGCAGCATTGTATTCCAAAAGAGAACAAAATGCAAAACATGCAGGATTATAGATCACCTACAGGAAGTGCAATTCTCTTCCTTCCCTTTCCTCTTGTTCTTTTATAGAAGTCACATACTGCCTTTTCTAACTTGGAAGAATAAAAGCAATAGAAACACTGCTGCACTGGGGAATTCCTGATAACCCTCACTGCTATCAAATTACCTACTTAGAGGCTTTACTACCTCTTTCTTTTTCAAGAGAAGGGACTTGTGGACGCATGACTAGGATGGCCTTTCAGAAAAGAGTGTGGCTAATGTGTTTACTCCTGAGTATAAGTAAGGTTTATAAAATCCCATTAAGTACGTTTGAGCCGTACTTTTTTGACTCCATCAGAAGCTTCTCCTCTATGGCACAGTCTCACATGTATATGCAATGCAGTGCTATGTTGCAGACTCTCTAATTCAGTATTTTTTCATATAGAATGTTTTCCACATCAAATAGACCTGCAGCTACAGAAGTTCCATCACCAGTGGTGTATCAAACTTGCTGACAGGGAAATATCCTAGTGATTTTGTGACAAAAGCCAAGACTAACACATGACCCACCATGACTGCTACCTGATCTCACATAAAAGTCTGTTTCTGCAATGTGATGCAACAACCCAGTGCTCATTCTCCATTACATGTCCTGATTTGCAGAAGCACATAGCCTGGGATTCCAATAAGGAATCTGCATATGGGTGTAGGGGATTTCACTGTGTAGTACAACCATCCTGAAGCACTTAGTCATTACACCTGCTTTTACTGCTTCCGAGCAGCTTAACTTAGAAGCCTGGCTTTAAAAAAAGGGAATGCATCTGGCTGGCTGCTGGGTACAGCTGATCCTTAGTTGCTAGAGCATCCCCCTGAGCTCCAGCAACAGTGCTCCAAAAGTTCTTCCTTCAGGCTGGGGATCTTCAAGCAAGCAATATAGTTTTGCATCTGATATTTTTCCAGGTTGCTCAGTATCGTTTTTCCTCCCTGAACATTTGTCTCATAGCATCATAACCTAGCCAGAATAGTTGCTTTAGTTGGTCTAGTTTTTAGGTAATCTGACCATTAGGAACTTTGTTTCAGAAGTGTCTTTGGCCAATGCATTCCACTACAGCAAGCTTTACAATTAACTGCATCAATGCAAGGAATTTAGAAAATTACTGAATTCAAAAGCAAAACATGATACTTACACTGTTGCATATTAAAATAGCAGTGTAAAGAACCTCAAAGGATGAATGGCGCAGATTTGTTAAATCCTTTAAATTGTTTGTTGATATTTTTGTCTTCTCTAGTGAGTAATATCATTTTGTTCAGAGCATGGGCACAAATTGTTGGAAGGTCTGACATACATCAACATGTTTTGAAACTACCATAAGAACGCTATTCTAAAAAAAACCTCTTGACCAGACAGTAGTATCTCATTATGGGTAGTATGTTTAATATTCCAAAATTAATAAGTGAGTAGGGCAGTTGTATTTCAAGATTTCTTGGCACAGAGTTTAACGAGTATCTTGTTTTGATGTATAGATTGAAGTAAAGCTCTCACATGGAAATAATCTCAGCTACTATAAAGCTATCAGATTCTTTTCAGCTGCGGTTAGAATAATGAGCTAATATGGAATCCTTGAAATGTTAGAAACATACAGGTAGAGGCTTGAAGCATCACCCAATGAAAGCTAGTTGAGAATAATTTTTTTTTTTTACCATTTAAGCTCAAGAAAATCCACTTATAAGGGATAAATCTAAAGAGTGTGGATGCACTTTCTAGTGTTCAGTGTATTTCCATCAAGTTTTACCTCTTGAGATCCCTTCCAACATGAATTATAACATGCTCCTAAGTTTTATTTTGTACTTTAGTTAAAATATATCAATAGGAATATAAAATACATTCAAAGTAAATAATTACAGTTGTAGACATCACTTTGTATTTCATTGAAAATGACACTATTGGAAATTACTATCAGTTGTTAACAATTAATAAGAATTGGGATCTGACGTTATGCTTGTATAAAAATGTGGATCTTCATTGGCTTGAAACGTTTGTGTGGGTTAATTCAAAGATAGAATTTTCTTCACAGCTTTGCTTATAAAATTTTTAAACATTAACTAAAGTTGATATTGATAACTGTCTCTTTCATAACCCTTTGAATTAGTGTGAATGGCATTTTAAAAACCCTTTTCTGATTTGTAATTAATTCTTTCCAAGGGAAAAAAACCCACAAACCTGAGTAATTTTTATCACTTTACCTGAATCTACTAAAAGTTAACCTCTCCTAAGAGCTATTTAATTTATTAATTAGGTGGTGGATTTTTGTTAGCATTAGTGAGAATCCAACCAATATAATAAATTAGTATAAGTGTGGTGAAAACAGACAAAAAAAAGAACCAGCAAATTTAGTTGTTGCCCATAGAGAACTCACAAGCGTGTACCTGAGCTGGTGCTCAGGCAGAGCATCATCAGCCTGTGCTTGCAGCACAGAATTTGTAATTCTTAGCTGACAATATAAAATAATGCCAAAGCCAAAAGGTTTAGAACAAATAACTACAAAAGTGACGTGTGATCATGGTGTTTTCTTTTTTAAAAGAACAAAACATCTCTAAAACATCTCTTTTTTGCTTTTCCAGCCAGAGTGGTGGTCAGAGTGGAGATGGAAGTAAGTTCTACGTGTACTTTCTGGGGAGTTGTTGCCATGTGTTTCTTACCTTCAAATCCAGACCTCTGTAGCTTCCAAACAGTGCAATAATTATCTATAAGAATGCTAAGTGGTAGGTAATGGGCAATGAACAAGGAATTATATTGACCAAATGAACTTTCTCTTCACCTATTGAAATGTGAATGAAAAGGTTGTTTTGTCTTCAGCTACCATGAATGTGAGGTATGCCAGACCATGATAAAACTAGTTTTAACATCTTTTTTTTTTTCCTTTTTTTTTCCTTTTTTTTTTTTTTTTTTTTAATATGGAGGTAAATCATCCCACAAAACATCACAAATATAATTGGCAAAATATTAACATGGCCAAGAGGTTTTGTGCAAGAGAAATCCAGTTCTGAAATAGCCAGTAACACAACCAAATAAAGCTGCATTTTGCTGACAGAGTTAAGGGGAACTTCCATTTCAGCAATGCTTCAGATTCCTTACCAGCATGACTGCAGCAGTTTCACACTGTCAAGAATATACGTTCAAATGCAGCTTCCCATTTAGTAGCACATATGTATTTAGCATACTATGCTGATCACAAGAGCACAGCTCATCTTCTCAGCTTAGAGTTTAGATACTAGTCATGGCAGAAGCATCCTCTGGCAGCTCTGAATGAGGCTGCTGCCAGCTAAGTGCAGATTTCAGTGACTGCTCTGACCAGCGGCTAGGACTGTACATGGAAACTGAGCTGCCTCTGCACTGAAGGAGGTGGGGCTCAAAAGTCACAGCTGAGACCAAAATGGGGAGTTTACACTGAGTTTGCCTCTGGCTCCTGTGGATGTACACAAGATGTCACTTGCTGAGGTTGCTGGCCTGATGTCTTCTTTAAAACATTTAGAAGTCATGAGTCATTGCAACAACTAGGCCAAAGTCAGCTGTTGGGAATTTCATAAAATACAGTGTAAATGCATTTGGTTTTAGTATTCATGCTCTTGTGATTGGCAGTGCCACATTTAAATGTTGTGGATGGCATTCCCCCCTGGGATAAGTCTAAAACACTGTTTTAATAAGTAGGCTGTGGTGGTTTAAAGTGAGATTCCATTTGCAAGGATTTTGCACAAACACACACACATCTGACACATTTAGGAGGTCAGTAATGAAGCCCCTATTCAGCAGCATTAAATATTAATAAATGTTTCACTGTTTTAACTGTTAAAGATAAGTTCCCACCTCCTCCTTCTGATCAAGAAATTTATGATGGGATTGATGATGAAGATACTGTAACTGGGTAAGTTTTTATATAATTTAAATAATTTCCTTATTTTTACAGAGTGTTTTAATTAGTGTTATTTTTTTAAGTTTTTGTATTTTTTATTTAGGCATAGTAATTATCAAGTATTAGGATGTTCAGCAAGTGAGTATAAACCAGGATAGGTTCATGATGCCAAAATAAGGTTTCTTTTGTCTTTTGGACAAGTTTTGTTCTCCAAAAGCAGCTGCAATCATGAAAAACCCCAAATGCCCATCTAGACAGAATAATTTTGAAAGGAAAATAACAAACTAAAATGTTTGCTTGCTGAGAAAAAAGATGAAAACAGTAAGACACTAGATTAATTTCTATACCCACAAATACAGCTCAATATCTACAAATTACCTCACACACTATTTCTAGTTTAGCATTTTAGTGTTAAGCATTTAGGTAAGTGTCCTCACCTTGTGGTATATACATTGATGGCATTAATTACAAGTATGTGTATCAATGGAGAATTTAAAGTGGACCTTTAAAAAATAATGTTACATTTTACATTGTGATAATTGCATGCATACTCCAAAGGTCTATATCACAGGATGAAGAGAAGAATGGTATCTGGTCCTGGGGAATCTTGAAGAGGCTAAAGGTCAAAAATGACACAAAGAAAAGTGTACGAGAAAAAAACACCAAAGTCTATGGGGCAGAAGATAATGGAAATTTGTTGTAAGAGTCTGCCAGGAAATCACAATTTACATTAACTAATTCCAAAATAGCACTGATCACATGCTACTAACATGGTCTGATAGCAGCTTAATGAATCATGCATCAAATTGCAGCTCAGGATTATACCTTTTTGTAAAAACACTGACCTCTTTTCTTTTCACCTGCATAATATAATAATTCTCCTAACAAGCTGTATTTGTTGCGTAAGTCTGATAATTAAAATATACCGAAAATTCCTTTTGGTGAAAAGCGCCAAAATAATCCGTCATTTCTGTGCCACTCTGCTGACACAAGTTTGCTGTATCCTCAATTAAAATGTACTTTGCTCATCCCTACAATGCAGCTGAGATCAACTGGAAATGTAATCCCATTAATCCAATTTTTTAGGAATAATATGTCAAGCAGAAAAATGCAAGGATTATCTTCTTCCCATCTTGCCTAGATGTTGTATCACCGAGCAATACTTTTACCACGTTCTCTAATTCAATTCTGAATCAGTTTACCTTGATACAGTATAGTCCATGAGTGTTGTTGGTGTCAACGAAGCTTCAGAATGTCTGGAGATCACATGCTGACAGAATCACAGAAATACTGAGGCAGAAAAAGACATCTGAGAACATCAAGTCCAGTCAATGACCCAACAACACCACATCAGCTGGACCATGGCACTAAGTGCCACATCCAGTCTTTTCTTAAACACCTCCAGGACTGGTGACTCCACCACTTCCCTGGGCAGTCCATTCCAATGTCTAATCACCTTTCCCTTTATCCAGCCTAAGCCTCCCCTGGAGCAGCTTCAGGCCATGCCCTCTCATCCTAGTTGACTAGGAAAAGACTAGTTGACTGGGAAAAGAGCCCAACCCCCACCTGACTACAACCTCCCTTCAGGTTATTGTAGAGAGTGATAAAGTCCCCCCTGAAACTTCTTTAGGCTACACAACCCCAGCTCCCTCATCCTCTTCTCATAAGACTTTTCCTCTAGACCTTTCCCCAGCCTCGTTGCTCTCCTCTGGACCTGCTCCAGCTGCTTCTTGATGTGAGGGGCCCAGAACTGTACACAGGATTCGAGGTGAGGCCTCACCAGTGCTGTGTACAGGGGGAGAATCACATCCCTGCTCCTGCTGGCCATACCATTCTTGGTACAAGCCAGGATGCCATTGGCCTTCTGGGCCTCCTGGGCACAGGACCCTGCATTTGATCTTATTGAATTTCATGCCATTGGCCTCAGCCCATTGACCCAGCCTGTCCAGGTCCCCCTGCAGCTTCTTCCTACCCTCCAGCAGATCGACACTCCCCCCCAGCTTGGTGTCATCTGTGAACCTACTGAGGGTGGACTCAATCCCCACACCCAGGTCATCAATAAAACTGTAGAATAGGACTGGGCCCAGCACCGATCCCTGGGGATACCACTGGTCACCGGACACCAGCTGGATGCAGCTCCATTCACCTCTATCTGGGCCTGGTCATCCAGCAAGTTTTCAACCCAGTGAAGGGAGCAA
>NW_009952481.1:943020-962818 GCF_000747805.2 Chaetura pelagica
ACGGAAGTCTAGCCCACCCAGACGGGCTCCCCCCCATCCACTAGGTGGGTCACCCAGCCATAGGAGGAGATGAGATTGGTCAGGCAAGACCTTCTTTTCCTAAATCCATGTTGACTGGGCCTGATCCCCTAGCTGTCTTGTACATGCTGCTTGATAGCATTTAAGATGATCTGCTCTATAATCTTGCCACGCACCGAGGAAAGGCTGACAGGTCTATAGTTCCCTGGATCCTCTTTCTGGCCCTTCTTGTGGATGGGCATCACGTTGGCCAACCTCCAGTCATCTGAGACCTCCTCAGTCAGCCAGGACCAGTGATAAATGATGGAGAGCAACTTATCCAGTAGTTCTGCTAACTTCCTCAGCACCTGGGATAAATCCTGTCAGTCCCATTGACTTGTTAGGATCTAAGTGGTACAGCAGGTCACTAACTACTTCCTCCTGGATTACAGGAGGGGGATTCTGCTCCCCATTCCTGTCTACCAGCTCAGGAGCCCAGTTGCCCCGAGAATAACCAGTGTTTTTGTTAAAGACTGAGGCATAGAATGTGTTAAGTACCTCAGCCTGTTCCTTGTCTTTTGTGACTATGTTCCCTCCCTCATCAAATAAGGAATGGAGATTTTCCTTGGCCCTCCTTTTGTTATTATTCTATTCATGAAAGCAGGTTTTATCATCCTTAACTGAGATGGCCAGACCAAGTTCTAGCTGAGCTTTCACATCTCTGATTCTCTTTCTACATGACCTTACAATATCCTTAAATGCTTCCTGATTCACCTGCCCCATTTTCCAAAGTTGATACACTCTTTTTTTCTTTCCTGAGTTCCTGTGAAGGCTCCTTGCCCAACCAGGCCAGTGTTCTTACTGGCTGGCTCTTTTTTCAGCACAGCCTGCCCCTGCTCCAGAGCCTTTGTAACTGCATTCTTAAACTATGCCCAGCCTTCCTGGCTCCCTTGTTTTTGAGGGCTGCTTCCCAAGAGACTCTCCAAATCAGTGTGCTGAAGAGACCAAAGCCAGCCCTCTGGAAGCCCAAGGTAGAGGTTTTGCTGACAACCCTCCTAACTTCACCACATATTGAAAATTCTATCCTATCATGGTCACTGTGCCCAAGATGACCTCCGACCACCACATCTCCCACCAAGTCTTTGTTCTTAAACAGTAGGTCCAGTGGGGCACTACCCTTGGGAGGCTCATTAACCAGCTGCAAGAAGAAGTTGTCATCCACACACTCCAGAAACCTCCTGTGCTGCCCCCTCTGCTGTGTTGCACTTCCAGCAGACACTCAATAAGTTGAAGTCACCCACGAGAACAAGGGCTAGTGAATATGAGACATCTCCTAGTTGTTGAAATAATCTCATCAGTGTCTTTGTCCTGGTCAACTCCCACCAAGATGCCAGCCTCATTGGCCTTCCCTTTTCTCCTTGTGCATAAACATTCCACCTTGTGATGCAAATTTTAAAAATTATTTAAATTATGCAAAAGCCTATTAATGTGATACAAATAAATACTTGATGAGGTTTTGGTTTTGGTTTATTTTATTTTATTTTTTTTATTTTATTCTGTTTGTTTTACAGCGTGTCTTCTTCAACAAAGCAGTTCGGAAAAGGTAATTAATAGCCTATTGTTCAGTCTCTATATTGACTCCTGATCCTTTTTCTGTATACATTACCCTGTACCATGCTAGTCATAAAAATATATCCAATGAATTAAATCAGATTCCCCAATGTTTACCCCATTCCAGCAAGCAAGTTTCTGTGACTGATTTGGCTACAGATAAGGAGATACAAATATATTTTTATAATTTGCAGTATCTTTGTAAGATAATGTGTTTTCATAAATATCAGCTCAGGGATGGAATAAAAAGCAGTTCATATTCATTTTAGAGGCTGTTGCCTGAACTGAGTTCTAAACCTTTTATCTCTTACTATGATTTTTCTAGTGATTGATTTGATGAAATGAGTATTTGCTTTTTCTCTACAAATATACTGAATGTGATTCAAAGTATATCCTTTGGGTAATAATTCTTTCAACTGCTTTGGCATTGCAAGATGGCCTAGAAACTACCATACATGTGATTTACATCCCCCTCTAAGTGATGTTGCATTGACCAGATGGCTATAGAGGTGCCTGAGTGTACATTAACATCAAACCCAAAAAATATACTTTGACACAACACAGTGGGAAATGAACTAATTAAAATGAAGATTAAAGCCTATTGCATTAGCCAACATGTGCTAAAACTTGCTTCAGCTTAAGAAGATTAAAATATCAATGAATACGTGTTATTATTAATAAAGAGTCTTATTCTGAAAAGATTGACTGGTGTTTGTTTTTGCACAGTACACTGTGCAAAACAGAGAACACACAGTTACAACAGACTATAAATAGCTAAAATACTTGCCACTTCTGTCAACGTAGCTACGCTAGCATAGATGGTAACACAATGCATTTGCTACTCAAGGATCATATACTAATTTTCAATTCTTTTAAACACAATTGTTTCAGAGTGTGGAGACAATGACGTTTATGATGATGTAGACTCTTCAGATTTCCCTCCTCCATTGCCTGAACTCAAGTAAGTGAAGATGGGAATTACTCCATGGGGTTGGACTCGATGATCTTTAGAGGTCCCTTCCAATCCTTAACATTCTGTGATTCTGTGCTTAGAAATCTGTAATACACAATGGAACATTTTCATAGTACTTACTAGAGGCAGATTGCTACTAATGTGTGCTTTATTTGGTGTTGTCCAGTTTTGAAGTGCCCCTAAGCTGACTGTTCACAATGGTAGTTGAATGCTTCCTGCTCCATTTCAGATGAAATAATAATTAGACTACAGAATAAATAAACATGCTTTGAATTTCAACAAATTCAGTCCCTGATGGACGAGAGGTAAAAATGAATGAATGAACCAAAAGGACTTCACTGTAGATTCTCTGCATGTAGTACTCTTCCTATAAAAATTTAGGAACTGTTAGGATGAGTACTTGATCCCAGCTGTTCTACTGTTTTAAGAGAAAAGGAGATATCTCTTTAAAAGTATGAAACACATCTGGAGGTTCAACTTGGAAAACTTTTTTTTCCCTGGACCAGAAAGTAACAGCCATCTCTGGAGCACAGATATATCTGTGAAAACGACTACATGTCACATTCCATTGTCACTAACTCCACAAGTGGAGCTACAGGGTGCCCTACAATGGTCTAGTTGGAGGTATTAAAACAGAGACACCTCTTTGAACTGCATATCCAGAGGAAAAGATATGGCCTTCCTAACCCAAGTCTTGGCTAGTTCTCACACACACGCATACATATATTCATGAACAGCAAAACTGTCATCCTCATCTCCTACGTAGAGCAGGAAGGACCAAAATTTAGTCTAACTTTAAATTCCCAGGTATAGGAATACACCAGGAATGGCAGTTGGAGCATGAAACCCTCCCATGCTCATTGGACAAGTCGAATGTACCAAGGATATGGTAAAACCAACAGAACTTTAAATGGGTCATATAATGCAGATTTCCTTGTGTAGCAAGGTCTTCTATGGGTACACAGGACTAACTTAGCTGTTGTATTAAAAGCTAAGATGTTCCAGCTGCATCCACGATGGGACGTGTTATGCAGTGTATTGCCCAGAGACATAGACTTCACAAATACTGCTCCTTGCCCAGAGATTACAAAGTGATGGCTATCATTAACCTATACTATTTTGGTAGATGCAAATTTCTCATTGCTGTAGCAGCTAAATACTTTTTTAAAAATAATTCTCCATATTCATTTATGTGATAAATATATTAACATCAAAACTCATTAAAAGAGAAAAGTAGGGAAGACAGCCTTATTTTATTTTTTTTTATCAAATCTGCATTTTATTATCCATACTTCTTTTGTTGCACAACAAAAACATACTAAAGGCACATGAATGTATTTTCACTAAAGTTATCAGAAAGGTTAACAACGTCTCAGATGTATTGATAGTTTTGTTTTTATCTGTAACCTCTTGTTTTAGTACATCAAAATCAGCATGCCTTGGAAAAGTTAAATCAGATGAAAGCGATGCACAAAAGCGTAAAAATATGGAAAGAGAAGAGAAAGAGTTCAGAAAAAAGTTCAAAGTAAGTTTTGTTCACATAAAATATAAAGATCAAAATATCCTTATGGTGCTCTCTACTTTGTATCCCTATAATTTTAAAGAATTAATTGCTTTGCCTTTGAAAGGTCAAGTACTACTCTTTGTAAAAATAGTCATGTGAGCATTTATAAATCCAAATGGCAAACATAAGCAGAGGCTACACAACATAAAAAATTATTTGCCTAATTTTCAAAAAATTACTAATAAATGGGAATATATTGATCCAATAAGATATTATGGTAAGTTTTAAGTTGATGGCTTTTAACCAGTATCTCTGGGTTTTTTTTTTTGCAGTTTGAAGGTGAAATTAAAGTTCTTTACTCCACCACCACAGTCCTGAATTTGACCAAAAGAAGATGGGGACCAAAAGAACTGCAAGTGAAACCAGGGGAGTCTCTTGAAGTTATAGAAAGTACAGATGACACCAAGGTCCTGTGCAGGAATGAAGAAGGAAAATGTAAGTTTTATTAAAAAGGTGTAGTACAAATGAAATTATCTGAGAATAACTGAGTGAGGGAGGAAGTGTAAAAAACCCTCTTCCCTGTCATATTAAAGCACAGTCTGATACTTGTCTTTTTCCTTGCTTGCTGTTTGACAAGACGTAGATTGTTGTTATTACTGTGTTTTAAGAATGGCTTGCATTAAACAAATTAAAACTCCAATAGATAAGAGATACCAAATGTGAGAAAAAGGAAAACTTATTTACATATATCTTGCTTTGCATCAGGTAATATTAGCAGATGTTTTGGTTGCTTTTGTATCCTTCTATTTGCCAAAAAGAGTATAGCTATGATACCCCAGGGTATCTGGCAAAAGTAAAATCCTTGCATCACCTTTGGGAAGCACTCATTCATTGATTGCAGCCAGGGGAAAATCAATAACAATATTCTTACTTTGGATTGCTGGAGGTGGATCTTAATCTTTTCAGCAGGCAGAGGAGGAAACTGCTTAGGAGTCATCTGCCCCGGCTCCTAGCTGATCCAAGGCACATGTCCTCATTGGCATGCCTGCTTGCTTTGGGAGCTGTGTGAGGCCATTCAGCATTTCTTTGAAACCCTTGGACAGGTTGTGCATTGGCAGCAGTTCTCATTTTTTTGAGGAAGTCTGGACCATCTACTGTTGGTTTCAATTTCTTAATGTGCTTCCGTTACGATACTTTTCAAATCTCTCAATGAAAATTCACTTTGTGTAGGAACAGACATTCTTCCAGATAGCACCATCCTTCTGCTCACTTTTACATTTTACCTCTGACTTATGTAGAAGACAGTCCAATGCTATAAACATCTGAAGGGGATTCAATCACTTTCCTTCTATTTTTTTCCCCTCTGTACTCAACTGTTAAGGACTAGAGTATAGCCTTTTCCCTGGCAGGCCTGCAGGATGAGGAAGAACTTCTTGCATAACATGCATGTTTTTCAAAATATCGATTGCAGTAGTGTAGCCACTTCCCAAAGAGCAGCTTTCAATGCTGCATTTTTTTAATCAAGCTGGTGACAAAGTAGAAAGTAGTTCATGCAGTCTGTTTTCCACAGACGGTCTTCAAAGCTTGTCAGATGGTGACAGGAGCTACTGCTTTGCTATGCACAGAAGAGCAAAACAAATAAAAACATCCTCCCTGAAAACCTCTGAATAGATCTCTGTCAATTTTCACATTAATTAGTAAAGTTTGAATCCTACTTTAGTAAAATGTGTGACAGTTGTGTTTGTTTGCTCTAGCTGCTCCATTTTGTCTTGTCTTGAAGGCATGATTTTAGCTTTTGAAGACCAGATAGATTGAAAATCCAAAATTAGAGATTATTTTGTTATTTTTTTTCACATGAATTCTTCCATTTGATTGTTAACTTATGAAGCACTTCTATAGCTTCATTACTCTACTGGCAGTTAATCAAAATTACAAATTACATTATAATGTCCTCCCGCCTTTTTAAGGAAGGATCGGTGATCTTGGGAACATATTCTGCTGTCATTTATTTTAATTGTTATGAAATTATTTTAACTTTTAAAAGTGAAACAAGAAACTGATAATCATTTACCTTCTTACTGTTACCTTAGTCTGACTGGCTTGCATTTTGGAATATGCAAAAACCTTCAGCTAACTTCCATAGATTTTGCTTGAACATTAGGACATATATGGACTTCAGTTGAGTCTTAAACAGAAGGTAAAGCAGATTAGTGTAAAAAAAATGTTATCACATGAAATTCTTGCCTTTTTTGGCAACCTTCAGCTCAGGCACAAGACAGAGTTTTGTTTTAAAAATTCAGGTATTTTAATGTATTATGGCCTTCACAGAGCAAATACTTTAGATATAGCAATTTCTACAGTATATTCTGGAAAAAACACAACTTATTTACATTTGAAATTTTATATCTACCATTTAGAAGTGGAAATATAGCAAGTTAAAATGAATTATGCAAATGTTTCTTTATGAAGAAAAGACGTATATCAGAATTAGTTACTTATGTATATCAGAATTAGTTACTTATTACTCTTTGCAGGACTATTTGGGATATTAGTCTTGTCAGATAACTTTTCCAGTATTCCACATAGGAATCATTGGACATTTTTATATATCAAAACATTGGCCAGCTGAAGACTGGTAATTCAGCAGCTTTTGGGAACAGGCTGTAATTTACATGGGAAGATTTCTCCTATCAGGAAAGTCAGAGATCTTGAAACGGAAAACTTCACTCAGAATAAAATTACAGCTTGGATGTAAAAAAGGCTTAACACAAAACATGAGGTTCTTCAGCTGGACATTACTGTGCATTAAAAAAAAAAAAAAAAAAAAAAAAGTATTTTGTGTGTCTGGTGCACCAGAAATGAAAAATCCATGTGAAGGAGGAAATTATTCCTAAAGGTAAACAGAAAGATCTGGGGATTCAGCCAGACGGGACTTAAGGATCACCTCCAGAGCTACTAGCAGAAAACTGATACTTTGTGTACTATGGAATGGTTCCTTTAAGTACACGGAGCAATAGCAGTCCCAAGAATTCAAGGAACTTTTCAGGTCAAGATGATGTATTTAATGTATTGTTTATTAACTGTGCATGAATTACTAAAACCCTGTCATTTTAGTGTGAACATTTGAGTCTCCTCATTAATAAAAAAAGGAAACTTACATAGCAATTTCAAATATAATAAAAAAATGTTTTTCTCCTTTAGAACTGTCCTAATTTTATATCAACATACTAATGTTTACCTACGAATACCTAATTATTGTTACAGCTTTCTCTTTGCTTGTATTTGTTATGCTACTTGACAAGTATTTCAGTAGTATCTTTTACCAAAGACAGTAATTTTTTTCAAGAGATTAAACATATTGAAGAATATGTGTAGTTTTCTCAGATTTTGTTAGTAATGTAACAAAATAATAAAATAATTCACTACTGAGTAGCTTTTCTAAGGTATTTTCATAATCTAAACAGTTTTTATCAATATGATACAGTTAATTTTTTAAAATAATTACAGTTAATAATAATTAAACTATGCACATATTTTGAAAGGCATACCCCATTTTTGTGTTATAGTTTGTGAGCTGCACGGTATTTTGTGCTAATACGTATTGTTTCATACCCTTCTCATGCAACCAGGAAGCTAAAATATATGATGAAAACCTAATCTTGCATAACCTGTAGTACAGTTTTCTCCTTTCAGCACTAGTTTTGTATGCAATGGAAGCTATTACAATCAAACAAGACAAATGACATTTTATGAATATGTAAAGTAACTGGCACAGTAGACATCTAACTAGTCTTGGAGCTACTGTAGTGTTCTGATATGCTATCTAAGGCACCACATTATACTAAACAAACAGATAAGAATAATTAAAACCAAAATAGGACATAGGAAAATTTTCCTTGAATATATATGCATTGTACATTGTTACTAAATTATTATGTCTTTCTGCCTAAAAAACCCCCTGCATTTCACTAGTGCTAGCAATAGAAAAACTGAATATTTAAATTTAACTTTAATACACATATATTTCAATTTTACAGATGGCTACGTTCTGAGAAGCAATTTAGTGGAGAAGTAAGTACAAAGTGATCTTTTAAAAAAATTTGGTTTAACACTCAATTATGCTCTAATCTGTTTGTTAAATAAAAGTGAAATGGTACAATTTTAGTATGTCAGTCTAGTCAAATTGAGTTATTTTTATGGATTTTAGATTTCTCAATAATTAGTCACATACATCCAGGATGAAAATTTTACAGGACCCCATGCCTCATTGCTTAACCATAAAATCTGGTTTAAACTTTGAAAAATTACATAAATTAAGCATTCTTTATACTAAAATCTATTCCTTACCTGCACATTAATGTGATTAAGTGTGTTGATACCATTAAATAAGGACCAATTTTTCTTTAGGTTAGTTTTATTTCAGTCTTACTGGGATTTAAGTTCTAATCCAAAACTCTGATCAGACAAAGCCTTTCCATTTCCTTTAACAAGCGTTATATTAGATCCTTAAACATCAAATCAGATGTCACTTTTAGAATTGAGGCCTTCAAACACTTATACATACATTCAACATATATATACACATATATATGTATATGTATACATATACGTATATATATAAATAGCCTTACTGGCATCCAAGGGCTGGTTCATGTATTTAAGTGACACTGAAAATTCCTATTCATGGTACATGTATCATTTATAGACATTACCTAAATTCATTATCTAAAAAGGTGGTCCTCCAAAACTATTTTGGCATTGCCAATAGAGAAACAAATAAGAATTTCAAGAGCATAATGATTTTTTCTACTCATCTTTTCTGGTTTTAATTTTTAAAAATCAGTACGTATTTCATTTTATTATGGAAATATCATAGAGTCATAGGGTGGTTTGGATTCAAAGGGACCTTAAAGATCATCTAGATCCAACCCTCCTGCATGGGCAGGGCCACCTCCCACTAGACTAGGTTGCTCCAAGCCCCATCCAACCTGGCCTTGAACACTTCCAGGGAGAGGGCTTCCACAGCTTCTCTGGACAACCTGTTGCAGTGTCTCACACCTCATAGGAGGGAATTTCTTCCTAATATCCACTCTAAATCTACCCTCTTTCAGCTTAAAACCACTACCTTTCATCCTATCACTCAATGCCATTGTAAAAAGTTCCCCTCCAGCTTTCCTGTAGACACCCTAAGAGTCTATAAGCTTGTTACCTCTAGGAGATTTTTACAATAGTTACTTTAAAAATTAATGAACACCCCAATGTTTTAATAAAGTAATCCTTTCATGTTAGAAAGAAATGTATCCAGCTCTAACCTTCACTAACCATCTTGCTCAGCACTGTTGCATTACTACAAAGGGTGTACTTTCCTAATTAGGAAATTATTTGCTTGATAACAGGTCTGCACCATACTGCTAAACCATGTTTATTTGCATGCAGAAGTAATATATATCTCATGTCTTTTTAATACATTGTTTTTTCTTTTTTTTTAACTCATAGTGATGCTGAGATTTACGATGACATCGGTGATGGTATGTTGAACATTTGAAGCAACACAGTAACTATATTCAATTACAACAAATGACTTTATCCTTGAAGGACTACACAATTCTAACATTTTTTGCATTTTACTTCCATTTCAGACTGCATCTATGATAATGCCTGATGCAAAATTCTATGCAAGTAAGAGCTTCGCTGAAGATCAAAATCTATTTCAGACTTCTTAATAGTGAAAGTGACAAAAGTCATTAGAGCTGAGTACAAGTTAATCAGTTACACTCTTCAAAATGTATAATTAACCATTTTTAAGATTTTGGAGTTTGGTCATCCAGTCCTTTTAATGATATTAGTGTGTGATGTTTTTGCTATTGCAAGATACAAAAAAACCCAACAAACACAGTGTGGCTGGAACAGAGCAAGCAACTCTTCTTGATTATCAAGTCTTCTATAATCCCTGAGGAAAGTAAGGTTCCCTGTGCAAATGAATGCAATATAGCAAGCTCACAAGTTTGGCTTATCAAAGTAACAAAATTTTGCCTGTGCCTCAGTGAAGGAGTTTTGGTCTTACCTTCAGCGGAGCTGAGATTTCATCTTACACAAGTGCCTTTTATTGATAGTTCAAAAAACTGCAAATCTGTAAGGAGGTATGGGGATATCAAACATAAAAGTAACTGTAGAGATAATAGCCCATAAGCTTTTTTTTTGTTTGTTTTAAATCATATTTAAAATAACTGATACTACATGGAAAAGCTATATGCAAACTTGAGTTTCTCATTCTGTATTTGCTACTCAGTCAACATCCAGGCATACAAATACCAAGTTTTTGTGTAAACATCAGCACCAGCATGCAAATTTAAAACATTACTTCATTCATTAAGTACAATTAATACATCTGGCTATTTGACTATGGCATTGCAGGTGATTTATTTGTTTTTCAGGGGGATTCAAGAGAGTATTTACATCAAATTACTGATATGCCAAAGAACTAAGAGAGAACCCAGACATTTAGAAATACCAACCGCTTTTCAGTTAACAACAGGAGAAGTAGTTTCATGCTTTACACAATTAATTATCTCAAAACAATTGCATTAAACATTAACATATATACTCAGTCTTGGTTTAGTTTTAACTTGGAACTTCATGTGGTGCAGTAAGACCAAAAAAGGAACTTTGCTTTTGAATATAGTTTATCTTATATTAAAGGATTTCAGCAGAACAAAACCCTTTTGTCCCCTAAAAAATAAGTGAATTTTATTCTTTTTGAAACTTTTTGGTTATATATTTTTAATAGCTTTTCCATGTCTTTAACTTTGATGTGTAGAAGGTACTGTGTTTCTTTACTGATTATACTGACTGAAGTGGTCTTAGGATAAATTAAGTCATAAAAAGAAAATAATCTTAAGATACTTCAAGCTAAAAATCAGTGTGTTGTTTGCAAAGATAAAACAGGCTGTTGAAATATATTTCTATGGTCCTACACACTGGAAAATTACTAGTATTATCTATATTTTCATTATTTTACTAATGTGGTTCTCTGGATTGTTGTTTATTTTCCCCTAAATAAAGATGTGCTTACTGACAAGAATTGTGTGTACACCATCTTCTGCCAAAGTAGGACAACAGTAGCTGAAAAATATCATCTGAAAATTATCACTGATCAGATGACAGAATGAAAATCAACTTTATTATTGCTGCGAAGGCAGCACAGTTACAGTGTGGCATTTGTTTATCAGTAATTACCATCCAGAAAGTGAAATATAAGCAAAAAATCTTATAAACAGGAAAATCTATACTTAGGCAGTTTGATAAAAAGTGTACTTTAAGGGTTCCTCACCTGTAATTTATTCTATAATCTTTTAGAAGTCATAAAGAAAGAAAAGAAAAGCTTTTAATATTTTTCCCTCTCCAAACTCAGTCTACAATCCTGGAGTATCTGGATGTTGCTGCTAAAACATTAAGCAATGAAAACATAAAAATATTGACATAAAAATTAGACTTCAGCGTGAACACCCCAGCTAAGGTAAACAGAGCTGGTTTCCCATCTGTGCTGTACGTCTGTGCTATCCCAGTAAACAGGCTAAGCAAAACAAAAACTGGGAGTGCAAAAGAGACATCTCTAATTCAGGAGCTTTAAGGCATTTATGTGCTATTACTGCAGGCTCTGGACTGCAGAAATCCAGCTGATCTCCTGTACATTCCCGTGTAAGAGGTTTATATTCTCGATCCACATAATTGCAGATCCCTTGGCTACCCCTCCCCCGGTGGCAACAAAACCCTTCTCTATGTGCAGTCTTGTTGCATAATCCACCTCAGCCATAAAGCCCGGTGCTTTAGCAAGGGCAAGGGAATTCAGTGGAGGCACCTGGATTCTGTGTGAATTAGATTACCCCTTACACTGCATTACTCCATGACATACAGGTGTGTGTGTGTGTACATGTGTGCGTGTCTGTGTGTGTGTATTTTACGTCAAATAAGACAACTTCTGAGGAAACCAATGTACCCGTAAAACCACAGATACCCTTTTGAGTTCTGTGTAGCAGCCCCAGCCCAAATTATATGGAAGGGCTTTTGCATGTAGCTTCTCTACAGAGAGAAGCATCAAGTGCTAGGAGGTACAAGAAATTAGTTTGAGTTTGCAGAGCCACAGCTCTGCCTCCTTGCATGGAGGTGTCTTTAACTGCATGCACAGTGTGCATGATGGCTGAGTATTTTGTTCCACAGGATCCCTGCTTCATTAGTGCATGGCCCGGATGAGAGTTAACAGAAAAGGCAGTTGTTCAGTCCTGTTCATTCAGTTTCTGGCCACTTGTTTGTTTAGTACAAATCTTCCCAAACCTATGCTGCACCCAGAACTATTAGTTTCTCATGACATTCATCACAACAATATCTCAGATTCCCATTTATCTTGTGGACAGGAAATATTTTATCCCCATTTTTAATGCATGAAAGGGAGGCATAAACAGAGGAGAGTTTGTTGTGCATATCCATTAATCCTGGATACAAAACCAAACTGCTGAAGCTAAATTAATTACATTTTTAGTACTTCCCTAGGTTAGGACTCTCACTATTTACTCTTCCACTACTTGTAGTTAAACACAAGGAGAAAAGATAAAACACCTTGTGTTTAAAAAGGATTAGCATCCAAAATGTGTATTTTAAACACATGATATTTAGACTAAGAGTTAAGTAATCTGCCCATGTTTAGGACAGATACAGTATACATATGAAAATTGAATTTAAATAATAGTTTAGATTACATTTTGAAACTTAATAAAAACTGGGGACAAATTCCAGACTTAAATGGCCTGCTTTATTATCTGCACTTGCTTTCACCATTTGCTGTCTTCCAGCTCCCATGTTGACAGCAAGTTTGTTGGAATGGTTTTGAGTTAGATTTACAGCTTTTGCCAGAATTAAACCCTTACGTGTATATCATATACGTGTATATGATCTGGGGATATGCTAGGCTGAGACACCCAAACAACTTCTGGAAGAATTAACTTACTTATCAGAGGCCACTCATACAGAACAGTAGTGTATCCCTACAAACCCTCCACCTTGACTACTTATACTGACTAAGAAACAAGGTGTTAGTACAGCTGAGGGGTCATTTTAAGCAGTTCCCAGCATCCTAGCCAGCTGGAACATATCTCTGTGCCACTCAGTTCTCCACTGCAACATGTCCCAGCCTTGTGCAGAGCAACAACATGGTAGCTTCAGATTCCCTTCTTTGCTTGGATGGAGCAAAATTACAATGATCTCACAAAGCCTTTCTTCTCTGTTTCATTCTAGATAGCTGGCTCCCTAACATACATATCTTTTCTTAAATTATGCCTATTTACCTCTTTCTAAAGCACTTTGAAAGTGAAGGTTAAGCTGGTATTAAGTGTATAGATCTACTTGCTTGATGCTTTTGATATGTGGGCCTTTTTGAAAATAATATGGTAAACTATATGTTTATTTTCTTTTTTAACACACAGACACATAAATACTGCTTAAACTTAAAATGTGCACTATTAGGCAAGATGGAAGTATGCAAAATGTCAACATGAATGTGAATGAAGTGTGAATTAGATGGATACTAAGGGTTTTAAGAAACACTATGCAATTTGCATTTCTTCAGTAATATCACCAAATCCTGCAGCTCAAGCATCATGGGACAAAGAAACAAAAACCCAGCACTGGCTTTTTTTCCTGCCTTTTAATTCTTTTGTTGGCCTGATTCCTGATTTTCAAGTTCTTAGCAGGTCAAGCTGCCTGCTCCTTCATTTGCCTGTGGCTGCAGTTCGGGTGGAATATGTACACAAAGCACAGACATAGAATACGGGGCTCCCATCCCCTTTTCTTGCTGACAGAAGGGACACCCTGCCAAGCTCCCTTCCCTTCTCCTGCATCTCAGCTTGTTTTATGTTCTCCTGTCCTGGATGATGCCATCACATACCTCCCATCTCACACAGGTAAGCATAGTTTCTTCTTTTGCATTGATCCAAAGACACCTGTTTGTTTGTTTGTTTGTTATTGCCTCCTTTCACTACCTGAGACATTCTCTGTATTCTTCAACTTGTTTTCTCGATTACTTCCTGTTCCCTATAATTATTTCTCTTTTCCTTGATCCTTTGATCACGTCCCCTGTCCTTCGCTTTTCTGCTTCCTTGTTCCTTTCTCTTTTCGTGTTTGTAAACTGTTCCCCTACTTCTGCATTCCTGTCCCTGGCACTTTCATTTTTATCCTCTTTAAAAGCTACTCTGTTTAAATTATCATTTTTTTGTGCAGCTTTCCTAACTCTGTGGGTGACACCATCAGAGGTTTTATGACTCACCAACCACTAAGAACATCTTAAATTCTTGTATTTTGCATTCTATGCTGTTTATCCCATAATGTTTTAAATCAGGACAAACATACCTTTGTTCTGCCCTCAGAATTTGAGGGAATTTTATTCAGTAATGGTTGCTATATATAAGAAAAATCTTACTAATGCCATCTTAAATTAAATTTTTAAAAAAGCAAACAAAAAACTCCACAAACAAACAAACAAAAAAAAACAACCAACCAAACAAAAACAAAATTAAAAAAACACAAACCACCAAAAAAACCCACAAACAACAAAGAAGAATAGCTTTTCTGCCCCATCTCCCTTTCTTCTTCTTCTCTACTGCCAGGGATGTTCACAGCAAGCTACTTGCTACCATGCATATAAGAGACTGAAGCCTGTTCTTATGATAGCCACCAACTGCTGAGCATCTCAGATATCCAACCGTTTCAGTGTGGATACCATGATGTACAACATCATTGCTATTAAAATGTTACTCAGCCTTTGTCAGCCAGTCCCCAAAGAAAATATTTATGGGCTTCTTCAGTTCACAAACACACACACACAACCAAAAACCAACGACAATAATCATGAAGACTTACACAAAATAGTTTCTGCTGCCCTAAGGATTTCAAATTAGATGATGATAAATTACCCTTACACACAGCTGCAGCCTTACTAACAAAGTTTATTTGGACTGATTCACTTAACAACTGTGGAATTTTTAAGGTAGTTGTTGGTTTTTTTCCTCAGGTCTAATTAATATGCCAACTATACCCAAATTTAACACCTGTTGCATTTCACAGCTCCAACAGGATTATGCAGTTCAGAATGCTGTGAAAAATCTTACATGAGTGAATGCCTAAATGTGGGGTTGCACTAACTGACAATCTAGTTAGCAACCTGCTCAGTTAATCAGGAAGATTTGTTGCACCACTTGACATTCTGTTATTTTGCAGTTGGTTGCTGTTGCCTTAGTATGGTACCTATTGCTACTCTTGCATAAATTTCTGCTATGTGATGTACTTCTAACTTCTTCCATTTCTGGATACTGAAGAAATTGAAGTTGCAATTAATTCAGATTTTTATTAATAGTATTTATTTCTACCTGGAATTACAGATAATGTATTAATGAATTTACTTAGATTATGCTGTTTTACAAAATTGAACCTACTAAAAAAAAAAAAAAAGCTGAACATTTTGTGAGGAATTGTTTTATTGTTTTTCCTTTAGCCAAATAATTTTGTTTTTGCAAACTGTACTAGTGGTACTGAGAATATTATCTATAGAACTGTTTTTTCAAAACAAGATGTGTAGAAACCTATTGGATTGCATTTTAAAAGGCTAGCATAGGAATCTATCAGGAATATACCACATGAGCCAGGAAAGCAGTCACACTCCAAAAAGCAAATCCAATGGAAACAGCTTTCCTGGGGAGCAAATTACAAACTTCAAATTGTCCCTTGCTTCTTCTCCAAGCTACTTGGTGAGCACAAGACCAAATAAAAAAAACCCAAAACTTGGCTCAGAAGTTCAGCACTCTCTGTGTAGCACTCAGAGGTCTGAGAATATTGGGACATGGCTGCCCATGGTCCAGGCACTTCACAGGTCTGCTCTAGAACCTGTGTGTGACTTCAGACTGACAGCTGGTAATACAGAGCTGCCAATAACTTAATTTGATAACCATTTGGTCAGCTACTAAAAATGCACTGATGAGCTGAATTTTATTGTCTCAAACTGTAGAACTATTAAATAAAACACTCACCAGCACTTGTTCTGGACCTGACCCTGACCTGCAGCTGAGCCAGACATCTTCACAGTCTGAGATTTTTTCACAAGAGATGAAGCAGGTAAAGTGGTTATTGCAATACCAAATGGACAAATGAATACCTGCTTGTCCAAATATTGGTTCAATCATCTTTGGTGCACACTAGCTCATCTACCCTACTGGGCCACTGGTCAGCTTCTGAGATACTTCATTCAGTCATTGATGGTTTCTTTATACCTTCTTTTTCTTTACATCTCTGCTCCCAACACTCACAGAATCATAACAATAGAATCACAGAATGGTTTGGTACGGACATAAAAGATCATCTAGTTCCAACCCGCCTGCACAGGCAGGGACACCTTCCACTAGACCAGTTTCCTTTGACCCCTATCCATCCTGGCCTTGAACACTTCCAGGGATGGGGCAGACACAACTTCTCTGGACAACCTGTGCCAGTGCCTCATCATTCTCACACTAAGAATTTCCTCCTAATGTCTAACCTATATCTACCCTCTTCCAGGTTAAAAACTTTGTCCTGTTGCTGCATGCCCTTATAAACACATTTCTTGGCTGCAGAAAATAAAACAATTTTTTAACCTTCTGATCTCATTCACTATATTTTTACCTTTTCCTGTCTGTGCCCCCATCATTCAGGATATATGATCTACTTATAATCAATTTTATGATATTGCAAACTAAAGAAAAGTGTTACAAATGCATCTGGATAAGATAAAATTCTGAACTACAAATCACTGTACCTCAGGTAAAGTCAATAGGTTAACTTCTTATCTGCATAGTTTGATTCAAATTTATGTTTTCTCCACTTCTCCATGTATATAAAGGGCGGGCTGCAGCTGCATATCCTTATTCATTTCCATGTATTTTCAACAATTTTAGCCATTTAAAGCTCTGCCCCTAGCTTGTCCCTCATACCCATATTTTCTTCATTTGACCCTACACAACAGGAAAGTCCTGCTCTTTCATCTTTCAACTGGATTTTATATATTGAAGATTTATAATTCACACAGTAGGATCCTCTACAGAATAGTGCAAACCCCTATTAGCATATAAAAAGCCTGTCACTAGCAAAATCCCACATGTGAAGGGGCAAAAGTGATATTTTTGGAGTGGAAAATGGTGAAACAAAGCATGAGTCTTTAGATACACATGCAATAATGTAGCTCTAGATTTAGAAGACCCTATTCACCACTGCCTGTGTTGAAACACAGGTGCCTCTGCAAGTTACTTGCAGGTGGGAAAGGGTATGCCAGTAGCTCAAATGAAGGCTGCTTTCACTCTGTGTTGCCATTTAGATTGATTTATCTACATAGAGAATTTTCATTCAAGGAGAATTAAAACGTAAGATTTTACTAAGAAGAAAAATCACCTAATCTGATTCTCTTTTGGCTATAAAAGCATCTTTTCTTCAATTTGATTTATAGTGATCTAGACACTAAAAGGCAAAAATATTACAAGAAAGAGGCTGTCTTAAGCTGGATCAACCATAATGTGTGCCACAGATAAGCCATCACCAGTGGGGTTCATGTTTGTTTGGTGTGGGGTTTTCTTGTGTTTATATTTGTTTGTTTTGTGGGGTTTTTTTTGTTGTTGTTGTTTGTTTTTTTGTTTGTTTAGTTGTTGTTTTTTTTCCCTCCAAAATTGTGGCAAATATCAATTATACCTCAAACTACCTTCAATTTATCCTTTTGGGTTAATTATATTTGCCTATAACTGATGTTATGGCATTACTATGCGTGTCAATATCAGAGACAACCTCCGTTTTGATTGCATAATTCAAATATAATTAGAAAAAAACTCCAAACCAACCAGCCAACACCGCCCCCCAACCAACCAACCAAACCCAACACAACAAAACAAAATCTGAAACCAACAACAGCCCCACCAAAAAAAAAAAAAAAAAAGGCCAAAAAAAAAAAAAAAAAGGCAGAAAATGGGAACCCAGTTAGTGAAGTGAAATATTTTGACTATGAAAAGATGCCTGCAGGCGCAAGGCTGCGAAGAAATACTCTGGATTTTAAACATTACTTGTTCGTTACTCTCCCTTGTTGGAAGAAGATGATCTTGTTCTTTTACAATGTATCGTACCTCTCTAACTTTGTATCTACTAAGGAAAAAATATGTGGCACTAGCATTTAGCATGAGGTTCCAAAGCATTTTATGTACAGATTACAAGTTAAATCCAACACAGAAGTTTAATAGTGAGCTTGGTGGTGCCTCAAAGCTTCTGTGAAAGTAATTAGTCCCAGCAGAATTTGTAGTAAACAGGATACAACATTAAAACCACAAGCAGCAGTTAATTTGGTATTTTCAGGAAGCCAAGATTTCCCTGGACACAATATTTTAAAGGGCAGCCCTGAGGTATATTGATGAAACTATTTAAGGACTCATAGAATTGAAGTTTGATACATTTTGGTCCTGTGTTACAGATGGGTAAGATTTTATTGCTTAGACCTTTTGAGAACCTCAGGTTCTTCAAGAACATTAGCTTCATGTTTAGTAAGCAAAAAATCAAACTAGGAAGGTTGCTGAAAATGACATTTTAAATTGAATACACTTGACATAATCCTACTAAAACAATATTCTTATATAAATGTCATGAACTGATACGCTGGAAAGTTTCTCTGCTCTGGCTTTACAAATAATTATTTCTAATCTCCTAAACCAGCATTAATGTTTTAGACGTGCACCAATCAGCCTAAATAATAATTTTTAAGAGGAAACTTAACGTTCACGAATACTTCATTAAACTAGATTTTTAGGAGTAATGGATAATCTGAATTGAAAGACCTCAGAAGAGAGAGAAACCTCAAAAATTATTGACTACAAAAGAGGAAAACAACTGCCCGAGCTTTTGATATGGCTGACACCCTCTACACTTCATTCAGTTATTATTTGCTTGGGGTTTTTTTCCCTGAGAAATTCGGAAGCCTGAGTGCAAGAACCTGCCTTGACTATGGCTGTCCAAGGTGTCAGGACACAATGTAAAGTATCATTTGCTTATTTAAACTTTTGCCTAGAAAGGACAACAGGAAATACATGTAAGGATACTGTTTCTTCAAAGGACTTTGACTAGGACTTCTAGTACTTTTCTATGAAAAAACAGATATACATACGCACTTTACTAGGTAAGTTTACCAGGCATTAAGGTAATATGGAGATCAACACTTGAGAAAGCAGAAAGGTGTACTGCGAGTAAGTGGAGGAAGCAATAAAAGGATGTTTTTTTCCTGGTTTTTGATTACTCCACTTATCACAAAGCAGAGCACAGAAAGCATCCGCTGTGCCAAGCCAATGGTCACGCCGTGTCCGCGTGAGTTACCACCTCATCACAAGGCAAGTGCAGCTTAAAAGAGGAAAACTATGAGGGAAAACCTCATAGAGACAAAACCAAAAAAAAAACACCCAAAAAGCCATTTCACCGGCCAGAGCAAAACCTCCTGATGGCGGTGACAAAGCAGTCACGTAGGAAGCCAGTTCCCAGCAGGGCGAGCTCCTCAGGAAAAGAAGGCGCCTCGCCACGTTCTCCTGGCGCAGCGGGAAAGGCCTTGGGATGCCCCTTCCCTTCCCGCCACCCTCCTCTCTCCTCTCTCCTCAGCCTCGGCCTCCCGGGCGCCGAGC
>NW_009952481.1:963923-978319 GCF_000747805.2 Chaetura pelagica
CCTCGTGTATCGCAGCTCGTTCTAGGCCGGCTGGCCATTGTGCGTGCCCTGAGCTCGCTGCTGTAAGACCAGAAGGCGCTCATCTCCCTTTTCCTTGTTAAATTGCTCTGTGCAGCCGCCAGTGCCGTCAGATACATGGGGGATACAAGAAGGAAGCCGTGCTAACATCTGCTGTAAACTAATTTTGTCTCAAATAGGAACTCGTTCCCTGCCCTAATGTGTAGTTAACCGTGCCCTGCTGAGAGCTAAAGTTAGGCACTCCCAAAGAGACGAATAAAATGCAGAGAGCAAACTGGCCCACTAGAAGCCATGATCTTCCCTGGGGCGGTAGCTTGGTCTGGGGAAGACAATAAAGTTGATGCTTGTAGTATAACTGCTCTGCTTCAGGAGATCCAGGGCTGTGGCTATCCTGAATACATACATTTTATGAGCAAGTGGGCAGGAAAATGACAGAATCAATGAGATGAAAGAGAACTGTGTAATGTAAAGGAAGTACAAATATTAGCAGCATCAATAAAACGTTCAGCTTAGTAAGAGGCTGTATCAACAATTCTACCTTTTAATTCTTTTTTCCCTCGGTATGGTCTTTATTTAGAATTTTTTTATGTAAAGTTATACCATGGCTTGAAAGTTATCTCTGCATGTACATATCATATATGCAAGTTTATTTTAGTTTTTGGGAAAAGCACTGAGGTTTTGTTAATTTAACAAAACCAGCTCTTTTATCTTCTCCCACCCTGTTTCCAAATGAACATGATTGCTTTAGTGAGACACTGTGTTTAAAATTAAAACAAGTGAAACTTTCGTCAACAAAATGTGGGACAAAGGCCTTAACAGTTCAAACACATGACACAATTATTACTGTAGGCAGTGTTATCTGTTTATGCAATTTACAGAATCAGGATTTAAAAAATTCTAATAATGGGTTTAGTAACTTTTTTTTGTGTTATATAGCATACTGTACTATTTTGATGTGAAAAAACATACACAACATTTAAATGGTGGAGTGGTAATTTTTAGGTGTTGTGTGTTTAAAGTTTTTTACTCTGAATTTGATAGATAACTGTCATTATGAGATGTTTTCAGCCATCTGCTGATTCCATGAGACCTATAGTAGCAGTATAGCTACTTCACCTGTATTATATTGTAAAAGAGGCTCTCAGGTCAGATGGGAAATAAGTTTTTGTACAACGAAAAATTTCTAGCTCTGTATAGCCCCTGTTTAAAAAAAAATCAACCAAAAAGAACATTGTCACACTGGTTGCAGTTGAATAAAAGGCTGCTTCAAATTTAGTTGTGAACCCCTTACTGAAAAAGTGAGAGTTTCTGAGTTTTGTCAAGAGAAACTATGACTGACTGACCAGTAATAATATACATGGTAAGTATTAGCTTTGTATTAAAGAGAAAGCAAAAGTAAAAAGTTAAAAGGTCTCAACAAGACATTAACTAAGCTAGATGATAACTTGATTTCCACACTGAGCACAAATGTTTGTTTTTCCAGCTGTTACAGTAGTTATATAAGCAATTAGTTTAAGTATTTTAAATTGTTACCCTAATTCTGTACTAGTAATACACTGTTTTGATTTACTGTGTTAAGTGAATCCTATAGTTTTCCACAGGGCTCATGTTTTCAATAACTTGAATGAATATTCTAATATTTTTTTTGTTTCCCTAGAGAACTGAACTATATGTTGATTAATGTGAAGTATATGACTGGCAAAGTAGAGAATCACCATGAACAATGCCTCAGCCGTAAACAGTGCCTCAGCCATATGCTTCTAGTTACACTGGCCTCTTCATTACAAACATGTGAAATTATATTGGTATTGCCTTGTTTTAAACAGGTTCCTATTAGTGATGGCTTGACAAACTTGACTTAGCATACAAGTCAGACCTTCACTAAGTCTAAACTTGCAGACTGTAAACTATACTGTTTCCATGCGAGAGGCCAGTGCTGTTAAGTATTTCAAAGCTAATAGATGCAGGGAGGCTGTTAAAGCCCTGTTGCTACTGCTTTGGGTCCTGCTTCTTGGCTTTTTCATCCAGCAAGGCTTGGGGAGTGCTTTGCTGCTTGTAGAGCTGATCTGCTTTTCTCTGCTTGCTTTTAATTTGGTCTTTGCTGCTGTAGTTTGAGGGTTGTTTGAAGCTTGCCTGTGTTTTTCCAGAACACACCATGTTGTTCTCTTACATATTTTTAGGATGGCTGGTATAGTAGGGTTTTAATCTATGGAGCTTTTGATGCTCTGTCTTTTTACAAATTATGCATAATAATGTTTATGAAAGGCATTTTATGTAAGTGCATTATGTGTGTTTGTGAACTTTCTGTGCACAAGATTAGCCTGGTTAAAGATGGTTATGAAAAGTCTGTGGCTTGCTGTTTCTGGGGTTTTTTGTTGTTGGTCTTGTTTGTTTTTAACTTCTGGGCCGCTCAGCCTGGCTGTACCCCATCTTTTAAGATCTGATCAATCTTTTGAGACAGTAATTTTCTTTAGAAAACCAGCTTGGTGAAAGGATGATCAACTCTGGAAAAAGTGTCCCTGGTTTGAATGTTGGGCACAATGTTAGTAAAGTAAGAAAAAAACATGCAGGTGCAGGTTAGACTTGTTGCGTTTGTCTGCTTAAGGTCATATGTCATTCTTCTGTTGATTACAAAATTGCAATTAATAACTGGGATTCTGAGTACTCAGGTTTTTGCCTTATGTTGTATTAGCTGCTCAGAACAGGAAAGGAAAAGGAGAACAGGCTCACCACTCGTGCAACTCCCATCGCAGTCATCTGGAAGGAATTAGCAGTGGGATGAGGCGGATTGGTTTAATTAGACTACTGAAATCAAGCCTGTAACTTCTTAAGGCCAGACAGGACAATTGGACCAGGCTGGTGCATTTAAGTAGGAATTCTTGCATTGAGTCCAGTCATGGCTGTATATTAACTGCAGTACAAGTATTGTGTGCCTTTAGCATAATTCATCTTTGTGTCTGTCTATTTTACAGGTATTCCAAGCTGGATTACAGAAGCTCACATACCTCCCAAAGCTCTGGGCACTGTAAAAGTCTTCTGTAATTCATGCTTTGTTTGCTGCTGAGTTCTTTGGTTACCCCTGTAACTGAATTGCCTTATCCTCTTGGCTGTTGTGAAGGCCTAAGCAGTTTAGAACTTGCCTAGTTGAGAGCCATGTCTCACAGTGCCTTATCTGTAGTCAGCTCCTTTTTATGTCCTTCCTTCAAGGGATGTGCGTTTTCTTGGATTTCTGTAGCTCTGAGCCTGCAGTGGCTATTAGGAGCTTTTCAGAGCTTGTTCACATAAGCTTTGAGAAGATACAAAAGTACCAACTGTTGATGGTCAGGTGCTGTTCCAGTGTTTATGTCTTGATTTCTTCCTTCTTGACGGCAGCAGTCTTCACTTTCCAATGCTGTACACTCTTTAATTAACTTTTTAATTAACTGAAATGTACCCGACTCCAACATTGGTACTTGTGTTTATTATTCATAAATGTGCATTACGAAATACAACTTTGATTTATTAGCTTTTCTGGTACAGCCAATTCTCTCTATTTTGTAGATGTTGAGTCTTCTAGCTAAAGCATGAGACAGATATGGATAAAGTAGCTGAGAAAACTAGCTTTTTTTTTCCTCTGTCAGAGTGAGTTTCACAACATTGGCTAGTGTTACCTGAAAAAACACCCTTTTCCTTTTTTGCCTCCACTGTCCATGATTTCCATCATGTAGGTAAAAATAAAAGATAGAGAAGTTCCATTTAACTTCACAAGATCTGAACTGTATCACTTTTCTTACTATGCTTGCATCGCTTTAAACCATGTTATAGCTTATTCCGTGTGCCCACATGGCAAATCACAATGCATTGCATAGAGGGCAAACATCTCAGGATGCTATTTGCAGTTAGCAGCCCACAAAAATGTCAGGCATTTTTAAATGTTATTTGTGGGACAGTCAAAGTCTGGGTGAATTTTGTTTCCAAATTCAGCTTGAGATTTGATGACCATGCTGTTTCCAGCTTTCTTCCATCAGTATGGAAGAAGCACAGGGAGGGATGTGGCACACCTTTCTCATACTAAGGGTTCAAGTAGGGGGGGAGGGAGGGGAAAAATTCCCTTTTGGAGTGCTTACATCGAGATAGTAGGGAACCACTGCAGGGATGGTAGCTGGTGTATACTTTTTTGGTGGCTTAGAGGCAGGTCTTCCACACTAGTGGCAAGACTGTTACAGAAAGTCTTAAAGTTCTTTGTGTACTTTTGCAATATGTGGTCTGCCTTGAATATATTAAGTGAGGCTCCACTGTGCTGTAAAAACACCATTGTGAAAATAGTTAAATAAAAATATGTGGGCACCTTTCACCCGCACTTTGCAGCATGCCCTCATTGTCATGGGTAATTGTAGCGGGATGCTTGTGTTAGAGCAGATCACACAGACCTATAGCTGGTTTTTTTGCTCTCTTGTTTATGGATCTGTAACAGATGCCATAATAGAAGCAAGAAGGTAATTACTAATATTTTTTCCATTCTTCTGAAGCGAAGGGGCAACTTGAAAAACAGCTGGAGAGAGATCTTGTCTTGCTGAGAAACTTTCTGTTGCATGATTATTAAAGTATATTGTTTTGCTGTGGGTTTTTTTTGTTTGTTTGTTTTTGGCTTGTTTTTTTTTGTTTTGTTTTTTAATATATGGACACGAAAGGGGAAGTGATCAATTATGGTAGCCTGCTAACATTTAGGACAAGTAGTTTCAAAAGTAAGAGAGTTAGAGGTTTTGAGTATTTGCACTCCAAAATTAAGGCAAATGCATAGCTTTCCTGTCTGCACTTGTGCTTTACTTGACTGTTGTTATGGAATTGTGTAGCGCACTGAACTGGTGGCCTTATACAGCAAGACTACAGAGATGGTGGATGGTGGCAGAGCAACTGACGTCATCTACCTGGATTTGTACAAGGCAGTTGACACTGTCCCACACCACATCCTGGTTTCCAAACTGATAAGACATGGATTTACCAGATGGACCACTCGGTAGATAAGTAACTGGCTGGATGGCCACACCCAGAGGGTTGTGGTCAGTGGTTCAATGTCCAAGTGGAGGCACATGGTGTTCCTCAGAGGTCAGTACTGGGACCAGTGCTGTTTAACATCTTTGTTGGAGACATGGACAGTGGGATTAAGTGTATTCTCAGCAAGTTTGCTGATGATACCAAGCTCTGTGGAGTAGTTCGCAACCTAGAGGGAAGGGATGCCATCCAAAGGGACCTTGACAGGCTGGAGAGGTGGGCCGATACCAACTTCATGAACTTCAACAAGGCCCAAGTTCAAGGTCACCTGGGTTAGTGCAACCCCAGGCACAAATACAGGCTGGGAGGAGAGTGGATAGAGTGCAGTCCTGAGGAGAAGGACCTGGGGGTGATGATAGATGAGAAACTTAACATGAGCCACCACTGTGCGCTGGAGCCCAGAGGGCCAACTGCATCCTGGGCTGCATCACAAGAAGTGTGGCCAGCAGAGCAAGGAAGGTCATTCTGCTCCTCTGCTCTGGTGAGACCTCAGCTGGAATACTGTGTATAGCTCTGGAGCCCTCATCACAGGAAAGACATGGTGCTGTTGCAGAGGGTCCAGAGAAGGTCCATGAAGACAATGACAGGCTGAGACAGTGGGGCTGTTCAGCCTGGAGAAGAGAGGGCTCTGAGGAGATCTAATAGCGCCTTCTAGTACCTGAAGGAACTACAGGAAAACTGGAAAGTGGCTTTCTGCCAGAGAGGGTAGTGACAAGACAAGGGTTTTAAACTGAAAGAGTGGAAATTTAGATTAGATATCTGGAAGAAATTCTTTACCATGAGGGTAGGAAGGCTCTGGAATAGGTTGCCCAGGGAGGCTGTGGATGCCTCCTCCCTGGAGGTGTTCAAGGCCAGGTTGTATGAGGCTTTGTGCAGCCTGGTCCAGTGTGAGGTGTCCCTGCTTATGGCAGGGAGTTTGGAACCTGATGATCTTTAAGGTCCCTTCAACCGTAACCATTCTATGATTCTATGAAATTAATAACGCTTGTGTAACATTTGCTTTGCTTCCCAATGTTTTACTGTTTTTACAGTCTTAAGATTTCTCAGATCTACTAAAATGCTGTGTGCTTTCAATATTTCACTTTTCATTTCGTGAAAATGGGAACAACATTTTTAATGAACGAAAAATTTTAACAAAAGGCTATTTAGAAATTTATTATTTGCGTTCTTAGCATTAAGGTATATGTAGGAGCTGGGCACTATTAGTACTTTAAAGAACTTCATTCATATCTATCTTTAAGGTTTTTGTCTCCGATATCTCTGAATTTGGTTTTGTGGGTGGTTTCTTTGTCTTTGCTGCTGTGGTTCAGATCGGTCAACGAATGTCAGCACATTTCTTCTACAGAGCAGTGAATAAAATTACTGCTTTAATATCTTGTGGTTTCTATTTATATTTGACAACAGATTGTTCTTTCATTTGGGTTGGTATAAATAGCTTCTTAAGTGTTTAAGCAGTGCTGTGTTTCCACAACATTGTAGTATTCTGCTTACCCCGTGTCCCTGTCATTTGACTTAGAAACTGTTGAAGCACCAAAATCTCTTATCACCTTCTCGATACAAATGTTTTAAGTCTTTGTCATAAATGTTCTTTGGGTTTTTTACTTCCCTCACCACCACCCCCAACTCCTTTTGAGATTAATGCAACGCTTAGTTTCAGGATTTTTTTTATTAATTTTTTTTGAGCCTGTCCAGTGTAGATGAGGTGTGAAGAAACACACCTCTCATCATAATTACAGTAAATAAGGAAGCTACATCAACTGTAGCCTTCCCAGAAAGAACTACATCACTTATTTGCCCGATCTCATGATCTTCATGCATGCTATACCAATTACCTAGCAATCTCCAAAGTTTTCCCCAGTAACATAGAAGAGATGCTTGATATCAGGTAGAGTTTTTATCTTTAAAGTGGGAAGAAGTGAAATAGAGTGAAAAGCTGCTGTTTTCCAACTGTTTATATCCATACAAACCCAAACACTACGGAAAAGGATGTTGTTCAGGAGGTTTACAGGGTGGTTTGAGAATTGATGGCTGACTAGTCTGGGGGCACATACTGAAAAATCATGTAAGTTGTTTATGTTCCATGTTGACCTTCTGCCCAATACTTTTTTGTAAAAATAATTAATAATACGAAACAACTACCTTAAAACTAACTAGCTTCTTACAACTAAAGCATAAGCATGTGACTTGAGGCTTTGATAACTACACAAGATTAGATAAAATACAAGGTTTGCTTTTTATTGGAAGCTTTTTTAATTACACATAGGTAGGCACATACCTATTCAGATGAGCACTGAGCAGGTGCACTGAGCAGCACTCTTGTGAGTTCTGATGCAGAAGGGAGGGTGCCACTGCTACACAAATGCTGCCTGACTTTTGACAAATTGTTTTATCTGGTGCATGTTTTACTTTCACTCTCAGAATGAAATGCATTTTGGTTTATTCTACTTTAAAAATGTGTGTTATTAGTAGGTGCATGTATACTGTGGAATTTTTAATTTTTTTTTTTCATTTTTCCACCATCTATTGTGGTGATGGAAAATTTGGGTAGAATACATAGGTAAAAAAGTAGGAGTTAGCAGAACTTCAGAGCATGATTAGTGGAGTGCATTCTCCGAATCTTTGCATCTGGTGAAGAGGAGGAACTCTGGTAAAGATGTGTAAGTGAGAAAATGGAGTAAAAAAGCCAACACCCAAATTAAAGGAAAAAAAGCCTGAAACAGACAACCCCAAAGAACAGAAAGTCCTACTTAAGAGTTGTATTTTCTTACTTGTGTGAGTGTTTTTCTGTTAGCATGTATCTGAAAGCTCTATAGGAGTTGCATTCCTGTGCTTCCATTCATCATTATAGCCAGCTGCATCTCAGTGAAGGCCCAGTTAGATTTGGGTAATAAAATATGATGAGGAAGTATCTTCTCACAAATTGTACTTTAACAGCAATATCCCTGGAATCAACATTGTTCGTTAATATCTTAGTCTGAGTGATAGTGCTTTTATGAGAGTTTTCCTAAAAGGAGAGATTTTGTTTCTAAATGTATGTATTTTGTTCAATATTTAGTCTTCTCAAAGCTCATTTTAAAGTACTACTTATTGATGCAATTTTGGCTGCATCTGACCATTTATTCACATAGCTGCTCCTGGAACATTTCAGAAACCCACTTCAAAATTACTGTAATAAAAAAATAAATCTGCAAGTCATCTTTCTCCTTTGTTACCTCTGAGCATCAATGAAGTCAGAATTCAGATTTAGCAGCCTCATATCTACAGAATTTGGAAAGTGTTAATCTCCTTTATGCAGCCTTTGTGATTCTCATGAGTAGACTTACAGCTGTGTTTTTTTTCTCTTGAAATACAAACATGAAATGGGAAAAAAAAAATGCTGTTTCCATAAATGTGATGTTTGCAGATCAGTTTTTTAGGTTTGTCATGTTATTTCAGTGGAACATATTTTTCTAAATTGAAGTTTACCGAAGAATTAAATGTCTTCTGTGTTTAAAGAATTGTCGTTACATCTTACTAGGTTTATAAATATGACACTCCCTGTCCCTTTTCTGAAAATGACCTTTCCATGAGAAAGTGTAAAAGTCTTGAATGATCACAGTTAGAGATGACACCTGCTCTGTCCCAAGTACAAGAGACTGGAGTTCCGTAGTATCCCTAGCATCATCTATGTGCACTATTCTGAAATCTGGTTATAACATTTTAAGGGGGTTAGTTATCATATCGCCCATTTGCCACAGTTTAAAAGTTTCCTGCTGCAGTTAGTGTTGTTTGTGAATTACTAGTAGTTTCTAGTTGTGTGCTTTTTAATGTTTGAAATCAAGGATGTTATTACTTCGCTGTTTCAGTATCTTGTCAGATTGCCCGTCATGTTTTATCCTCAAAGTGGGTGATCCTACACCTGCTAATGTTGGTAGGCTTTTTCCTCTTATGTGACATCCTATGTAACAGGGCATTTCTGGGGACAGTGGCTGTGTCCTGACAGCTTGGAGTTTATCAGTAAGAGGCATATAACTGGACAACACTTACATTTTTGTATTCTTGAATAAATTAAAGTGGTACAGAGAAGAATCAGAATATCAATTGAAAAAACAGATACATTTCTCCCTTACAGGAATTTTCTTCTAATTACAGTGGTATTATCAACTTGCTTGTCAGATTGATAATATTCCAAGAAATACATGATCAGAATTCTTTTGACTACTTTTGAAAAAAGATTTGCCCAATAAGCTTAGCAAATGGTAGTTGAATGATGCGAAGCAGTCACAGTATTTTTTTGTTGTTGTTGTCCAAACAACTAAAAAGTTGTGACTGTCCTGAATCTATTTTCTAGAATTGGTGGAAGAAAAGTGGAAAATGACTTAGAGGAACTGAAGATAATTTTCTGAACTGTTACAGTGAACTCATACCTACAAAATCAGTTGATGTTCTGAGAAGTGTTAATTTTATTTGTATACCAACATCACCAATGTTGTGAATCTGGGAAAGACAGCCCTTTATTGGCTTTTGAGCAGCTGCTTTGGGTCATGCCAGCCTTGTGTCCTGTCTTTGACAGTAGCTGAGAATTGATGCAGAGGAGAGACTAGAACAGTGCAAACAAATACATAGTTGTGCTGCTATGGGGTGTTCCCCAGCCTCCAGCATTCTCTGCTTCTGTTTGTCTTCTTTTTTCCTTCCTTTTTTCTTTTGAGCATCTAAACTTTCACAAGTTTTTAGACCATGTTCTACTAGAATTTAATTGTATGTTCTGTAATAGTTTACACTTCTGTTTTACAATGAAGCGGTAATGACTGAAATTTTTCAGGAGACCATAATCTCAGCTTGATTTTAGTCATCACAGTGTGCAATAGTTACAGTTGTGGAACTGACATTATAGAAAGATGGGACTATGTTTTTCATTACAAATGGGGTGAGGAATAAGACTGTATATACCAAGAATGCTTGGTAAGGTTCTTGGCATTAATATCACATCTTCCTGACTTTAATATTAATCTTCATAATCAGTCTTTGAGTAAACTCAGGCAGAGCAGTATTTTGTGTACTGCTATAAAGTATTTAATAGTTTATCAGAAGCTGTGGGTAATTTTCAGATCAGCATTGTAACTATTCTTTGGAATGGTATTTCAGTTTTCTCTTACGGTGTTCAAAGTTTGAAGGTATTTTGTACGTAACAAAAATACTTTGTGACCAGTCCTTGTCTTTGTCCTGTGTGTCCGTTTAAGTAGTAATACTGTAGCTTTAGAGGCTGTAAAAGTTAACATTTCAACTATAAAACCTGTTTTTCAGAAGTTTTAGCAGTAAAGCGATGCTGTCTATAAAGCTGGTATACCAGTTCACACACTGGGGATAATTAACATATTTCCAAGGATGGGCTTGTAAGAATGGCTTTTCTATCATATAATCTCAGTGTCTTGATAGAAATAAGACAGTAATTTGGAAAGTGGTTCATTTTTAACTGCTGTAACTGCTTCAGGCTGACTGCAACACCAACATGTATTATTTTCTGCCACCTTTATCCCTACTTAGGAATATTTTTTAAATTATCCTTTAACTTAAAATATTTTGTGCACATCTGCAAAAGAGAAATCTATACTGTCACAGTAGGCATTTAAACTTTGCTTTCCTGTTTGCTTACAGAAAGTCATACATGCAAGTCTAGATGAACAAAAGCTAAAGATGAAGGATTAGACTACTAAATATAATCCTGATAACAAGACTTTCTTTTTATCTGAGATTTTGGTGATTCCTGGATCCTGCCGTGGTTATGCTCTATTTAGCTTTGCTGTCTAGTTAACAGGCATTTTTCTAAATGTGACAGTTCATTGCTACCTGATTTATGTAGGAATAAGAACAGTTCTTTTACTTTTTTTTGCAGACTGCCATGAAAGAGCGGAGTTGTCCTTTTTTCCATATTACTGAGTCACTTTTGTCCATTCATAGCTTTCTTCAGCAGCAAGAGTGAAAATATTCTAAGTTCTTGAATTTTATTTTCTTTCTGTTTTCATGAACCTGAGTTACTGGAGCTTCTTCATTGTATTAAAAATAACGTGCTTTATGTATGGCTCACCTATAGGAATGAAACAAAGTAAATCTGCAGAAATTATTGGGTTTTGGCTCCTGTACTTTTCAGGACAGTGTTCTTAGTTAAGATTTGCTATATATTGTGTTTTTTTAATCTAAAATTGATGAGATTTTTTTTTTTTTGCAAAATTGACACATCAGGCTGTACGAGTACAAAGTATTTTGCACCTTACTGATCCAAATTTTTTTACTGTGAGAGTGACAGAGCACTGGAAAAGGCTGCCCAGAGAGGTTGTGGAGTCTCCTTCACTGGAGACATTCAAAACCCGCCTGGTCGCGTTCCTGTGTGATGTGCTCTGGGTGATTCTGCTCTGGCAGAGGGGGTTGGACTAGATGATCTTTCGAGGCCCCTTTCAACCCCTAGGATTCTATGATAAGTGCAGAAATAAAATTTTAACAGTGATCATAGAGGATGTTCATATGAGTTTTCAATATAATAGTAACTACCTAAATGTGATATTACGAAGAATTATTTTTATGTTTTTACCTTATAAATTGACACATTACTTCAGTCTAAACATGTATTACTGTTTTTTTTTAAATCATAAGCTGAATGTAAACTGTTCTTGTACTCCACAAATGGAGTGGAGTTGATGTGTCTATATAAATAATTCAGGACTGATCTGTGTGTCATGCGGCTTGCATTTTTTTATGTAGCTTTCTCTTCTTCCACTGTTTGCAGAATCTGGTTGGTTTTTTTTGTGCAGTTTCCACATTTTCAATTAGATGTAAATTAATTACTTTGTATTATGAGATATTACATAATTGTCCTGATTTATTTTTTTTTTCCAGCAAGTTGATAATGGCAGATTATGCCACCTTCTTGTTTCATTTCATTATTGAAGGTGTTGATTAAAAGTGTTTTAGCAGACTGATCATCTGTCATCTAGGCTTACATGAACATCTTCAAGTATCTGATTTTTAATGTTTCCTTGCTTTTAATAACTGCTAATTCATTACTATTTCAGTGGAAATGGAGAACAGTGCATGAATGTTTCTAGCTGGCGTGTGTTTCACTGAACGGAATGATTTTGACACCATGTAGTTTAAAAAGCCACTAGGAGCAGCTTTGCAGTGTACAGTTGCATAGTACTTAGACTTAAAAAAAATTAGTAACAGAGTTAGTGGTGTATTGTAAGTTCACCAGGTTCATCTCTTTATGTTGTGATACCTTCAGTAAGAGGAAGAGAGCTCTTGTGTTCTTAGTCAATTATTAAATGCTTGACTGTAGTGAATTATAATTTTAAGAGAAGTCTTGAGGGGTATTTGGTTTTGTATTTCATTTTTGGCACAATGATTCTAGTAGGTGTGATAGCAGCTGCTTGTGCAGTTTTTCACTTGAGTTTACTTGCTGTACACATGTTGGTCACTACATATAGTTATTGTCCTAGCATCTCTAAAGTGGTGCATATAAAATACGTGCTTCTCAGTTTAACTCCCTGTACCTGACTTCAGAGTTATTTAATTATTTGTGTACTAAAACCTACCATTCTTTTTGGTTTTTTATTCACATGTGCATACCAGAATAGCAAACTGGTGTTCTGCTAGCTTACTGAGTCAATGTGCGGTCAAACAGTGCTGCTAAATCTGTCAGGGGAAAGGAGTCATCACTTGTGCTTATACAGTTATGCTGGTCCTGTTTCGTCCCTGCATTAGATGGAGTGCTATCTGTTTTGTGTAGTTGGAGCTCTGTGGTGTTCTTTCTGGAGAATAGGATCTGTCAGAATGCATCACAATTCTCACTGGGGAAAAACAATGTCACGGTCCTGAAGGGGTGAAAAAATGAGTCAAGTGCTAAAAGGTCATGAGAGTTTAAAAACAAACAACAAAATAACTTTGAAGGTTTTTAATATACGTGCACCTGTGACTTAGTTCAAGTCATAGACAATCTTGGAGTTCTTGAGGATGGGGGTTTAAAAACACCAGTTTCCTTCTGTGCTAAATATTATCATTATATATACTGGGTGTTACTCAGTGCAAACAGTTGTGAATGAGAAAGCGTTTTTACTACAACAGAAGTGCACAGAAAAAGATATCTGCTCCTTCAAATGCTTATGGTCCAAAAAAAGGATGTACATAGAAAACAATAAGCTAATGATCAGCAAGCTCACCTGTTGTTGCATAACTTAAGTGTGCTGTTTTAAACATTTTGTATGTAGCAACAAGTTTTTAGATGAGATTTGGGTCAAAGTAACTTGTGCACAGTAATTTGGAACAATTTGCCAAGTGTAAAAGTGCAAGCTAAAAAAAAAAGATAACCTGACTTTTTTCTTATTAATCCTGTCCTGCTTCCACCACTCTACTTGTGAATGGCTCCATGGCACAGACACTTTTTGGTAAGACTTCAGTATTCAGTTTAACTCTGTATTACAGCAGAAAGCTCAACACAGCCAAAAGAATTAAAAGTATTCTGCTGAGTAAGTTAGCAGAATCATTTTAATGTGAAGTTAGTGAGTGTTAAGAGTAGTGTAAAGGATAGGTTGTATCATAGGGTAGGACAGGATAAAGGGAAGAAAAGGAATGAAAGGGCTTTTTCATCTTTTGGTACAAGAAAACTGTAAGATCAGCTCAGTCATTTTGCACAACTCCACCCTCAGCACCATGGGGAAGAATGTGAAGAGGTTAGGTTGTAGCTACGGGCCAACTTGAGATGAGTCAACATTTCAGTAAGCCAGGAAAAAATATTGAGAGGTCTTAAAATTATAACAAGTAGCTTCTCTGTCTTTTTTCAGGTAGAAAAGCAAGAACTTTGGAGCTAGGGAGTATGGGTTGATCAGAGCTAAGAAATCTCTGTAGCAGGAGAAGCAGGAACTGAGGTTCATAAAAACAAACAAAAAAGGGCCTTGTTAACATAAATATGTTAATCTCAACAGTGAAATGTTAAGGCCATGATATGGAAGATCAGTCTCTGATTTTGTGCCATGTTTTTTTTTCATTTCTGCATTAATCCATGTTGTTCACTTGCATAAGGTATTGTAACAGGAAGACAATGCAGTGCTGGATCTGATCTTTGATTACAGAAAAGTCACATGGCTTAGTTGGTAGAATATGGAGTATATTTAGTTTGTCTTCAGGTACGTTTTAGTGTAAGGGACAGACTAGCATGACACGAGATCTCCATTTGCAGTCACATTATTTTGTTTAAATGATTTTACATCTGCCGCATGTGAAGTTCTGATAGGCCTACCTACCTTTTGTATTGGCTTTTTAAAAATAAAAATGAGTAACATAAGTAAATTTTCTAGTTATTTCTCAAAAATTATGCATTT
>NW_009952481.1:978670-1063255 GCF_000747805.2 Chaetura pelagica
TTTCCATTAAGTTAGTATGGCATAGTTCTTTTGTTAACATTTTTAGAAGAGATTATTATTTTTTTTTGCAAGAAGTTTCTTTGGAAGTTTAAAACAAGCTTTGAACTGACAAGGCTTCACCAAAAAGGCTTCTGTAATCTTAGTTGTTTCTGAGGTATTATGCTATTAGAAGGTATTTATTTCATTACTACCTTGTTTTTTTTCCACATATTCTAGCATTGTTGATATAATCAAAGTGTAAGCCAGCTAACTCGGTGTATTCATATAGTTAATTTGATAGTGGACGGTTCTGTGATGTTCTCAGTGTTGTGGACCTGATACCACAGTCCCCACTTAGTTTCAAATTACTTTTGTGCTAGTGAAGCTTCTGAGAAATACCTGTTTGCTCTAAATACTACAATAGAGTTTTCCTCAGACTTTTCCATCTCTCTAGAAATGATTTTTTTCTCAGCAGGAGAACAATGAGAGGAAAAGTTGCTATAACTGTGTTTTTTTCATACACATAGGGAGTAAAATGGTTTTAGTCCACATTTTATTAGGCTGCCTTGTTATGAAAGTCTGCCATTGCTCTGGAATTGTAACATGGGAAGTGATAGCATAATCGTGTCCTGGTTTCTTCACATTCATGTTGGCTGCCTTTTTGCACAGCACACCTCACTTGCTTCTGAATTAGTGCCCACCCTATCACAAAGCAGAATAGAAGTGTTCATTGCAGTGGTGTACAAGGGGTTTCTTGGGCTTGTCTTGTGATCTTTTCTGTCCATATAATGAACCTGGTTTCATTAGAGGTTTGCCTTGAGTATGTACAGGTCTACACTTTAGAGATTAAATCTTAAAATATTATTTCCAATAATTTTGGAAAGTTAACTATTGGTTCTTGCTCTCGAGGGAAATGAAGCAGAATATTTAAAACATTCTGGAGAGCTATAAGGCCGCTCACTTGGGATGTTTTCCAGGACTTTTCAAAGATGATGTAGAGCGGTCTAGTGATGACTTCTGTCAACTCCCCAAGCACACAAGGGTGCATCCTATCATGGCCCTTTTAATTTGTAGGTGTCCGGTTTCCTTAATTTTAATCTTTAACCCAGTCTACTTCTACTTGTCTTCAGTGTTTATTCTGTTATCTTTTTTCTGTGGCTTGTGCTCTTGCAAACCTCTGAAATTAACTTAAGCCCTGGAAAAATAAACTATGTAAAGAAATCATAAACTTGGCGTTAGTCTAGAAAGATTTTTCAATATGGCTACCTGATTGTATCAGAGATTATGAATTTTTTTTACTGGGTTGGGATTTGTGTGTTTCAAAGAGATGCACGCACATGTTGCAAGTTTAGTTCAAAGATACTGGATGTTTGGATTCAATGTGCATGCTGTTCTGCATTGCAAAGTAGCTCTGTCTGTACTTCTGGCTGTGTATCCAACTTGACTTATTGGTGGGACTTAGGTTTGAAAGGATATTTCAAGTCAAGCTGGTGGTGAGTGAGATTGATGCCCACGTTTCAGAACCTGTCTTGTCTTCCCAAAATCTCACTGATCTTTTGTCTGAAAAATATCAGTTACATGGTTTGGCAGTAACATGTCTGTACATTCACTAAAATCTCATTTTAAGAAGTGTAGTCAATACAGCTGATTCACCTTACCCTTGAGTTAGACATCTTGCAACTAGTCAGGTTAATTGTTTTCCACTTAATTGGCTGATAGAAGAGATCTCTATTGACTACAGAAGTTTTACATGTTTATACTCCTTAATTCAGGTAGGTATCTTAATCTTTAAATACTGTCTTGCATTCCTGGTGGTAATGCAAGTACAGGATCATACCTTTACAAATGCATTCTGGATATATTCAGTTGAGATTGCTAGTTCTGTCTGCTTTTTCAAATGTGTTGCTTTTTAGTTTTTAACTACAGAAGTTGATAAAAAACTCGGTTTGAAGTGAGGTGGTGAAGAAGGTACTTTATTTACATCTGACACTTCTGATTTCCTTTGCATAATGAAAAATTCAGAAGTGCCCTTTCAGGATGAAAAGCGAAGGAAAAGCCTATATGTATATACACCACAAATTCAGCTGTTCGTAGTGCAGTACGAAGCAAGGTACTTATGCTGATGTTAGTGTGGGACACCACACACAAACTCCTTGTCTTTGCTGCTTTGCAGATGTCTGTTCTCTTCAGGTTTTTTCTAAAGACTTCATTTTATGTAATGCAATTTTTTCTTTTAGGTAAAACTTTCTAACAGTTCACTTCTCCAGCACAGCCTTGGTATTTAATTTATTTCAAACTATAGTTGTTCTAGTGCCTATCACACAGTATTTAATCCAAGACTACATAAGATCCTGCAGTCAAACATTTTCCTTTGACAACTGACCTACCAGAGTGCCACCACGCACAGAGCTTACTCCAGGTTCTGATACAGTAGTTCTGTGAGCAGCTTTCTATGCCCAGCCGGCTCTGTGTTGCTTGTCCCATTGTACCTCAACTCCCAGCCTTATTCCCTAATGCAGGGCAGTATTGTCTGTCCCCACCATGTTTAGTGCTCCTTTTCCATCCTTTCCTGTTTCCCAGCAGAATGCAGGGTCATCAGTTGGTGTCTGAATCCTGGTTTGTGTGTTTTGAGGGTTTTTTTTGGGGGGATGATGGACCCTTAGGAAGAAAGAAGAAGGTGTTCCTAGTCTGCCTGTTTACCTTGTAGTTCACTTCCCATGTCACTGGAAGTGACACTACTAGCCCTCTAGTAGTTTAGGCTGATTGTGGGCAGAAGTCAATATGAAAAGCAGAATCCCACAGTTTTTCTGGAAAGAAAAAAGAAGTCATGTGGTGTGGCAGTAACGTGCTATCATTTACTTTCATCCTTAGGTTTACTTCTTGCCTTTGCATTTCAAGGGGATTAGAGATAAAGCTGTTCAGTTCAAAATCCTAGGACTGGAGTTTCAGACACTAAATGCATTTCTTTGTAATTGTAAATCTAAGATATTGATTAAAATCTGCTTTAAAGTAGGAGCCTCTCCACTATGGGTCTTAGCATTCATTCTAGAGCAATCGGATGTGCCTGGTTTTGGGTCTAAGCATAAACCAAAGTAATGCTTCTGGAGACAAAAATCATCTGCATCCTTAATTAAAACCAGGAGAATACCTGTTATATTTAGGAAACTGCATGTTGAATGCATGTTTAGATTTTTGTGTTGTTTTTTTTTTCAACTGTATCTACTAATTACCTTTTTTCTTTTGCAGAACCCTGTGATAATATGAGAGAGATTCTCCAAAATGTGGCCAAATTACAAGGCGTTTCAAATATGAGAAAACTAGGTCACTTGAATAATTTTACTAAGGTAAGAGCTCAAATACGTATCATAGAACAAGTGATCATTGAGGCAAAACATTTTGTATGTACTCTATCAGACAATGGGAGATTGATGGAAGAGCTTAAGTATAATGGAACAGCACTTGAAATCTACATGCTGTGGGAAAGGAAAGGACCAACTAAAGACAAGTAAATATGTGAATACAGGGTTATGCTGAAGTTTGTTGACGTGTCTTACTGCATGAATTTTTGTAGTATTTTAGGGCTTAGAAGCCTGAAATATCTCCCAATTCATGGGTTGACTTGCACAAATAGACCTAAAAATTGGTTTCTGTTCCTCAGAATTGAATAAAAATGTGAAATGCCAGACTCTGGATATAAAGTGACAAAGGATGATGAGGGAGAGGACTGTATCATAGGCATGCACGATATGCAGTGGTTTGGGCAGTAATAGAATTGTAACCATCAACTTTCATTGCTGTTTCATTGGAAAAGAGATGTGACAGATTTGAAGGGGCTGAATTTTGAGGTGCTTTTTCCAAATACGTGCTTTAAAACATGAAACCGGCATTCCATTTGTTGAGGCAAGGGAAAAGCGTGTTGCAGTCAGTGAGCTAGGAGACATTTATGCTTCACTGTGAATGTTACCCAGTGGATAGACTGATGCTCAGAAGGAACTGTCGAGTTGTACACCTTTCTGATTGAGCGCCACGTGTCTGAAGATGAAACCCAGTTTTCTGTGACAGAGGATGTATCCTACAATCAGGAGTAGCCAAGAAACAAGGTAGTAGCACAGAATTTTGTGGGGAAAGTAGGATTTAAATTATTGCTCTTGTAGGTGAGTTGATGACAAATCCTTGAGTGAGATAACAGTGAGGCTCTTTGACAATTTTGAGACAATTATGTGAAAGAACGAATGTTCAAGGGCAGGTTTGCAGAACCAATTGATATGAGAAGGCCAAACATGCATGATAGTCATGCTAGTAGTAGTGGTCATATAGTCACTTCAAAGGAGTCATGCTTCTTGGCTGTTAGAAGCACTCCTTGTGTGGCAGAACAGCACTTCAGCTGTAGCTTGTGAGGTTCAGTTAGAAGGAGGGTGAGTAATAAGAACAAAATTACAGTAGCAAATAAATTTATATTCAAATGCATTAATAACAAGTTTGTATATTCTCCTTCTCCTGAGTTGGTTCAGAGCACAAGTAGATGCATTACATTCACTGGGAGACTCACCTTGCACTGAAATATTTTCTTTGGATCATTGCCTTATTGTGCCTACCAGTTTGTCAGACATCCACCATGGACAAGATGCTGCTATTTATACTGAGATTCCACACAGAGTTGCAAGTAAGCTCCTTATTCTGTTGGAAAAGGCCAATACATAGCTGCGAGGCCTTCCAAATTCTCTAATTGCCCTAAAATGAAAGAGTTGGATTAGGGTTGCAGAAGCGTGATTCCTCATGAAAAGTTAATATTTTAAAGTATTTCTTAAAACGGTGTTGATTTTACTACTTCAGATCAGATGCTAAGCACCTATAGATGTGATAAATAGGCATAGTGTAATTAAAGGATGAACCCAAAATTATTTTTAAAATAGAATTTTGAAAAATTTAGCAATTCCATAATGAAATATTTTAAGAATTTGCTCTGTATTCTTGCCTGGTGTTAAAATTGGAAAATATTTACAAAAACACAAAGAAGGTTTTCATAAACTGGATATAAAAGTAGCTAGAAAATATGAATTTGTGAAAAGCAACTCACTAAAATTAAACATGACTTTTGAAGACAGAGGCTGTAGTTCATAACCTGATTTTGATCCTGAATCAGAGTGACACAGTATAAGGGAATTGTCCTACTCTATTTAACTTACTCCAGGGAGATGAAAATAAGCACATCTGCTTGTAGATTTGATTTTGAAAACTCTTCCTAATTTTGTTTGAATTGCAAATGCAATCATGAAAATAGAATGCAAGTTGCAAATTGTATTGTCTGCCTTGTGGCTGGAACAACTCTGTTTTTCATTACATTGGTTAAAAATAAAAGCCTGGAGCTTGTGGGAGATGGTTTTATTTCCTTTTTGTACTCTGGTCTTCTACCATGAATTGACACAGTCTCAGTTCCCCCTTTGTGAGACAGGAATTGGGGCGGGGAAAGACAGATATGCTAAGAGATGAGGATGTTTTTATCCTGTCCTGGAATTACATTGAAGATGAACTTGATTTGTCTGTAAAGTCTTGCAATTTATGGTCAATTTTTGAAAGGCTGCTAGTTATCTAGGATGTTTGCCTCATGGGGAGTGAAAAGATCTTTGATATTTTTTAATAGAATATTTCTGATAAAACAGAAAATGAAAAAAAATTAACTTTCCTGCTGGAAGTATTGTTATACTTAGAAAAAAAACCCCCAAAAACCACCATTGTAAGCAGTTGCTCCCCATTACCCCAGAGTGTTCCTTCAAAGGCTAGGCAACTCCTACATTTAGAAGAAATCATGTTAAACTTTTTTGGTTAAGGGAAATAAAATGTTTGTGTTCATGTGGAAATAAGTAATGTAAGTTTATGTGGACTGTCCTGACAGAGATCATGGTAGACATTACTTTTTGTATGGATTCCAAGATACCTGAGGTGTGTTAGGCTCAGGTTTCTTCACTTGTAAGAGGCCTAGATTTTTAAGGCAGGACTTTTTCCTTCCCTTCCTCCTGACACCCTTTATTTAATCACCCTTTAGTTTAGTACTAGTCCAGTAATTTTTAGAGTCTTAGGAGTTTTTGCAGAAGTTAAATACTTTTAAATAAAGATTAAAATTATGGTGGCCAGAAGTCAACAGGATTTGTAACTGTATCTGCAAGAATGGTAATATAAGGCAGATACTTTATATGAAGCTTGCTTTCCTAAGAAATGTAACTCCCTATTGATTGGTCTTTCTTTTCAAGAGGTGTGTTAACTAGTGACATTCAAGTCCCTGTAACACTGCTACTTACCGTGCAAAGTATGCTGTATACGTGTTTTACAAAAGCTGCAATTTCATGAATCAAATTCAACCCCCCTAGTTTTTTCATTACTGATTGATCCAAAAAAAACCGCTAGTAATCCTTACTAGTAAAAACCTTGATGTTCCTGTTCTTAGCTCTTTGGCAGCAGAACATGAACTGTTCTTGCCCAACAGGCACTGTTAACAGGTACCTTAAGTTTTCTGCTCCAAGAGTTTAACATTCCCAATCTGGTGGTGCTCAGGCCTATGGAAAGGCACAGGTTTTTTCTGAATTGCAGCAGCGGCAGGCTAAGAATTTTTTCTCCTCATTTGCTGCTTATCACTTAATAAATGAAGCTGAAGTTTTGTGGGCAAATAGGTTTATGAAGTACTTCCTAAACTATGTTAGACAAAAATAATCTTGTTCCTTTCAAACTACCTGTATCACTATTTAAACTAACCTGAGTTTTGACCTGAAAACTGAGAATGTGACCTTTAGTAAATGATCAGTGACACTTTCAGTCATCACAGTAGGTTGCAAGCTCAAGTTGTGTGCCTTTGGCTTCAGTAAACTGAGCAGGATTACCCATCTTTCATCTATATGGCCAGCTACATAAGGCAATCACCTTGAAGTTTCCCAGCTTCTGCTGATTAATACCACAACATAGTGGTTACTTTTTTAGGGTTTTCCCCACCCCCATGAGAAGTAGTAAGTGATAAATTACTGAAAACCAGAAGGAACTGTACAATTGCATTTACCTAGTGGAAAATATCTTTTGGATTTGAAGTATTCATTTAGCACTCTTTGTTAAGAGAAGTTTTTTTCCCACTGTTAGCTTCTGAGAGATCCTTCATAACTGTTGTATCCTAACAGCATATTTAAATAATTAACAGAAAAAAGATCTACAAGTGTTGTGATAGGGATTTATATTTTTCATTCAAAAACAAAGGTGCTTCTTTAAGGACAAAATTAAACCCAGTTCATCTCAGCTTAAATTTGGCAATCAAATAACATCATTGATATGGAAAATTATTTTTTCAATCTTAGACTCATAGAATTATACAATGTATTAGATTGGAAGGGACCTATAAAGGTGATGTAGTCCAACCCCTCTACCATAAGCAGGAACATATCCAAGTAGACTGGATTGCTCAGAGCCCCATCAAGCCTGATCTTCTCAAAACCAATTTTGTCATTATTTATTGAAGCTCCACTGTTCTGCTCTACGCATCTGCTAGCTTTTGACCATCCTGTTAAATTTCACTAGGATATGGATTGAGTTTGGGGCTACAGGGGCTTTCACATATTTCGTGTGTCTTGTTCATGCTCAGTCACTGTAGAGTCTCTGCTTTCCTCTGCAAAACCTAGATTATTTTAGAGTCTGAATGCGGTGTTGACTGACTGTAACATTCATCCAAGTAGCTAAACCACTGTGGGCAATACTTGAAATCTCATGATTAATGAAGTATGTGGCAGATAGGAACAGGACATCTGCTTATGGGCATTCAGCTGTGGAGCAAACCCGAAGAGCTAATGGATCTAAATGCAGAGTCCCCAGTTTCAGTAGAGTCTTCTGTTAAGACTACCATATACTAAATAGTCTCCTCATGAATATTACTGGTCATGGTTCAAACCGTATTTCCCAAACGCAGTGTAATAATTATATTTTTGAAGCATAGGATAGTATAATATTTTTACCTAGTGATTGCTGTGGCTATTCTGTTAAATATAAAATTGAATGGTCTCAGTGTTCACTGAACTTGTATGCTATTGACCTCCTGTGGTTTTGTTGTTTGGAGCTACTGTTTCCAAGACATGTTGATGTGTTACTCATATTGCTATGACTCATCCAAGTAGCACGAAAAACTCATAGCTGACAGTAAACATGAAAAAAACCTTCACTGTAAGTTAGTCACTGTCTGGCCTAGATTAAGTACCATTTTGTCCTAATATTAAATCATACCCTCAATTATTCTGTCCTCTTTCCATTCATTTACTATTATATAGAATCATCCAGGTTGGAAAAGACCCTGAAGTCATTGACTCCAATTGACTGCTAACTCCATTGACTACTAACCTAGCTGTGCTAAGTCAACCACTAAATCATGTGCCAAAGTGCCAAATCTGCACCTCCTTTAAATATCTCCAGGGATGCTGATTCAGCCATTTCCCTGGGCAGCCTGTTCCAGTGGTTGATAACCCATTCAGTGGAGAAATCTTCCCTAACTTTCTATCTAAACCTCACCTGGCACAACTTGGCAAAATTATGAAAAACTTTGGAGTTGGCTTTCTCTCAGTTTTAATTAGGAAAGCATACTCTGTATATTTGTATGTGTATACATACACACACACAAATTTTGTAATGTGTAGATAAAAGTATATGCATTTAATAAGATCACAGAATCTTAGGGGTTGGAAGGGACCTCGAAAGATCACCTAGTCCAACCCCCCAACCAGAGCAGTATCACCTATAGCACATCACACAGGAATGTGTTCAGGCGGGTTTTGAATATCTCCAGAGAAGGAGACTCCACAACCTCTCTCGGGAGCCTGTTCCAGTGCTCTTGTCATTCTCACAGGAAAGTTTTGTTTTGATGTTTACATGGAACCTCCTGTATTCCAGTTTGCACCTATTGCCCCTTGTCCTGTCAGTAGACATCACTGAAAAAAAGCCTGGCTCCATCCTCCTGACACCCACCCTTAACATATTTGTAAACACTGAGGAGCCCCTCAGTCTCCTCTTCTCCAAGCTAAAGAGACCCAGCTCCCTCAGCCTTTCCTCATAAGGGAGATGTTCCACTCCCTTCATCATCTTTGTGGCTCTGCCCTGGACTCTTTCAAGCAGTTCTCTGTCCTTGAACTGAAGGGCCCAGAACTGGACACAATATTCCAGATGTGGCCTCACCAAGGCAGAACAGAGGGGAAGGAGAACCTCTCTCTCAGCCTACTAGCCACACCCTTTCTAATGCACCCCAGGATGCCATTGGCCTTCTTGGCCCCAAGGGCACATTGCTGGCTCATGGTCATCCTCCTGTGCACCAGGACCCCCAGGTCCCTTTCTCCTACACTGCTCTCCAGCAGCTCAGCCCCCAACCTGTACTGGTCCATGGGGTTGTTCTTCCCCACATGCAAGACTCTACACTTGCTCTTGTGGAATTTCATCAGGTTTCTCCCTGCCCAACTCTCCAGCCTGTCCAGGTCTCACTGAATGGCAGCACAGCCTTGTGGTGTGTCAGCCACTCCTCCCAGTTTAGTGTCATCAGCAAACTTGCTGAGGGCACACTCTGTTCCCTCATCCAGGTTGTTGATGAAAATATTGAATAGTAGTGTCCCAGTATTGACCTCTGAGGGACTCCACTAGTCACAGACCTCCAACTAGATTCTGTCCTATTGACCACAACTCTCTAACTTTTTCCTTTCAACCAGTTCATGATCCACCTCACTACCTGATCATCAAGACCACACTTCCTCAGCTTATCTATGAGGATGCTGTGGGAGACAGTGTCAAATGCTTTACTGAAATCAAGAGAAACCACATCTACCACCCTACCATCATCTACCCACCTAGTTACTTCCTCAAAGAAGGCTATAAGGTTGGTCAAATATGACTGCCCCTTGGTAAAACCATCTTGACTGATCTTACTGACCCCCTCATCCTTGATATGCTTAGAGATAGTGCCAAGAACAAATTGTTCAATCATCTTTCCAGGGATGGAGCTTCTTGTAGACTGGAGTGACATTTGCTATCCTCCAGTCCTCAGGCACCTCTCCTGTTGCCCATGACTTACCAAAGATGATGAAGAGTGGCCTAGCAATGACCTCTGCCAGCTCCCTCAGTACCCACAGGTGTATTCCATCCAGATCCATTGATTGATGGATATCCAGATTGCTTAACTGACCCCTAAACCAATCCTCATCTACCAAAGCAAACTCCTCATTCATCCTGAGTTTTCCTGGGGCTTTAGGGATCTGGGGCCCCTGGGGAGAGTCTGCAGCAGTAAAGACAGAGGCAAAGAAGGCATTCAGTACCTCTGCCTTCTTTATATCTTCTGTAACCAGGGCACCCACCTCATTTAGCAGTGGGCCTATATTGCCTCTAGTGTTAGTTTTGTCTGCAGTGTATTTGAAGAAGCCCTTTCTAGCAAGGTTTACTTCCAAGGAAGCCTTAGCTTTCCTTATTGCCTCCCTACATTCTCTGACAACAGTCCTATATTCCTCCCAAGTGGCCAGCCCCTCCTTCCCTGATCCATAGATTCTCTTTTTCCACTTGAGGTTTCCCAGCAGTTCCTTGTTTAACCATGCAGGTCTCCTGGCTCCCTTACTTGATTTCCTGCCCATTGGGATGCTGTGATCCTGAGCTTGCAAGAGGTGGTCCTTGAATGTTGACCAACTATCTTGAGCCCCTTTATAATCTAGTACTCTGTCCCATGGGACTTCTCTTAATAATTGCTTGAAGGGGCCAAAGTTGGCTCTGTGGAAGTCCAGGGTTCTGGTCCTGCTGGGTATTCTGTTCCTCCCACACAGGATCCTGCGCTCCACCATCTCATGATCATGATATGCAAGTACACTAATCAAGATATGCACATGATCAAGTACACCTCATATTTTTCATATATGTAATTCCAGCCATTTATCTGATATGATAATCCATTACTATTTTAGTGAAATATGATGATATGTAGCCAGAAGCACATTTTTGTGTTCTGGTACTGCTTTCCTAATACTTGTACTAGAATTTGCTTGCATATGAATTGTTCAGTGATACAGTCAAACATATGACAGTTACTTGGCTTTATAGGAGTTTGGCCATGTACAAAAATAAATGCACTTGGACTAGAATCATTGACCTGCTTGATGTTGTTTGAAGGTGAATTTAGAAGAAAGTTGCAAAACTTTCCCTTTATTTTTAAAACCGGACATTTAAAACCAAGCAAATACCCAAAGCATTGAGGCCAGCTGGTCAGTATCTTCTTTATAGCAGCATTCATGGGTTTATTTTGCAGCTGCCTTGTACATTTTTCTCTTATACTTTTTGCACTTTGTCTGCTCTTAAAGTGTGACATCCAAGATTGTTCTTTATGTAGTTTTGAAAGCAGCCTGTGAAGTTGGAAAAAATATCTCTTAATCTCAAACATAGTAAGTCCTATTAGTATTTCCAAGGGTAATTTTCCTTTTTTTTGTTGTTGTTATGTCACAATAATTAATTCAGTTTTTAGTTTGCTTCAACTTCTTAATCTTCCTTTTCTTTAGAATTTTTTTTTTTTTTTTTCATTTAACATTCTGAATGTTTTCTGGACATCTCATGTTTCTCTGCTGGACTCAGTTCAGTTTTTATGCACCTGGAAGTGTGTGGTATGCTGAAGGATAGGATACACTGTTCCTTTTATGTAATTGACTTTGACCTTGAGTTTGGGTAGTCATTTCAAATCACTGGAACATTTTAAATTCTAATAGATTACATTGTATGTGTTGAGTGGTTACTGACAACTAGACTAGACCTGGTCAGGTGAACTCAATGTTCTTTGGAAATTGCAGCAAGGTATGTGAGTTCCTGTAACAAAAATCTGCTTTAGTTTCGTCGTGGGACCACCCAAGGTGCAAACCAATGGTAATTGAGATGACAGGCAACTTCTGTCAGACATGCACAAAATAACAGCTTTCTCAGAAGAGTTTTTTCCTACATCAGAATTATAATTCTCAGTTTTTTCTAAAGTGGGAAAAATAACTGTTGAGGATAGTCTGATGTATTAAATTAGGTTTTCTTGTTTGTGTCTAGGGTGAAATGATGGGGAGACATTTTGATGTATGAATGATGAGCCTGAACAACTATTAATGTATTTGTCTGAAGCTGAACAATGGACTGTTTTTACTCACTCTCTTCTCACACTATTTTGCTTACACTCTGTCAGCCAATTTTTACAGTTCACAAGATGTCAATAGAAATGCTAAAGCAGCAGTGGTGGCCTTAGACACTCCAACAACATGACATAAAAACCGATTGATGCTGGGAAGTGACATACCTTCATAACCAGTTAATGCACTGATTGTCTAGTCTTATCATCACTTAAATTTGAAAGATGGGGGGAAAGAGGTTATATAAGCACTTTCCTTATGCTTTATAGTAATCTTCGTTTATGACCACTGAAGAAAAATGCAAAATCCACAATACTTAATTTGAGATAGATTATTAAATGTGGAGCTGCTCTGGGCCAATTTATTAATCTGTCTCATTAACAACTTTGGATTTCAGCATTATTACTATGCATTTTTTCCACAATATGTACAATTTCTTAAAATGTAATGTGATCCTCGGAAGAATATGTACATATAAACAAGTATTATTTGAATTTAAACTGTCATGCTAATAAAATAGGTTTACGTGCAATATGCTGTTATTTCAAGTGGAGGTAGACAGTGGAATTGAGAACATGTAAGTTGAAATATATAACGTGTCAGTAGCCTTAATTTAACTGTTTGTTTCCTTTATTATTAATTTCTTATTGCTAACATCAAATACCTATAAATAATGTGGTATGAAGTTTGATAAATTTTAATATTTTCAAAGCAGAGGTATTCACTAGTTAACAGAATCACTTCCTGAATCCTTCACTGAGGAGAAACTGTTAATACCATCCTGGACTGAACACATGCCTGTTTCAAGAAAAAGAGGACACAGTGCAGAGCTATTGCAATCACTATTAGTCACTTGAGTTTTTTGGAAAAGTCCTTTGGGATTTGGATGTAATAATAAAGTATTTTACAGTTCTAGCTGGGAATAGTAAATGAATCATAAAGTCACAGAATGGTTTGGGTTGGAAGGGATCATAAAGATCATCTAGTTCTAACCCGCCTGCCTTGTACAGGGACACCTCCTACTAAACAAGGCTGCTCAGAGCCCCATCCAACCTGGCCCTCAACACATCTAGGGAGGGGCACCCAGAACTTCTCTGGGCAACCTGTTCCAGTGTCTCACTACCCCATAGTGAAGAATTTCTTCCTAACGTCTAACCTAAATCTCCTCTCTTCCAGTTTGGAACCATTACCCCTTGTCCTACCACTCAATGCTATTGTAAAAAGTCCCTCCCCAGCTTTCTTGTAGCCCCTTCAGATACTGGAAGGCTGCTTCAAAATCTTCCCAGAGCCTTCTCTTCTCTAGGCTAAACAGCCCCAAGTCTTTCAGCCTGTCTGAATCAGATCCCTTCTCCAGCCCTTGGTTCATCTTTGTGACCCTCCTCTGGACTCCCTTAAGCAGCTCCATGTCCCTTTTGTAATGGAGGCTCCAGAAATGGACACAGTATGTTATTTCAAGTGGAGGTAGACAGTGGAATTGAGAACATGTAAGTTGAAATATATAACGTGTCAGTAGCCTTAATTTAACTGTTTGTTTCCTTTATTATTAATTTCTTATTGCTAACATCAAATACCTATAAATAATGTGGTATGAAGTTTGATAAATTTTAATATTTTCAAAGCAGAGGTATTCACTAGTTAACAGAATCACTTCCTGAATCCTTCACTGAGGAGAAACTGTTAATACCATCCTGGACTGAACACATGCCTGTTTCAAGAAAAAGAGGACACAGTGCAGAGCTATTGCAATCACTATTAGTCACTTGAGTTTTTTGGAAAAGTCCTTTGGGATTTGGATGTAATAATAAAGTATTTTACAGTTCTAGCTGGGAATAGTAAATGAATCATAAAGTCACAGAATGGTTTGGGTTGGAAGGGATCATAAAGATCATCTAGTTCTAACCCGCCTGCCTTGTACAGGGACACCTCCTACTAAACAAGGCTGCTCAGAGCCCCATCCAACCTGGCCCTCAACACATCTAGGGAGGGGCACCCAGAACTTCTCTGGGCAACCTGTTCCAGTGTCTCACTACCCCATAGTGAAGAATTTCTTCCTAACGTCTAACCTAAATCTCCTCTCTTCCAGTTTGGAACCATTACCCCTTGTCCTACCACTCAATGCTATTGTAAAAAGTCCCTCCCCAGCTTTCTTGTAGCCCCTTCAGATACTGGAAGGCTGCTTCAAAATCTTCCCAGAGCCTTCTCTTCTCTAGGCTAAACAGCCCCAAGTCTTTCAGCCTGTCTGAATCAGATCCCTTCTCCAGCCCTTGGTTCATCTTTGTGACCCTCCTCTGGACTCCCTTAAGCAGCTCCATGTCCCTTTTGTAATGGAGGCTCCAGAAATGGACACAGTATGCCGGGTGAAGTCTCATGAGAGTGGAGCAGAGGGAGTTAATCTCCCTTGGCCTGCTGGCTGTGGTACAGTCTGAAGTTAGTATGCTTTCACTCACTGTGAATGAATTTCCTTAAGTTTCTTGCCAGAAATCTGCATTTTTAGGTAGTAATTTTAAAAGAGTTATAAATAATAGATATTTTCTTTTTATTTTCAGCTTCTTTGTAATACTGGCCATGCTGAAGAAAAGTTAGGGTTTACATATGACAGCATCATAATATGGTAAGTAGTAAGGAGCACTAAAGCAATACTGAGGTACCTTAATTGTTATTGATGCAATTAAGTAAAATTTAATTGTAAATTTGTGCTAGTATTTTGTAATTCTAATGTGTTTGAAATTTCATATTGCACACATATACATGCAAATACTTTAATGAGTAAAATCAGAAATACTTTCTTTGCTTTGAGGCAAAGAGAGAGGAAAATCATCCAAGTTAGAAGTTTGGATTTCTTTATTATATTCCTCCTAGACATAAAAATACCTCAGTACTCACACTTAGTAAAAATGTGCATCAAGAGCATACTCTTGATGTGGAATCAGGATTTAAAGATAAACATTCTATGTTAATTGGTGTGTATATATGTCTTTGTACAGCTATATGTACATCTTTTCCTGCTATTAAAATGCTCTGTGTACGTACTTCCAAGTGAAATTTTTCTCTATTTTATTTTCATTTCTGACAGTCAAAAGAAAGGCTCAGCACTGATAGCAGAAACAACTAAGATCTAGTATTTAGTATGATTTTGCTTTAGTTTATCTAACTTAGGTAAGCAAGCTTAGAAAAGTTCATCACTCTTTGAAATTTTGGGAAAACTTGTGTAATTTCTTGTGGAAATATTGTGAGTTGTTTTCTTAAACAACTGATTCCTTGCTAGAACTAAAAAAAAATAAAAATGTTATATATTTTGCGAATTAATATTTTGCTGTAAGCTTTAAAATATCTTTTCATCTTACTATGTAATCTATGCTTTATGGTGCAGCTAAGCATCACTTAGGAGTGTAGCTTAAAAATTCAGAGTTCTTTAACAAATATTTTTGAACACAAATGTTCAAAGTTTGTGCAGATATTAGCATTTGATTTTTTAGGAAGAAGTTTGTAGATAGATCCAGACACATCCAAAGAGAACTGATATTTTTTTAAGGAAGAGGTAAAAATGTTCTCTTAGAAAAATGCCCAAAAAATGGTTCCTCAAAAAAAATAAAAATACATACAGCAAGTAAATTTTATTGGTTATTGTTGCTACTTTGGTCAGCCCACTGGTTTCCTAGTGTGTGTATGTATGAGACGCAACTTTTTTTATACTATATGTAGATGATTCAGCTATAGCGACAATTTTCAAATCAAGGATACAACTCAAGTACTCAGATTTGAGCAACCATAACTGTGCTGATTGGTGGTTCTTCAGACATTTTTATAGATTGGACTTTTTTTAGAAAATGCAGGTTTTTCAGGAAGTTTTAAAAATCTTCCTCTACAGAGTTAAGACCATTCCGCAGTAATACTCTGTTTGCAGATAGTATTTTGCTGTATAGCATACAGCCGTTCTGAGTAACTTGCAGACTAACTTGGTTAATTTTGGAAATGAGCTTCAGGTAGACTAAGCAACATGCAAGTCCTGTAATTTGCTCTGCTGATGTTGCCAACGTTATCTTAGATTTCAATACAGAAACCTTCTTATTCTACAGAACAAACTTGCTTTCCTTTGAAAACGTGAGATGTTATTGGGATGCAAGAAGCACTTTGTGAGTTTTTGTGAAGTATGGATGACTAACCTTAAAACACTAAACTGTAAGGGAATCAGTGATTTCAAGAATAATTCTATATTTCCTGTAAAGTTCTAAGTATTGGGGTCAGTAACCTTGATAGAATGTTTACCCAAACCAGAGGCAGGTGCAATCTGCAGGAAGAAAATGTAGGCCTCAGAAACCTTTGAGGTCTTTTAGTGATGTGCCAAGAGGCTTTGGCTGTAAAAGCAAAAATCAGAATATTCACAATTACCTGGCTGTGGATCAAACAGAGATTTGTCAAAAACAATGCAGTGAGTGGATGTGATGCTTTAGAATGATCCTGTAGTAGGTAGTGAATATGCTTTCTTATCACATCCTTTGCTAGGTCTTTCAGACTTTTTATCAGCCTTAATGTTTATCAGCCGTAATACTGTCTTAGGAGGTTAGTCATGCAATACTACTACAAAGTAGTATTGCACTTTTTCTGTTAATACAATCATGACATCTTTTTAGCACTTCAAGCCACTTGTTCATATGGAGTGTACATATGCAAATTATTTTCTTAATCTGTTAGCTATTTTAGAATCATGTAGTATGAGTTTATAACAAAGTTTTGGTCTTGATATGCATTAAGTAACTTCTAATAGTCTTAAGTTTTCTTCACAATCTTATGAGCTATGCATGCACGTAATAATTAAGTTCTCTTAAAGTTTCTCGTAATGCCATCCTGTTCTCATTAATATAAATAACATTGTCCTCTCTATTTCTGCACACTGCCCCTCCCCCACTACCCTGCAAATCGGGAATTGTATCGTAACTACTGCCTACAAAAGGAGATTGTGAACCTGGATAAAATCAGGACAGAAAATTGTCAGGATAAGTCTTCTATTCACCTCTGCTCTTTGAATTTGTGTTTGCAGATTTTGATTTCTGCAGCTACTTTGCATCAGTCTGTAATCTCTTTATATCCCTTAGTGCAATCTTCAGCAACACCTTATGCCTTTTTATGTACTGTTGTAATAACTCCTTTTAAGTATTTTTGAAGATTAGTGAAATACACTTGGTGTAAATTCTGCTGGGTGCTTCACATCACTAACAAGTTTTATCCTAAGGTGATTTTATTTTAGACCATAAACAGTCCTTTAAATGTGCTTTAGAATTGTTTTGGTATAAACCTGTTTATTACCTTTCCTCCATCTTGGCCACTATTGTTTATAATATGGTGCTAGTGAATACATTAAGACAGTTTGTATTAATATTCTTTCCAGATACTAAGATGTGAAGCTTGGTGGGTTGCTGGCAATATTTACTAGTGGATTTCTTCCAGTTCTTCTATCATTTTCACTTCTTAGCCTAACTCATATTTTGTATAATTAAAAAGGCTTTACGATAGGGATCTTCATGCATCCTTCTAAAACAGTTACTGAGTATGAAGAAAATGTTCCTGTCATAGCTCTGACAGTCTTGTATTTACTTAACTCCTCCTTTTCCTTTTTGGTTATTCATTGAGTCCAGTATAATCTCTCAGTTTTTCTCCTTGTGGCACAGATGAGAAGTGAGACCACACACATACAGACACGTGCACATAGGTTTTCCTACTTTTTTTTTTTTTTTTTTTTTTTTCTGCCTGCTGTAGCATATCTTAGTTTTCTATATAAGCTCAAGATTCTCTCAGGTTTTTGCGGTTCAGTCATTGTTGGTTTTTTTTGTTTAGTTGGGTTTTTTAATTGAAATTTTTCTGTTCATCTTTGTGCATTTTTCTATGTTTTTGCTTTCATATGACCTGCAATGGATTTCTATGGCCTTTATTTTAGGTCTGTATCTTTCTGGCTAGCTGTGCATTTTCATTGCATTCTCACTATTTAAAAATAGTGGCACATCCATTTTTGGTCCTTTATGCTTTTGGATGCTGAATCTCATTATAGTGTCATCCTATGTAATTGTTTAACTGCTGCTAATTCTGAAATTCTGCCTTCACATTGTATCTTCCTCTTGTGAATTGTCGGACCAGCTTTCAAAGCATTAATTGGTTTTGAGAAACTATGTCAAAAGGTTGTTTTGGTCTGCCTTTCAATAAATGTTTTTCTCTCAAATATAGAAGTAATATGCTTTGCTTTGTGGGACGGGAACCAAGATTCAGTACTTGGCTGTTGTAATTAAAAAATCATGCATAGCGACAACACCCTTTGCATGAGCAATGGGTTACTTCTACCCTAAAACGAAACTGCTGAAGTTTCTGCAGCTGGCATATGCAAACAAACTGTGAATTGTGAGGTAGAAGTCCAAACAGGAAAATACCATTGAGTAGACCTGCTTATCCCTCAGACTTCCATCTCTGCAAAGCTGTGAAACTAGAAACAAAGCATGATTCATGATTTAAAGAATACCTGTTATCTATTCAGCATAATCAAAGAGTCTGCTTTTCTGAAATGACTTTGGAAATAAATCTCTCCCCTAGTTCAATTATTTTTAAGGAAGAATTTTTCTTACTTCACGGTATTGAGAATGTTTCTCATTTTCTTTTAGCTGAGCTTAAAGTAAATAAATAAGGACAATTAGTGGCACTCTTTATGTGAAGGATCATATTTGATGTTGTAACAAATACGATCTTCCTGAAGTAATTCACTATGTGCTTAAAGTAATATTTTCATCTTTATTTGCATATGGTATTGCAGCCTTTCTACCATGTCTAGATACCTCATCGAAGTAGGTTCCTGTTGCAGTGACCTTTACTCAGATCCATTAATGTCCAGAAAGATTCAGAAGATTTTGACCCTGGAATAGCTGGTCATCATGCGTGACGATTCCAGAATAAGAAAATAAAAAAATAATCCATTTGTGTAGGTAGACATTCAGCCTTACTGCCTGAAGTATTTAGATTCTTAGATGTCCGCTGAAAGAATCCAACTAAAACAAATCACAGGGAGGCTGGGTTTTTTTTTCCCTTCCTGTGTAGTCAAGGAAAAGGGGCAAATCTTTTGAGGTCCTTCAGAAGGACAGTGTGTGTTAGTACTTTAAAACTCCATCTCTAGAGGTTTTCAGTATTGTTTATTTTTAGCTAGATAGTGAATTTAGGAAATTACATTATAAAGACAGTTATGCTTAGGAAGAGCTCACTTCAGTGCAAGCAAAATGCTTTCAAAACCTGTCTAAGAGACGTGTTGATTGTACATTAAAATGAAACTATAGTATGTGCCATGTGGCACTGCTTCAGTTATGACTGCCATACGTAATACAAACATAATGTGGTACTATGACATCTTTAGTGAGTGGTGCATATAGTTACTTTAGGTGCAAGTTTGTCTCTGTTTGGTGTCAAGACTTTGTTTTGAGGAATCACACTTACTGGTTGGCAGCCTAGTGGACAAGGAAATGACCTCTAACTTTTAATTTTCCTAGACTTAATACTGAGTTGTCAAATAACAAGTTATATACAGGTCTTGGTCTTGTGTTATTTAATGGATGTACAGGCTTTTCTTTGATGGAAAAAAAGCTGTTTGTGGCTTTTTTCAGAATAATATATTGTCTACATCTGCTGACGGGGTGAAGGCTTACCTTCTAGGCCTGTGGAGGCGAGGATCTGAAAGCCAGGAAATGAATGAGAACATTTTTAAAAAAAAAAATCAAACTTGTTATTTCCAATAGTAGGTAGTAGCTGCATGTCAGATAGTGAAGTCTACCTGCTTCTAAGTAACTGTTTGTCCCTCTTTTTTCCTTCCTTGTAGTCTGCGGTTAGCTTTACTAAATGAAGCAAAAGAGGTGCGAGCAGCAGGATTGCGAGCACTCCGCTATCTCATTCGAGACTCCAGTATTCTCCAGAAGGTGCTAAAGCTGAAAGTGGATTACTTGATAGCCAGGTAATTTTTTTCACCTTTCTTGTTTTAAATGCATAGAATCATAAAATAGTTATGGTTGGAAAAGACCTTTAAGATCACAAATCATTAACCTAGCACTTCAAGCTCATCACTAAACCATGTCCCTAAACACCACATCTATAAACATAAATAACTTGCTTTTTCATGGTTGAGACAGGTCAGAAGAGATGTTTTCATATCCTCTTACTTTCTTGATATATGTAAAAAGAATGTCTCTTATAAAACTACATTAATATGTCCTTTAAAAACAGAAAGCTAATACATCATACCAGCAAATCCAAATAAAATACTGTCCTAATATGTTATATACTATGAGTAATCTAAAAAATGTCTTTCAATATATGTCCTAATATGTTATATACTATGAGTAATCTAAAAAATGTCTTTCAATTATAAGTGCCATTAACCATAAATTCATCTGTAATGTTAATGAAGATTGAAACATCAGTAATTTTCATGTCTTAAATTGTTTTTATGTGAGTTTTTGTGATTCTTTCTATTACCATAGTGCTTCAGAGCCTCTAGTGCAAAGCTAGGGCTAAAAAATAGTTCATGCCCAAGAATTCGTAATCTAAGTATAACCCATAACACAACAGAAGAACACCAAAGGGCAAAATAATGATAAGAAGAAGATCAGATTGATTAGTAGATCTAAATATTAACATGTCTAGGTTTTCTTTTGTTAAAATCTTGTTTAATCTAGTATACTGATACAGAAGTGTGCATTTCTGTTTATAAATATATACACAAAGCCAGTTTTAGTGGGCTGTTTCATCTTCTTGGAGCGAAAGGACTTTTCTGATCTGAGATAGAACATATAAAACGTTGATATGAAACATTACAAATGCTCTGTTTAGTCTCATTTGAAGTGACAAATGCAGCTAGCTCAGAAAATATTTGCTGAAGCTGGTATGTCTTACCTGGTATGTTTGAGAATGTCCTAGTGATTTAATTATAATTAAGATAACTGAAAAACAACATAAACCAGATATGATTGACCAATCATAATGGGTATTCTCGATGAAAGGCAGGATTCTTAAAACAATAAGTCATAGTATTTTTCTTTCTGTTTATTCTGTTGCATAAATGTTAACATGGGATGTTAATAATTAACATGAAAGTTAGTGTTGTTATAAACAAAATGTCTTTTTAAACTTATTTTAGGTGCATTGACATACAACAAAGTAATGAAGTAGAAAGAACACAAGCACTTCGATTAGTCAGAAAGGTAAAATCTAACTTTATATGGTCTTATGAGGTATACCAGTCAGCTGTGCTGAATCCTGGTTTTCTCCATCAGCAGTGTCTTTCACATTGTCTTTTATACCTTACCTTTATCTTAAGAAGTTATAGCTCATTATTCAAAAGAGAAAAGGGGGTTGGTGATGAGACCCATTTTTGTTTTATTCTTTTACCCCTGGGAATCTCTAATGGGCTAGAAAAATCTTGCTAATTTTCCTTTGATAGAGATTAAACTGTACAAGATTTGGAGAAAAATTATAAAAATATGAATGCAAGGGTAATAGAACCATATGATTAAGTTCCATCTAATTATTTATCATTATTATATAGTGTGTTTTAGCATCTGCCAATAAAGGATGGGAGATTTTGTGTGATTTAAGAAATGAGGCAAATTGCCATTGCAGGAATAACTAGCTGAAGGAATACTTCTAGCCTTATTGCTTGATCCGTAGAGCATGATACTATCCATAGTTCTTTTCTCAGATACACAATAAGACATAGTCTGTTATGATTACTGTACTGTGTACCTGTGGATATGAGATGTTTGAAGCTGTGGTAGCTGCACTTTCAAGTTTGTCATAGATAAATTGGCATATACAGCTACCAAAGGTGTATTTTTCAAGCAACAAAGTATTCTGCCTTTGTACTGGACTTTTATTCATCTGGACTATTCTTTATTGTACTTATATTATTCTACTGAGCATCTTAGGGAGCACCACCGAAGGCTCAAGTAGTTTGAAGTAATTGGAAGAATTATTCTCCAGAAGCAATGCATGTGTTCAGTCTCTTTAATGAATATATGTATTTTTATATATATATTTACACTGAAAATATGGAAGTTTGATAGCACTTTCTTCTCTTATAATGACCTCACTTGGATTTTGTCTTAGAGAAGAGACAATATGCTTGATTAACAATTGTGCCAAAAAGAGGCTTATAAACACCACCATGTTCTCCAAACCTAAACAACCAAAACCCACAGCCATACAGGAATGGATCCTCGAGGAAGTTGCAATTTATAAAAGCTCTTTGCTAATCTGCATTAAAAACAGAACTTCAGTGTAGAGTCAGAATAAGTTTAATCAGAAGATTGAATAGAAACATGTTTGTAATCAATTGGTTTTATTTGGGTCAGAAATTTGCGATCTTTATTCTTGGGCTTTTTTATGCATTTCCTAGTTGAGCAAAGACTTCTGTCTTGTTTGAAAGCAGAAGAGGAAGCAAAAGAAGTAAATACATTAGTTTGATTTGAAAAAATTATCCTGAAACATAAATATTAAAAAAATTATAGAGCTGACTACTGTTTTGTGTTAGGTTTTTTTTTTCCTTTATCATTGTACAAGGATGCCATGCATGGGATGTACCTGCATGGAATGTACATGCTATAGAGGGATGCTGATAGTTCTTCCATGCTGGTAACTATATTGATGAAAGATGTTTCCTAACATCTTTTGCTACCTAGAAATCCTTGTTTCTTACAAAGCAAGGTCAAACAGAAAGAAACCCAAACAGGCTATCAGTAAAGTAAATGCCTTTTACATGTCCAGTCTGGACTACAGCAGTTAACTGTGCATTGGCATAGACCTCTCTCTTACAAGCAGTATGTGAGAGACATCCTGAATGGCAAATTCTTTGTTTTCACACTTGTCTTTTTGGTACCCTGTTCTTGCCATCTTCCCATCTCTCTTAATCTCCTTCAGCATCTCAGACTCAGTGATTTGATACCAGGATTCCTAAAGATTATATGGAGGTCTAGAAGATGAGAGTGAAAGGCAAATAAAAAAGTTAATTCATTTGTGCAGGAGATAAACTGCTGTGAACCATGGAAGAGCTGATCTGGGTTTTACCAGCATCAGGGAACTATTGTTTTCGGTTTCAAAGTCTATATGCAATTTTTTAACCTTGTATTTGATAGCAAAAATGCCTATGTAAGAATAGCATAGACATAAAAATTTAAAATGTAAACATTTGCTCACTTCTTTTCCATTTAATAGAGTAGAATAAAAAGTGGAAAATATTAATCCTGTTCTATGATTTTATAAACAGCACTTAATCATAAACTTGATAAAAAAACATAGAGGTTAAAGTAGAAGAAAAGAAGAACAACATTATACTTTTTAAACTTAGTTTCTCCTTTTTTTGAAGGCTTTGAGTGCTCACTGTGTCTTTTGACTTTTATCACCTCTGCATTTCCTAGTAAGAGCTTAGCAGTTCAGCAGTATCTTCAGGTGTGAAAAGGGTGGCATAAAGTTGCATTTTTCCATCTAACAGAAGTCAGTAAGACTATTTTAAAATTATTTAATAGGCAGGATGTTTTATTTTTAAAGCAGAAGTCAGGGGTAGACATAATATGAACTACCTTGTTCCTCTTTTTTAAAGGAACTATTAAAGACCACATTCAGAGTCTGCTATTTATTTAATCATAGCTGCTTTTAAGTAGCCTTGCATCCCCTGTCCTAGGTCTTTAGCACTGCATTTCAATACCTAGAGCAGAATTAAAGCAATGGTTTCTGGAACCAATTGGCAAAAGTTTGTATTTATTCTACATACTTGGATTTGAATGTTAGAAGAAAGAAAAACTTCCCTTCTTATGTCTTAAAACCAAAGAAAACAATGTAGCAGAACAATTTTAAGAGGCTATTTGTATCCTCACATGAAGTATATGTCAGTATCAGTAGAAAAAAAGGTTATAATTTTGAAGAGTGGATTGGTGCACTCATTCTATTGCCAGTTCTTAGTACTTCATGCTATTGTAAAAGTGAAAGGCTGCGTGGGTGTGGAAGAGTTTTGTTTTTTCTTTATAGTGCTACCTTAAAGCTTCCTGTTTTGTGGGTGACAACATTATGTATGACAAAATTTTTTTCAAATGCACATCTTTAAAGTAAACTTGTTAAAGTGTTCAAATTATTTGTCAAAATTGTCAATCTCTTCCCATTTTAACATCCTTTACAAAGAGGGTAAAAAAAAAAAATTGAACAAATACCTGTAAGACATCTGAAGAAGCTATAAAATGAATATAGGACAAAACAATTTTTTAAAAACAATGAAGGTGTTTTTCTTGGAGACAAAAGGGGTATTAAACAACAGCTTGGAAAGCTAGCCTTACATTTTTAGGTGTTTGGGTATTGAGTGGTTTTTTTACATCTCACTTTTATTTATTAGTAGAAAAAAAAGTTATGACATGGTTGAGTGGGCTATAGCAAATTACATCATTCCTTTTTAAGTGGTCAGAGAAAAAAATCCATTTCCTCCTTAGTAATGTATGTGTTTAGTGATGTTCTTATTCAATAATATAGAAAAAAAGTATATTTAAATTTTGTAAACTATGAAGAAAATGTGAACATACAGCTACTCAACCTTTGTAGTGAAAGGATCATTGGGAGGAAGGCGAGAACTATTGGTATGAGTTGGGTTTTTTGGAGTGGATTTTTTTGCCTTTGTGTGCACAAGGTCTTGCACATTAATCTGGTGTAAATTCCTCTTGTCCTGAACTATCAGCTGGGGATTTCCATACTATGGGAGCTCTTTAGTAATGTAAATAACCATTGGCTATTAAAATTTGTTCTTCTGTCTTAATTTTTTTGCATTTTTTTTAATTCAAGAGTGACCTGATTAACAGATCTTGTTTTCATCTTTGCTTTTCAGTTTAACATTTTTAAGGTGTGTGTGTGTGGGTTTTGTGCCATAACTGTATAAACTGATGAAGTTGAATTATGCTGCAGTTCTAGGAAGATCAGTTACTATGTAAGAGGACATAGGGGTGTTACTGACAATTGCCTTCCAAAAACTATTGTAGCTTCTTCTGTTTACTGGCCTTTTTTGTAGATTGCAGCAGTCTAAGAATCTGCCTACGAAACAGGAAATTTTCATCTTGGCTAATTAAGCAAGTAGATATTGAAGAATCTCCTGCGGTATGAAGGACTCTTCTAGAAGAATTTGCGATGTGTCATTGGATAGCACTTTTGGTTGATAAAGAAATTCTTAGGAAAAAAAATATTAAATAGGAGCCATAGTTCTCTCTGCATCAGAGAGAACTTTCTTTGTTTGGTTGGGTTTTTTTGGTTTTTTTACCCCTTTCTTATTATGCTAAAATCATATAAAAATAAAAAACTGAAGCAGGAAGATAATGATAAAGTAAAATGACAAACAAAGAATTTCTAGAAAAAAAACAAATAGTTTTGAGGATTTGTCAGGTACATCAGTGTAATACAGAGTAGTCTGTCTAGTTGTATTTAGGAAACAGGATGCTGGTGAATCTTTGAGTGTATTTAGAGAAATATTATTAAGAAACCAGAAGGCTTTTTCTTTCATTTTTGGCAGATGATCACTGTGAATGCATCATTGTTCCCCAGTTCTATTACTAATTCTTTGATAGCAGTTGGAAGTGATGGTCTTCAAGAAAGAGACAGAATGGTTCGAGCGTGTATAGCCATTATCTGTGAACTAGGTAAGACAACTGAAAGCTAATAAAGAAATTTTTTTACACAATTGTGATCAGTTTTCTAAGATATTACCTTCTGTGGGTTTGAATTAAATAGATTGTATTCAAATAATTAAGGGTATTCCTTTAACAATGAATTAGATGTTAAGTGTTCTTAATGTCCATTCATGGACTTTAGTAATTATTTTCAAGTAAAACAAAAGCACTTCAACTTGAAATCAAAATATCTTAAGTTCCTGAAGATTTCAGGGGTTATTTGTTCCTTTTAAGACTTGCCAATTTTTACATTACCTTAAAAATGTTTCCCTTCTGCAATTGATGTTTTTAAAACTAATGGGCTGGAAGTATGGGAAATCCCATACATGAGATACTGACAAATGCACAAGAGTTCAGAAAACTACAAAAAATTGTCGTTGAAAAATTTTTACAGCAGGTACTGTGCTTAGCTGACTTCTGGAATTCGGTATTTTTGTCCATGTAAAGGCTGTCTGGACAGTGGTTTATACTAACTCCCTATACTTGCACGTGGATGCTGAGTTTCAGTTTTTCAAACTCAGTGGGAAATAGCTGCAGCATTTTTTTCAAGATACGGACTTCTGATGCAGAGAAATGAACAATCTGTTGGTCTTTTATACTCTAGTATAAATATTGTATCCCTGTCAGTCCAGTAAAGAACTAAACCTTTTTGCAGAGAAATCCAGAAACTTCTGCATGAAAACTTGATTGGAAATAAGTTTATAAATTGCTGCACAGTTGATGACTTGACTGACCAGTATTTTTTTTTCATGATACATTAATCTAAAATCTCAATTATGAATGTCTGTCACTTCCATTAAAAGCTTTACATGTGCCTTAGCAGTGTTGAGGAAGAATAAGGTGTATGTGCTAAAGAGATTACAGGTTTGTCATACCTGAAGCCGTGAAATGTTTTCTTTCGCATTACTCATCAGAGTGACCTGGTTCTTTTTATTTAGCACTTCAGAATCCCGAGGTGGTGGCTCTTCGGGGTGGTTTAAGTACCATCTTGAAAAATGTGATTGATTGTCAACTAAGCCGAATAAATGAGGCTCTGATAACTACAGTTTTGCACCTCATTAATCATCCAAAGACCCGACAGTATGTGCGAGCAGATGTAGAATTAGAGGTGGGTTCAGTTTTACTTGTTTAGTGACAGAAGTTAAACTGTGGATTACTAATGAAAATGTTTAATTTTTATCTCAGATTTCACCCTCTGTGTTTGTGCAAAATGTTTGAAATACAACATTTTAGGCTAGAACATAGTGATATATAAAGCAGGAATAACATGACATATTGGAGTGGGACTGAGGAAGGGCAAGACCCATTTAACTGTATTCTCATGTGAAAGTAATGCATGTCTTTTTTTTGTTCAGCGAATTTTAGCTCCTTACACAGATTTTCACTACAGGCATAATCCAGACACAGCAGAAGGACAACTCAAGTAAGTGTTAGTGCTGCTACATGTGCTACCAGTTGTGTTCATTGGAATTAAACTATTTTTCTTTCCAAACTGAAAATGAAGCAATCAACTAATACTAAACTACTTGAATACAGTAGGTTAGAATGCAGCTTCCTAAGAGACTATTAAATAATTTAGTAGGGCTTGTTTAGCCTGGAACCTGTCCACCCCTCCGCCCTGGAATAGCAGTCTTTCTGATATCTATAAAGACTATTAAGAGATGTATCCATGGCCCTTCATGATGGTGAATGGTGGAAGGACAAGAAGCAATAATGAGAAACTGAAACAAGTCAGGTTCCAAGTTCATATACAAGTGGGGAGAGTTTTGCAGTTTTCTGCAAGGCCAGTCAGGTGTTGGAACAGGAGAGGTCCTGCAACTTTCATCCTTGAGAGTTTCCAAAGACCTAACTGGATCAAGCCTTGAGTATAAACTGATCTCATAGCTGACAAATTGTTTGTGCCTGAGTTTGGACTACTACTCCTGAGATTTATTCCCACTTTAATTATTCAGGTTTTTCTAATTACCAAGTGGCATTAGAAGGTCACATTTTGATAGGACAAGAGGGAACAGTATAAAGCTGAAAACTATATTTAGATTAGATATTAGGAAGAATTTTTTATACTGTGAGCGTAGTGAGACACTGGCACAGGTCGCCCAGAGAAACTGTGGCTGGCCCCTCCCTGTTGGTGTTCAAGGCCAGCTTGGATAGGGCTTTGAGCAGCTGGTCTAGTGGCAGGTGTCGCTTCCTGTGGCAGGAGTGTTGAAACTAGGTGATCTTTAAGGTTCCTTCCTGCCCAAACTATTCTGTGTTTCTGTGATTAGATGCTTAGATTTGGGTAACTGAGTAACATCCAAATCCCTGGCCATACAATCACTGTCAGTGAAGATGCAGAGTGATTCATCTGACCACATATAGCTGTTCATTTCATGATGATACCCTTCTGCCATGGTAATTCCCCATAAAAAGGAAAAGTAACAATACTTAAAAATCATACTCTTTGTGAATGTATATATGTATTACATAAATACATATATACACACATGTATTTGCATATGTAAAATATTTTTCTCACTCTGGGTTTTGTCCCCCATCTAAAATTTCAGTTAACTACTTTTTACTTGCTATTTTAGTAATGCTGTTTGTTCTATGGTCATTGATTGTATTGTGACATTTGTTGTTTTAATGACAGGGAGGACAGAGAAGCACGGTTCCTAGCTAGTAAAATGGGAATAGTGGCAGCATTTCGATCATGGGCAGGTAAGTTGGTTTTTTTGGGGTTTTTTTTGTTGTTGTTGTTGTTTTATTATTATTAGAAGAGGAATTTTACATTGTAGTAAAAAGAATGATTTCTTTAAACATAGAATCTGTCTTATTTGCTGTGTCTGATTTTTATCAATACCTTCCTACGATAGTACTAAAATGTGTTCTGATATTAAATTGGAGGATGCATATGTAGTTTTCTTTGACTAACTCTACTTACAAGACACAGCTCTTCTTATCCCTCTTAGAAAATACCTTAGATGTGTCTTGATGGTACTTGACATGTGATGGGTGAGAGGATGTTGAGAATAACAACATAAGAATTTCTTTATGAGATGCTTCTGCCACTGTAAATAAGAAGTGTTCTTGTCTATGTGAAGAGATACTAACAGCATTGTTTTGTTAACACTAGCTTTTAGCAGGTGCTAGAGCTGAAGAGAAATTGCAAATGGACGTTATTTTGGGTTTCTCATGTGAAAGATAATGTCTTAAAGATTACTAATGCAACCATTTACCAAAATTTTGCATCAAATTTTTACAGGCTGTACATGAAAGATTCAGACTATACGGAAAGCCTTTTTCATTCTAAGACTATTTTAGACTTTATTTTGTAATGCTCTTAAAATTATCAGTAAGCTTCATTTAATATCCAGGTATTGTTCAAAAGTTTCTCCCTTTGGGAAATAAACTTGGAAAGTTTTTGATAGCTTGGGAAGTTTTAGGAAGCAGTCTCAGATAGGAGTGTTGCTGCATCTTCCCTTACTCAGACATGTAGCAATGATAGCATGTGCCTGAAAACTCACAACTGTAGAAACAATTGTGTTGGAAATATTACTTGCCGTGGCATTTTAGTGATTATGTGTTTTGTTTCCTTTTTTATACTACTGCTGATGTTGGAGACTAATATCTTAAATGTTTTTATTGCAAAATGTCGTTACCCTATCAGTCTTCCCAAAAGACACATAGCAAAATGAGACTTGAGTGTGTTCTTGGGTTTTGTTCTGGATTTTTAGGTGGGTTTTTGCCCATCTGTACTGCCTGCTGTGCTTGCTAGTCTGCTTTTCTGATTTTTCAGACTGGGTTATTCTTCAGAATGGGTGGTTGCAGTGTCTTTTATCCTTATGTGCAATCATGTCCTTAGAAATAAAATTGAGGCATGCAGCAGTGACTGCATGCACCCAAATCTATTCCTGCATTGCCACTAGGATGTGGTCACTGTATGCTCTTGGAAAAATACGTCCTTGGAGGTGCACTGTGGAACACACTTAAATGCTATTCATGTGCCTGAGTCCAACATGTGCTTGTCTAAGCTTTTGTGACATGAAAGCTTTGAAGTTGAAGACTTTCTTCAAGTTCACGTAAAGCAGTTAAAAGTATTAGTGAAAATAACCTACTATAGTAGGTGATCTTTTTCGTCTGTCAGTAATTTTTGAAGAATGGAGCTTTGTAAATTTATAATACATGAGATAAAGGTGTGCATACCTGGATTCTCTTTGTTCATTTGAAGTTGCACTATGGAGAAACTTGTTTGTTTTCTGGCTAGCACATCTCTCTAAATTTTAATCTATTCTCTGAAGTATGAAGAGAATGACCAAGGAACTGAGCAAGGTTACTGTCTTTGCAGCCACATTTTACTAAAGAGACAATATAAATCGAGGCTGAGAAACAGTGTGATCTTCAGGTGGTATTCTGTAATATTTAGAAATTATTTCAAGATACTGAAATACTACAGTAATTTTGTAAAAATGCAGTGCAAAAGGACCAAATTTTAAGAGGCTCTGACATTTAACGCAAAGTTAAATTTACTGTATTGAAACTTCTGGAGATGAACACTGTTTTTTTGTAAAAGTTGCTTTAAAATGGCGAATGGACAGTGTTAATGCCAGATATGTTTAAACTTGCTGTTTAGAATTCACGTCAGATTTTAAAGGAACTGAACAATTTGTTTGGTTAAAATACAGCCTTTGATAGAGAAACTGCTCGCAGTTCTGCCAAGCTGATTAAAATCTTTCAGGTTCTATTTTGACAGCTTTTTCTCTCTGCACCTTATGCCATGTAAATGATGTTGCGTAGTTTGAAACTAATGTTCGTAGTGGAAAGGACAAAAAAAGGTATAATTTTTAATGAGGAATCAAAGTTTTGTGATGAGAAAGTTTTGCTAAACATTACTGGTTGGAAAGGATTTGCATTATAAAGGTGAAAATGCTTTAGATTAGTAATTTTTTCATCTGTGCTTATAATCAAACTGGAAATAAGATTTAAAAATACATCATACTTTTTTTTTTTTTTTTAGAAGGAGTGTTTTAATGTATTTAATGTTTTCTAGGTATTATCAGCCTGTGCAAACCTGGAAATTCTGGCATTCAGTCTCTTATTGGGGTACTCTGTATACCAAATATGGAAATACGGGTAGGTGGTAAATATGTAGTACTTATGTAGGAATAATATTCGATGTTCTAATTAATATATTCTTAAAATTTTGAATAATTTAGTGGTTTAAACACAGACTCCAGTTATGAGACTCGAGTTTTTGTCCCCCAACTTCAAGCCTATAATTCCATTATAGAACTTCTGCGAGAATGGAATCACACCCTGTATGTCTGAAAGGAGGGAATGGCAGAGAAGAAAGTACAAAATTCATTTTTACTCTGGTCACAAGTCAAAGCAAGTTCACAGTACCTGTAGTTATCAGTTTAAAACATAATATTGAGACCTGAATCTGAGGTAAAGAAAAATGTTTCTTTCCAATTATCTGTAGCACTGATAAGTAGATGGTGGCAGCAGTTAACTGTTCTAAAAATAGGCAATCTGAGTAGCTGAAGCTCTGCAGAATTCATAGTGCAAAAAAGGCACAGTTCTAAGTTTAAAAAACCTCTTCCTTTCTTTTCTATATTACTTCAGTTTATGAAAATAAACTGAAAATAAAAAAAAGTTACACTGAAACAAAACCACCAGTTTTAGCACTCTGTTAAAATCTCAACTTCAGTATTAATAGTAAACTAAAGGACATTTTTTGTAAATCTGTAAAATATATGTTGTGGTGAGTTTGTGGGTTTTTTGTTTTTTGTAGCGAGGTCTTCTGGAAGTTCTCTATGATATATTTCGCCTTCCTCTCCCTGTTATCGCAGAAGAATTTATTGAGGCACTTCTCAGTGTAGGCAAGTATTTAGACCTAATTCACGTAAGAATTCTGTTAAGCTCTTCTACATAGTTGAACTCTTCACTGTTTATATTTTAAATAATGTCACTATTGTTTTGTCACTTTGGCTACTCTGAAGTTCTGTTTAAAATCCTTAATTGACTGTTAAGTGTTGTAAGTTTGATAAATGAGCAGCAGTGGAGTATAGTGAAGCATTTACACAGACTGTAAACACATGGCTACAAATTAGACTTCTTTGAAGCATTAGAAATGTAGCAGCGTTGGTGCATGTTACAGAAAAGTTACTAAAAAGTCTTTTCTATATATTATGTATCTGTAGGTTATCTCCACTGCACTTTAGCAGACATAACTTTTTCTAGGTAAAGTGTGTGCTTTTTCATGTCTTTATATTTAGCAGATTTAATATTTTATCTTTAGAATTACACATTTGTAAACCCAGGAGTATCCTTTGCTTTGTATCCTTTCCTTTGGCAAAAGTATGAGACCAGAAGGAACAAGTTTCAGCCTCTTAATATTCCAGCAATTCTCTTCCTCAAACTGTGATTATAGATGTTTTGTCACACAATTGATTATGAAGGCTTAATAATTTTTCTGCATTGATAAGTAAATAAATCATTCTTTATTTGTGACATATGGATGTACATTTCAAAATTGTTATGATTGTTCCTGTTAAATAAGTTTAATGTGTTTATGGATTGGAAATGTCATTATTTTGATTGATACCTTGCTACATACAATCTTTGTCCTAGCTTTGAAGTTAGCCCTGTTTTGTTCAGGACTGTGGATTAGATGACTTATTAAAGATCCCTTCTGAGGGAATTTTATGTAATTTAAAACCTGAAATAATATTAGTTGACAAGAACTATTATTTACCTATTGACAACCATTAAAATAACATTGTGAAATCCAATATTATAATTACTGTTGTCCATATTTTCTTATTTCAGATCCAAGCAGGTTTCAGGACTGTTGGAGGCTTTCTGATGGCTTTGTAGCTGCTGAAGCTAAAACTATATTACCCCATCGAGCCAGGTCAAGGTGAGCATTTTAGGAACTTAGTGTAGACCCTTCTTTTTGATTTGTGGAGTTGCTGACAAAACATTATTTGTTTTCTTGTAGATACACTTAAGAAATGAGCTTTCTAAACTATTTCCATATTTTTTTTCTCCTTAGGCCTGATCTCATGGATAATTATTTAGCTTTAGTGCTTTCAGCTTTTATCACCAATGGACTTCTGGAGGTAACTAATGACTTCAAGTTTGAATAGATGCTTGTTACTTTTATTTCCTATAACGTTAAGATGCTATATATTAAATGTAATTTTTTTTTAAACTTTTTTAAGGGTCTGGTTGAAGTGATCACAAGTAGTGATGATCATGTATCTGTTAGAGCAACTATCCTTTTAGGAGAACTTTTGCACATGGTAAGTAAAACTTTTTGCTGAGAATAAGTTGTATTAGCAGCTAGTTGTAAATAGATATTTTATGTTACAGCTTTGAATTTATGTTATGAACATGGAATATCTACTTGTTGTCAGAATAGCAGGTTAATTTACATTGCATCTTTTGGCACATTATGGATTAATAACAGCATGAATCAACAGGAAGGCCATTTGGAAAGTACTGAAAGTGTGAGAGCTTCTTCTCCAAGGATAATCCCCAACTCTCGAAACTGTCACCAGTACACTTACTTGCCTCAGTAGGCAGTTGTATTTTTAAGCTATTGTACAGCAAATTCACCCATCAGTTACTGTGTTTGGCAAAAGGACCACAGCCAATTTTTCATTTCTTAGGATGATAGTGGTCCTCTGGCATTTGTCGCAAATGGAGTGAGAGATGCACTTAACTCGTAGGAGAGAAGCAGCAGTGTACTTGGTTGATATAGAACAAGGGTTAACAAAGTTGGATCATAAATACAACAGTGGTTTAACAAGATACAATGGCAAGGTACACTTGATTATTTACAGTATAGAGGACGAGGGATAGTCTTGTCAGGGAAACCCTCCCATTGAGTCACAATGTTCAGAAAGTACTTTCTTTCTAAACTCTTCAGAAAGGAATTCAAGTGTGACTGGATCCAGTCCAAGTCACAGACTTGACAGTTTATGTCTGAAAGATTACATATGCGTAATCAATTCTTTTTATCACTTAGTTAATGTTTCTGAGTTTTGGTGCTTCTTCCTAATTCACTTACTGAATATCTGACACAATAAGGATTCTTTCAACTTTGAGGAGAACCTTGAGAGATGTCCCTAATCAAGGGGAGATCCTGGTGTGAAGCCACTTTTTTTTTCAGGAGAGCTCAGTGTGCTCTGGGCTGTCTGCTGTTTTAAAATGGTAAGATAATTGATGTATAGACATATTTGCGTACCAGCAAGAAATTTGCCATCCCTTTTCCAGACAGCTCTTGGCTACTGTGTTGCCATCTATCCCCCAAAGTCCAGGGTAAGCTGGATGTGGGCATTACAACCTCTACTGGTGGATATGGCTTAAGCAAGGTTGAGCGGTCATGCTGACGTACTCAACCCCGTGACCATACTCACTTTGTCTTGCCTTAACAGAGCAATGGTACAGGCACCTCTTGCCTCAATGCCATAAGCAGTATATTGATAGTTGTGTGCTTTTAGATCCATGGTAAGTAGATAGTGAAGTACTAGTATTCATTCTGTGTTAGTTTTTGTTTTGAGATAGTTGAAGTTGGGTTATTTGTTTTATCATGTACCAACCCTTTATATGCAACTTAATTACAAGCCATAAACGTATTAAAGTTAAGAGTTAGCAAAATCACAACTGGGTGAAGTATATGATTAAACAGTCCTCTTGCTGACCCTCCAAGAAAAGTTTCTCACCAGTGGTGTTACCCATCCTCACTCTTCCAAGGCATGGTCCATTACTTCTCTATCATGATGAATAGCAGTTGGAGGGTTTTGTCCATTATTTCAGATGTGTTCTAGTAGCTGACAAAGGTACTTGTGTTGTCATAGTTTCTTCAACACTGTAATATTAATTCTGGTGGAGGTAGGCTATAAATCTTGACTCAGTGTGTAATTAGAATGTAACAATTGTTAAGACCTAACAGGAACTGAATAGTTAGTCACATTGCATAACTTTAGTAAAGTCACAAACACTTGAATGATGGCATGTATGTGCAGTAATGCTATCTGGGAATGTAAAACCGCAGAGGGTTCAAATACAGACACATTTTTCTAAGATATATGAGTACACTTTCAGGGGTTTCATCAGGATGTATTTCAGAATGACAGATATTTTGGTCCATGTCCAGACAAATGTTGTAGGCTGTGAAGGCGTTACCCTCACAAATAAGTCCTTGTTGTTACCGTGCAGTGAATGCATGTGTTAAGATCAATAGTTTCCCATTTGTTTTTGGTTTTGTTGGACCCATGCTCTGTGTTCAAATGGACAGAGTATAGATAGCTCCAGTGTGATTTAATCCTAACAGAATGATTTGGTTTATGAACTGAAGTATCATGTATTGTTAAGACAAATGCAGTGGCTGTATTGTTGATGGGGTCATAAGTAAAATAGAGTACCTCCAGGATTGTAGTTCTTGCACAATTTTAGTTACGTTATCCCAAATTACCTTTTGAATTTCAGTGGGTCACTTGCCCTCTTCTTTTACAGTTCCTGCCATACCGTAGATTTCATCCACAGCTGAGCTTGCATAAGAGCTAGAGAAATACAATTGCTGCACAAAGTGCATCTGCAGTCAACTGATGCTCTTTCATTAATTCTCTCGCACTGAGGCAGTGTATCAGATAAAAGCCTTTGGTTGCTTCCCAGTGCTAACAGAGAAGATGGCAGTGAGTGTTCTAATTTAAATCACTTGTGGTGCTCAGTCTGTTTATGAATACTTCAGCATCTCTACTGTTTAAGTCTCCCGGACCTGTCTCCTTGGTTGCCTTGGAGAGGTGAAGGTTCACTCACGTAACCATGCTAATTATCCTGCATAGTATGTACTTAGGAATTTGATCAACAGGTTGGTTTAGTTGTTGACATATTAATTTACATCAATAGTTCTGTTCTTTTAAGAGACCATGATGGATTAAATAACTCCATTTTTGGCCTGTATTTTTAATTGCATACATTCCAGCTACAAAATTTGTAGGAATGGAGTTTTCTTATCCATTACAATTGGGACAGATGTTGTTGTACAATAATGTTTATTTTAAATTTGAATTATAGTCCCCACTATGGTGCTCCCAGAGGCAGACTACAAAAACAGTACTACGGTAAAATTGAACCAACAATCCAGTCCTTGTTTCTCTAAAGTGGGGATTAGTTTGCTTCCAAATTCAAGGTTTCCCATTGACAGAACCACTGTGTGTCACCAGCCCACACAGCATATGAGTCTGTATGATTTTTGCTCCATTCTTTGCTGCAAAAACAAGTGCCCTTATTTCTTCTGCTTGTGCACTGCCTTCACCTTCTTTTGTTACTTGTTTGCCAGTGGTAATACCTTCTGCAGTGGCCTTATATTGCTATTTAGTCTTTATGCTCTTTGCTGAAGAATTTGTAAAAGCAAATGTATTTTCTCTTGGTGTACTTGCACAGAGGGGCAGTACATGCAGAACAGGTGATGGTTTAAAAGGCTGTTGTAACACTGAAGGGTCTGTGTTTATGGACATACGCAATTTGGAAATGTTAGTGTGTCCTTCAGGTAACTGCATATTTTCTGCATCTCCTGTTAGGTAGGTATGCAATTTTCTGATACCTGGGTTTTGTGCAACTCCTAAGGGAGCAGTCCCCTTTAGAATCATAGATCCATAGAATAGTTTGGGTTAGAAGGGACCTTAAAGATCATCTAGTTCCAACCCTCCTGCAAGGTCAGGGCCACTTGCCGCTAGACCAGGTTGGTCAAAGTCCTATCCAACGTGCCCTTGAACACTTCCAGGGGTGGGGCTGCCACAGCTTCCCTGAACAACCTGTTTTAGTATCTTACCACCCTCATAGTGAAGAATTTCTTTGTAATGTCTAATTTAAATCTCCCCTCTTCCAGTTTTAATTTGTTAGCCCTTGTCCTCTTGCTACAAGCCCTCTTACTACAAAGTCCCTCCCCAGCTTTCCTGTAGCCTCTTCGGGTACTGGAAGTCCACCATGAGGTCTCCCCAGAGTTTTCTCTTTTCCAGGCTGAACAGCCCCAACTCTAAGCTTGTCTTCATAGGAGAGGTGCACCAGCCCTTCGATCAGTTTGAAGCAGCTGATAATAAGTAGTAATAAAGTTGTGGGTTGTACTGATCCCAGTTACTATTATGGTTTTAATTCTTTGGAGTTTTGACTGCCTATCATGGTCTGACTTAAACCAGAACACTACCTTTTTATGTTCTAATTTCCACTCCCAGGGTTGCCTTTCTGTAAGAGTAAGTTTAATGTTGGGAGATGATGGAAAATCCAGGTACATGCTTCTCCAATATCCTATAGTTCCTCTTAACTGTTGTAACTCCTTCCTTGATTGGGGCATTTACAGTTCTGCTTTTCTTAAGCTTATCTGGAAAAATCACTGCACTGCCTACTCCTCACCAAGTAACTAAATTTTTTTTTCCTTCTTTACTTGGTCCCTGACGTTTTCCTGTTAGAATCTCGATTTCTGTTTTATTTAGTGCTTGCCATACTGCTGGTGCTACTTCCCTCACCTTGTCAGAGGAAGTTCCTCCAACAAGAATATAATCTATATATATTGCTACAGTTTCACATCCTGGGGAAGTGATACTGTAAAAGTTCAGCAGCATTGTAGGTATCTGTTAAAGGTAAACTGTAATCCCTCCCAAGTGAAAGCAAACTTACCTTTATCCTTCTCCCTCAAGGGGACCATAAGGAATGTATCTTTTACACCTAGCACTGCTATCCGTGGGTGGCAAGCTTTTGCAATGTAGTTTGCAGTTTGTGACAGCAGCTGTTAGCGGGGCTGTATTAGCATTCAGGCATGATAATCGTGACACGCCACCTCCTGTCCGGTTTCAGAACTGGCCAGGCCAGGAGAGTTATACAGGATTGGCCTCTGGAGATAAGTTGTTGTTTCTTCAAATCAGCTGTGACTTCAGAAATTCCATTTTGTGCCACAACAGAAATCAGGTATTGCTTGCAGTATGTTACTGATTTTTGAATCAGGGAGTGAAGAGCTGCATGAAGTGATGATGTCATTGGCATCACTGAGACCTAGTGGGATGTTTCCTAAGACTGGAACATCAGAATGGAGGGTTATAAACTGTTTAGGAAGGACAGACAGGAAAGACATGATAGGAGTGTTGCCCTCTACGTCAAAGAGCAGTTGGAGCTCATGGAACTCCCCCTGGGGACGGATGAGGAGCCAACAGAGAGTTTATGGGTTAAGATTAAGGAGAAGAAAGGCCAAGGTGACATCACGGTGGGGGTTTGTTGCAGGTTGCCTGAGCAGGAGGATAATATAGACGAGGCACTGTACAGACAGATGGGAGCAGCTTCACATTCACAAGCCATGATCCTCATGGGAGACTTCAACCACCCTGACGTCTGTTGGAAGAACAACTCTGCTAAATGCAAACAATCCAGGAGGTTCTTAGAGTGCAAAAATGATAACTTCCTTTTCCAAGTAATCGAGGAACCTTGTCCCGACCAAAAAGTAAAAGCTGGTGAGGGATGTTAAGCTGAAGGGCAGCCTAGGTTGTAGTGACCATGAAATGGTGGAGTTCAAGGTCCTTAGGACAGCAAGCACAGCTCACAGCAAGCTTACTACTCTTGACTTCAGGTGGGCAGATTTCAGCCTCTTCAGGGATCTGCTCAAGAGAGTGTCTTCGGATAACATCCTGGAGGGTAGAGGGGCCCATGAAAGCTGGCTGATATTTAAGGATGACCTTCTCCAGGCCCAAGTGTTTCATCCCAAATAAGAGGAAGTCAAGTAGAAACTCCAAGAGGGCAGCATGAATGAGTAAGCAGCTCCTAGAAAATCTCAAGCTTCAGAAGGAAGCATATGGGGGATGGAAGCTAGGGCAGTTATCCTGGCAGGATTACAGAGAGGTGGTCTGAGCAGCTAGGGATCGGGTCAGGAGAGCCAAATCCCTGCAAGAATTAAATCTTGCCAGAGATGTTAAGAACAATAAGAAAAGCTTCTTTAGGTATGCTGGGGAGAAAAGGACATCCAAGGAGAGCGTAGGCCCTCTCCTGAAGGAAACGGCCAAGTGCATCAGTCTTCTCTGGCAAGTGCTCCAGCCTTAACACAAAGGCTGTAACAGGTGAAAGCAGGGTCTGAGAGTGAGATAATGAATTACCCCCCACTGTATGAGTAGAGCAGGTTTGTGACCATCTAAAGAAACTGAAGGTGCATAAATGTATGGGACCTGATGGGGTTCACCCACAAATCCCGAGGGAGCTGGCAGATGCGGTTGCTGAGCCTCTGTCCATCATATTTGAGAGATCATGGCAGTCTGGTGAGGTTCCTGCTAATTGGAAAAAGAGAACATAGCCCCTCTGTTTAAAAAGGGGAAAATGGAAGACCCAGGGAACTACAGGCCAGTCAGTCTCACCTCTGTGGCTGGCAAGATCATGGAGCAGATCCTACTGAAATTTCTGCTAAAGCACATGGAAGATAAGGAAGTGATTGGTGACAGCCAACATGGCTTCACTAAGGGCAAGTCATGCCTGACCAATCTGGTGGCCTTCTACAACGAGGCTACAGAGATGGTGGATGATGGCAGAGCAACTGACATCATCTGCCTGGATTTGTGCAAGGCATTTGACACTGTCCCACTTGACGTCCTGGTCTCCAAACTGACAAGACATGGACCGGACAGATGGACCACTTGGTGGATAAGACATTGGCTGGATGGCCACACCCAGAATGCTGTGGTCAATGTTCCCCAGGGGTCAGTACTGGGACCATTGCTGTTCAACATCTTTGTTGGAGACATGGACAGTGGCACTGAGTGCACGCTCAACAAGTTTGCTGATGACACCAAGCTGTGTGGAAGTAGACACTCTGGAGGGAAGGGATGCCATCCCAAGGACCTTGACAGGCTTGAGAGGTGGGCTCATGCAAACTAAATTCTAAACTGCATGAAGTTCAACAAGGCCAAGTGCAAGGCTCTGCACTTCAGTTGGGGAAATCCCACGTGCAAATACAGGTTGGATGGAGAATGGATCTAAGAGAGTGATTCTGCCCCTTTACTCTGCTTTGCTGAGACCCCACCTGGAGCACTGTGTATGGTTCTGGAGCTCTCAGCACAGGAAAAGCATGGAGTTCTTTGAAAGGATCTGAAGAAGGGCCATGAAGGTGATCAGAGAGCTGGAGCACCTCTGCTATGAAGACAGGCTTAGGAGAGTTGGGGCTGTTGAGCCTGGAGAAGAGAAGACTCCAGGGAGACCTTATAGTGGCCGTTCAGTACTTCAAAGGAGCATATAGAAAAGCTGGGGAGGGGCTTTTCATCAGAGAAGATAATGATAGGGCAAGGGGTAATGGTTTTAAACAGAGAGAGGAGATGTAGGTTAGATATTAGGAAGAAATTCTCCACTATAAAGGTGGTGAGGAACTGGAATGGGTTGCCCGGGGAGGTTATTAATGCCCCCTCCCTGGAGGTGATTAAGGCCAGGTTGGATGGTTTTGTGCAACCTGCTCTAGTGGTAGGGTTCCCTGCTTATGACAGGGTGTTTGGAACTTGATGATCTTTAAGGTCCCTTCCAACCGTAATGATTCTGTGATTCGAAGTACACACACTGTAGCCTGCCGATTTTTGCCAGGGCTGGGATTTATTGATGTCTGAGCTAAGGGACCATACAATGTCATTTTGCAGGCACCAGGTTGATTTGTTTACAACATGGAAACCTAAAATATTTTCATTATGATTTTTAACTGCAAAGCAGGTAGTTGACCTGTGCTTCTTTCCTGGGAGCCGTAAATTGACCTTGGCAGTTTGACACACAACACTCACTCCATTCACACTTGTAATCTGAACTCTTTATTTTTCACATCCTCTTGATTACAAGAACAGCATATGCAGCACAGCACTTTTCGGTCAGTTTTCTTGTGGGGTTTTTTGTGGGTTTTTTGTGGTTTTGTTGGGGTTTTTTTGTTCAAATAGACTGTGTTATAAGAGATGGTAAAATGGTGAAATACAACTTCGTCATACAAAAATTGGAATATGAATGATCAGCCATAGTCTGCATCTTCAGACTATCATCTCATTTCGATGCTGCTTAGTGCTCAAAAATACAAGATTACAATGTTCAGATACAGGTTTGTGTATTACTATGGTGATTTACAACATCTCTGCTCAGCAGCATGTGTCACAACTGCAACAAATCTGTCCTTTTGTTTCTTCAGAGATTTCTCTTAAAATTGGCAGAAATGGTTGAATATTGAGTCATCCATGTTTAAAAAGAGGAATATAACAACGTATGTTGTTTTTACTGATACTTGCGTATGCTGCAAAGTTTAGGTATTTTTCAGTTTTCTGAAGAGATGGATGTTTACAAATATTTGTGAAGTTTTTTGACACTTTTATGTAGTTCTAAGAGATTGAGGTATTTTTTTAATCTATATTGTTCCTTAGTTTCCAAAAATATTTGCAGAACTAGCTATGTTTTGAAAAGAAAAGCAATTTAATGTCTAATTACTTGAGAAGTTATTTTAGTTCATTAGATTTGGGAGACAGGTAACAGAAATATTGGTAGTAAAAAGTCTCGTAGAAATTATCAGCTGAAATTGTATTTCTGATTTTAGATTTTTTAGTACTTTTATACATATGACATAAAGATATCTGATTCTGTGTGGTTTTGCACGTTACCACTTTAAAAACCCCTAATGAAAACAATACAAATAAGGCTCTGAAATTTGTAATTGTCTTAAGTTACTTTCAGTTCTATTTCAGATTGATTAGTTAGATCAAATATTCAAAATGGAATGTGTAATTATTGCTCTTATCTTAGGAAAAAGGTATTTTTGTTGTCATGCCTTTGTGAAGGACTTGTGAAAAGTGGTATATATTTCAAATGTTGATCCTAAAGAGGTGGACAAAAATATTGTAATTAGTTATTCTAACTGGTCTTCTACTGTTGTGGTTTTTTAGGCAAACACAATTCTTCCTCATTCTCACAGCCATCACCTGCATTGCTTACCAACGCTAATGAATATGGCAGCATCTTTTGACATCATGAAAGAGAAAAGACTGTAAGAATTCTTTATTATACTTAAAAGCAAAAATACTTACTTCTCCTTTTGTCCTTACAATTGAGTGAAACCTGACATTGAAAGTCTTCTGGTGCCTGAAATGAATGCTCTTTTTATTTAAAAGCAAGCAAACATATGCATATAGAAATGGTCTGTCACATTTAGAGGGCAGTAGTTTTCAGTGGTAGTTTTCAGTTCCAGAGGTGTTTACAGTAACAATTGAGAAATTTGGAAAGAAAGTCTTGACAGTAGGTTTCAGACCCTTTTTGCATATATTGCAAGATTTTTACACAGAATATTTTATAAAATAACTGTAAGGCAGTGTTTGACCAAGCAGTGTCTGAGAAATGTTCTGTTTAATCTTTCTGTTATTTCGCACTTACTATTTGGCATTTTGATAAAATTAAGCTTTCATAACTAAAAAAGCCTGCACCATTGTTTTTTCTTCTGTTTTTGTTTATAGCTAAATAGTGAGTCATCATTAGTGTGAGCAGGAACAGAAAATGTAATACTGTCATCAAGTTTGGTTTAGATATTTTTTTAAAAATAACTTTTTCTTCCAAAGAAAATGGTTATGATAGCAATTGTAATAATGTTAAAATGTTCTGAGGCTTTTGGTCAAAGTTTGCACTAGTATTTTTTCCATTCCCTTAATTTCCATGTAAGTATAAAGATGTTCGAACAGAAATTTTGGATTATGTGCAGCATTCTCAATGACATGTAGTTAAACAGTACTAGTGATCTGTTTGAAACTTGTACCAATCAACTTAGATATATTTAGGTGTCTGACTGAAAAAAGATGTTTATAGAAGCTTTATATTTCTCTTTAAAGTAGAAGTAGTTGAACGTTGAGATTTACAAAAACAATGAGCTCTTTTATTTTACCTATATTTTTAGAATTTGTATGTACATGTACTAATCTTGTAATTCAACCTCTGCAGTTCTCTGTTATACCATCTCCTGAGCACTTCATGCAATTTAAACCTCCAGAGGAAAGAATATGAATAATTTGATATATCTATGTGTCTTTAAAACGTTCCTGTATCTCAGTGTTCTTACTTCCATATCTCTGTAGAAGAGCATTAAAATTGATTGTGTTGTTGTTTTTTTTTCTAATAGTAAATGATAGGAAATGTTTTCATTAATTACTTTTGCCATTCCTGATCTGCCTAGTCCAATCATTATTTTGATAAATACATTTTAACTTCATCTTTTGTCTTGCATGTAATTGTCAGTGATATATTACTGAATCTTTCTGAGCTGCTACTCTGAAAAGATAAATGCTGCTTGTACAATGCTTCCAAGAAACACAGTGCTCTTCTGCTTTTTAGTTTTGAAGATTTCTTCTATGTCAGTAGAAGATTTTGATGCATGACAACACAGTTTTTCTTCAAAAAAGGCGTATCTGAAACTCCGTCACAGGGTATTTCACTATGTCATAGCTGTGGGAGGAAAGATGAAGTGTAGAAGAGATACGTTTGTGGATTTCTTTCAGTGTTCGCATGTGTGTATGTAACTGATAGAATCATGAGAAGTCCCATTTCTGTTGGAAGAAAGTTATTTTTTAGGAGTAGCATTCTTAATTTTGGGATGTTGGTTCTGGTCAACACTGTATTGTTTCGTACTCTGAATAACTGTAAACCCCATTAGGGTTAAATATACACAATTTATACGTGACCAAATCAACAGGTATTTGTTTGAAGATAATATAAAATAAAAATGCTCTCCTACCCTATGAGAATTTTTGTTTATGGAAAAGAAGGGTAGACTTTCCTTCTCATTTTTAGTTTTTCTTATTATATTTACTCAGCAGGCTGGGTTTTTTCTGCTACCATTATTTTTAATTAACTATTTCAGCCCTCGTCAAACGTAGTTTCTATTACTTCCTGCCTTTTCCTGTAAAACTTCTTACATGCACTTGCCTGAACTGTTTACATAAAAAGAGCAGGAAGCATAGTACTGAAACTCGTTCCACCCTCTGGGTAAAGAAGAAAAAGAGGGTTTACAGAAAATACTTTGTTAGTTAAAGCTGAAGCTGGCCCCCTCAACTCTCACCTTCACGGCAGAATGTCTGTCTATGGTGCCATCTCACAATATTTTGTCAGCTTTACGGTATCTTCTGTGAACTATGATAGACACCACTAATGGCAGAGTAGAATAAAAGGTAACAGGCTTATTTTTCACTGCTAGAAAGTCTGAAAGATAAGATTCTTTATAATTTCAACACAAAACAGGGGCCTGTGGAAGTAAGAGAACTTGTATCATGGAAATATTTTTTCTTCAGAATTGTCAGACAACTCTTTCTTTTGCTATGTTTATTTACTTAGGATATAGCAGTAGCAGGCTTTGGTTGGATAACAGTTGACAAGTACTGATTATAGTATTTTTTTCTATTAGACGAGCAAGTGCCGCACTCAACTGCTTAAAACGTTTTCATGAGATGAAGAAAAGGGGACCTAAACCTTACAGCCTCCATTTAGATCATATTATTCAGAAAGCGATCTCAACCCACCAAAAACGGGATCAGTACCGCGTGCAGAAAGACATCTTTATTTTGAAGGTATTCCCATGAATTATTTTTCAAAATTGAATTTCTGTTTTGGAGACCTGGAATCTCACCCCATAAGCTCAACTCTCTCTAATTCAAAGCCATTTATGTAATTACTTCATAGTAATTTTTTGCATTTCATTTGTTTTCTAGGTACTTGTGCATTTCTAGAAACTGAGGAGTGAAATTACGATAATTTTTAATGCTTTTTTAGGGTAAACTGTAATATCTTACCATAAGATTATTGAAGCAGTACTGAAACCATGCAGTTTACTTTCAAATCAAATTACTTTGGAGCATAGCCTATATGATGTATGCGCAAACAGTTGGTACATTATGTGACAAGATTGAAAAAAATTATGCAGAGAATCTTATTCTAGTTTTTTGTCTGTTACAGGATACAGAAGAAGCACTTGTAATGAATCTTCGAGACAGCCAGGTTCTTAATCACAAAGAGAACCTCGACTGGAATTGGAATTTAATAGGGACCATACTGAAGGTGAGCTTAAAAAGGGCATGATACTATTTTTGTGAAACTGTTCAGAAACTGTTCCATTTCACACGTAAGCTTTGACTTCGTAATATAAATTCCATGCTGCAGTCCATAGTCTGTTTTATTTCAGAAAATGAGAATCTCATGGGTGTAATCAGCGCTGATATACTCTCTGTGTATACAACCCTTGAACAAGATGCAAAAATACTCTCCCGTTAAATTCAGAAATTTCTTAATAAGCATGTATTAATCTTTATGTAACTGTTTGTATAGAAATAGACTTTCTGGAATTTGCTATAAATGACTTTTAAATTGCTAATACTTACACTTTAGTCCAAACTACTATGTGATACTACCTCATTCAGTTTCGTAGCGAATTTTTTCTTATATAATGTGAGGTGAAGGTTAAGGCTGCAGCTGGGTCATAGATCAAAACTCAGATGCTTAGATTGAGCCTCATGCTAAAACTTTAGTGGTATGCAATCTTGGTGTATGTTTTGAACTAATAAAAACCTGCCCATAGCATCAAGTTAATTACAAAATAATTTGTTTTTGAAAAATAAATATCTCTGACAGGGAGAGACAATACTTTTTTTGGTTAAGGAAACTTCCTGAGTTCTCAGTATAGGCCACAAAAGAAAACAGTTCCTGTCATTCTGTGCATCAAAGCCATCCTTCTGTTGTTACCCCTAATGAAGGTTTTCTTACTGTCTTACTACTGTGTTATTATGAAGATCATGAAAGTACAAAAAGGGATTAATGGTAATAATCATAATAAAAACCACTTTTATTTATTTCTTTTAAAGAAACTAAATATTTTTGTGCCTTTTTTCAGGGACTGGTAAACTTGAGAGAGCAAGACTCTGTCTGGTATAAAGACCTGAATATGTATATGAAAGTAGCTTTGCTCCACCAAATATCACTGTTTACAGGCCTTTTACTGCAATTAGTAGATGTACTAGATTACTGGATGTGTAAGATTATTAATCATAGATAATTTTACTGTTGTTTTGGTATAAAGATATTATTATATTATTATATATTATTGAGAAATTGTTTTTCAGAATCTCTCTGTTAATTAGTTTGTGTCATACTTTGACAATGAAGCTTTGTGTAGTTGACCACTAGGGTGTTCTGGTTTTCTACCTGAAATTTATGTCAAACTGTCAGTTTCCTCATTGCTTCAGACCTCCCCATCAGTATGTTTTCCAAACAGTGGCTAATGTCTCAAAATCAAGGACTTCTGTCTTTCAGAATAAGTAATACATGTTTTCTGTTAAAAGTCTAACCATTTCCTTTCCTGTTAAGCTGCACAGTAGCAGCATAAACTATCTTAATATTATCAGAGTGGTCTTTCTTCAGTCCTGGAACGAGTAGGATTGGACTTCCCTGTCTCCTTTGGCTACTCAACTCCCTCGTATCTCTGTCAAAGCCTTTCAGCTGTGGAGCATCAGCTTTTTAACAACCTAGCTACTTGCATTTCATGTGGTCCCTTACTGCCTTTCTAAGTTGCTCAGCTTGCTTCTAAAAGACCAGCAGAAGTGCCAGTGTTTAGGATGGAGGAATTGTGTGCTTGTCATTGACAGTAGAGCTTCATACTTTGTGGTGCTGTGGGTTCAATGTTACTAGTGTAGTCCGTTTTATGATCACTAACTAGTGCACTGTATGGTTTAACACTAGTATACCAGTTTGGAATGTTGAAGTGTGTCACTTAGGTAAAGAAAAATGTTTGATGCACTTCTTCTTATCCTTTTTAAGAAGATAGTAGTAGCAGCCAAAATAAATCTAAGACCACAGAGACAACAGATGGCTGTAAAACCAGAGGAAAACTTAATAGGAAGAAAGGATGTGAGCAGAGGAGGCTATTACAACTTCATGTGATCCTTTTTTAAACATTTTACAAAGTATCAACAGAGGCATTTAAATACCATTTTAATAACCAGTATTTAAGCGAGATATAACAAAATAATGATTATTTTAAAAACAAATCTGAATAATAGTTAAAACAACAACAACAAATTACTTCCCTGTTGTGCATAGCAACATATTGTTTTGTTGTTCGCGGAAAAGGAATTAAGCAAAATTGTCTATTTTTCATTAGCATGTTTGCTGTTTTCATTACAATTGTGGATTTGTACACATAGCATGTGCCTGACATTCCCTGTCCTTGTGTAGAACAAAATTGAACAGTTCTTGGAGCAAGAAGTGTGGGCTTTTCAATAAAATAAGGCTTTTTTATAGATAATATAAGATGCAAGAAAACTTACACTTGTAATGATTAGGTAAATACAACTATAATAGAAATAAGTAAATTTTAGTAACTAATTAAGGATTGATGTACAAGTTTCATGTAATGCTATATTTGCTGTTTTTCTAGTGGCCAAATGTAAATCTAAGGAACTATAAAGATGAACAATTGCACAGGTATGTAAAAGTTATGTAGAATTTCTTTAAAGAAAGTAATTTGGGAAAACTGTTTTTTAATATTGCAATAAACTATTCCTTGGATATGTCACGTTGCTAAAACTAATCTGTAGATGAGCAGAAAAAAATTGTAAATTTAGATAAATAGGTTCAAATATTTGCTTTAAAGTAAACAAGTCTTTAAGCTTCAGTGGTTTCTTTTCTATACACAGATACTTCATATGTTTATTGCCTTAACAAGAATCATACCAGCTTTGAAAACACCCTATATAATTTTAAATCTTGGAAGTATTACCTGTTAGATATTTCATACTTTAGGGTTTGATGTCTTCACTTGACAAATTTTGACAGACTAGGTCTGCAGTTGTACAGTTTAATAGTAGCAAGGGGAGCATGTGTGATACAGGAAAAAAACAAAAGCCAGTACAGTTCTGGTTCCTTTAATGTCTCCTGGCATTAGGACATTCTTATTGGTTTTGTCTATGTGGTAACAGTAATTAGTTCTGGATGTCCCTATTAACGTGTTTTAGAAATTGATTTGATTAAACTATTTTGAAGCATAGTTCTGTATTTGTAGGCATAGAAAGCCACTTCTATGTGAATTTGAGGAAAAAAACCTAAACCTAACATATATCCTGAAAGGCTCACGCTGCTCCATTTTAAATTTTTGCTAAGTAATCAACCTACTTTTATATAGCAATCCCAGCATAAGTCGTATCCCCATTGTAATCATAGCCATAATTTAAGTTTGCATTTGTATTTTTTTCTGTTTTTTTTGTTTATTTTTCTCTGCCAAACATGAACTGTTAATCTCTACCTGGCTGTGACACCCACACCCACCCTTCTATTTCCCTACCTGGGACAGTGTTCCAGTGCCTCGGTTTTGTGCTACACTCAAGCATTGTTCAGTGCCTAAGAAACTTAAACTCCAAATAATAAGAAAATCTAGGATTAAGCTGGTGTAAAACTTCTGCAGTTTCTTGATTCTTCCCTCGGGATTGTGGTTTAGATGGTTTAATGTCTTTAAAATGCTGTTGCTCTTGTTTAATTATAACCCTAAATCTCCCTAGTTTGACTGCTGATCATAAATTTTCAGCCACATCCGTTTTGAAGTGTACAGTACATGTATTTGTCCTTCCATAAGTAGGTGAATTTTTTTTTTTGTAATGTTACTGTTCTTGTGATGATCTTACAGTTGTAAAGTGGAATTCCAGATATTTTTTACATAGATTACTTAATTTCATAGATACAGTTAATTCAGTGTGTGCCTTCACGTATACACGTATACACATGCATACACAGACACTGAAGTGTGCTCATGTATATTTATTGCTAATAATCCAGAAAAAAATAAATTTCGTTTGACAAAATTTAAATTTCCTTTATAATAGGTCCTGTGTTTGGAGTTGAGGATAATGGCTTACTCTCACTTTTTTAACTAAAGCTGCAGTGCTTTACTTAAGGTTTCTTAATGCTTATTTACCTTCTTATTTACCTTCAGACGGAACGTTTTGTTCCTTTAAAGCACAAATGTGTGTATATTTTTTTACTAAGAATTAGCCGTGGGAAGCTCTTTCCTGAAAACTTATTCCTGCAATGCAAAACTCAAGCTGTATTGCTTGCTATTTGCAATCACTGTGTTATGCTTCAAAAATGCTTAAATGAGGTGAATGAAAATACTGTTACTGAATAAATACAGCCTTTTCCTTGTAGAACACAAAAAAGTGTTTTTCACAGTAGTATGAACTACTGTAGCTGCCAAAAACTCATGTCACAGGTTCTTGTTTAGCTCTTTGTAAGTCTAGATAGTATAGTCTTTGAAACTCACCACTGGATAAATTACAGCAGAATATATTATGACAATGAGAAGGAAGCTGTGGCTTGTAAAAGCGTAGAGTACCTTTGCTTGCTTTAGGTCATGGCATGGAAAGCCATTTATAGAACAAAAGTACAGCTGCATCTCTGAAATTGTGTCTGGATAGACTCATTACTGCTACCTGCTACTCTTCTAATAACTTTTGAAAATGTGTTGCCAGTAAGCTAATTTAGTGATAACATTTTTTTTACTAGCGTAATTTTATACATTGAGACTGTCCTTGTCATACTGAAAAATAGCAAATTCTTTTTTTACTTTCCATAGGTTTGTAAGGAGATTGCTATATTTTTACAAGCCTAGCAGTAAACTGTATGCTAACCTGGATCTCGACTATGCCAAGGCAAAGCAGCTCACTGTAGTGGGTTGTCAGTTTACTGAATTTCTTCTTGAATCAGAAGAGGTGAGAAATTTTCTGCTACAAGACTAGACGTAAAATGAGTAGTGCTGCTGTATGCCACTTACACAAAAATACCTTAATTTTTGTAAGGTATTCTGTAGAATCTTGAGTGTTAAATCTAAAATGATCAGTGTAATAAAGAAATGTAACTTAAAATGTTGAATTGTCCAGATGAAGCATGGAGGAGGACAAGTAAATACATCTTTATTAAATGCAACTTAAGTTTTGGGTTTGTTTTTTTTTAAATTTTCTATGTATATTCTTTCTCTATCTCCTTTCTTTTTGTGTGCTAAGACTTTTATGCTTCAGGCTAGAGGAAAGTATCATAGATCAGTTGCTTTCCTGGAAATATTAGAATTGGTCCTGATTGGTCTCCAAGCTGAACTTTTATTCACCATGTTTTTTTTTCTTTCATCTGAAGTGTTTGTCAACCAGCATTTCTGTTTTGTGGCTTTATTGTGTGGTTATTTTTGTGGTTTATTGGCTTTGTACGTTTAAAGAAATTTTTAATGACAGATTTCAGTAAAGAAGAGAGATTCAGTTCTCTTACTAGTCAATGCTATTACTCTTTGTTTTGTTAGGATGGACAAGGTTACCTGGAGGAATTGGTTAAAGATATTGTACATTGGCTCAACGCTTCATCAGGAATGAAACCTGAACGTAGTCTTCAAAATAATGGATTACTAAATACACTTAGCCAGCACTACTTTCTGTTTTTTGGTACTCTCTCTTGTCACCCTCATGGAGTGAAAATGCTTGAAAAATGTAATGTGTTTCAGTGGTGAGTGTGTTTGTTCTGTTTGAATTGTGCTTATGGTTGTAATAGTTATGAAAATTTTAAACTGAGTGAGAACCATGGTCTGTGAAGCTTAAACTTTCAAGTTCCGAGTTCTTTCGTTTCTCATTATTGAACAGATAAAGGTGATGGTGTCATAAAATTTCATGTTAGGAAGGATGATAAGTTTTAAAATTCCATATTGGAATCATAACTGAATAGACAGGGCTCGGGGGAGGGACTTGGGGAGGTGTGACAGAAGAACAACAATGACAACAACAAAACCAAATCAAACCACACAAAAATCTGGGGAAGCAGGGAGAAAAGCCCCATCCAAACCAAAAAACACATAAGCCATCAAAAACTGGAAAACTGTTAGGTATCATGTTGTTTGTGAACTGTGATGATACATGTTGTACCTAAACTTCAGTGCAATACATTTGAATGTACTCATGAAGTTGAAAATTTTGTGAGGGTAGAATAAACTTACCTTCCTTTGGGAGTAAATTGGCTAGTGGCTAATACCTGTTTATTTTAAATATAGTAAACTTTAAGTAACAATTCAGTTGTTTTGATATACTCTTTTTATTGTTTTAATTGATTCTTTGAATGCAAGTTTTTTGCTGTCTTCAGAAAACTGTTCACAATAAAATCTACACAGTTAAAATGACTGACCGTATGGCAAGCTTAAACACAGAATGTTTTACAATGAGGAATTATTTACAGAGCTTTATGAAAATTGATTTTTCTACTCATAACCAGTAATTATAGGGTGCAGACAAAATTATTAAGGAGCCATTATAAAAAATCATGGTATAGGTTTTTTTTTCCTCAGAGTTTAGTGGATTATTTGGTCCCCATTTGACTCTTAATAGCTATACAGTTTAAAGTTAGTCTACTTGATATGAGAACTTTCTTTATATTCTGCTTTATAGAAATGGAAGTCTAATTCAAATTACTTAAGCTGAAACTATTGTTTGAATAAATAAATGGGTTTGAGTGCATTCAAATACTAATTTTTTTTCTTCTCCCTCCTCCTCCACCCCCAGTCTTCTTAATCTTTGTTCTTTGAAGAACCAGGATCACTTGTTAAAGTTGACTGTTTCTAGTTTGGATTACAGCAGAGATGGGTTAGCAAGAGTCATCCTTTCTAAAATCCTGACAGCAGCTGCTGATGTAAGTTCTGTTCAATTTATGTTCCATTTCTATTTGCCACTATACATTTATTTTGTTGTTCAAGGTGTATGGTTTTATTTTTAAGTTAATCCTGTCTAGGTCAGTGGACATCCTAAATCATTAAGGCGTTTGAACACAGATGTGTACTTCTAGCAGTAATAAGCATGTAATCTTCCAGTGGTGTATTACTGTTTTGAGGTTACTGTTGAAATTGAGTAGAAGTTATAGCTGCTGGAACAAGGTTGTAGTTTAGAAATAGGCATTAGGATTTGAACTTCTGAATCCAAGAATGAGTGGAAGTAAAACACAGACTTACATAGACTTTGGCAAAGAAGATCTTGAACTTTTGAGAAAAGGTGTAACTTAGTAGACAAGCAAGCACTGATGTTAGGAAATGACAACAGGCTGAAATCTAACTATGGCAGAACCTTAATTACTTCAGAGAGAAGTATTCCTCTGCCATCTGGACAAGGCAGAGTATATTTTAGAGTCAATACAAGAGAGAATAAGGTAGATGATAGCTGGAAATATTTTGTATTTTGGAAGAGGAGAGGGAAAGAAAGAATTTGAGGATATTTCTCTGAGACTGTCAAAGTGGCAGTGATTCTTACAGGTAAAGAGCGAAGTAATGGAGATACTTGGGGCTGAAGGAATGACTTATTGAAAGAAGCAGGTGAAGCTGCCTACTGAATGATTTTAAAGTAATCTTTCAATGAAGTGATGACTCTGATATCCTTTCTCTAAAGTTGTTTGGTGCCTAATCTTAGCAAGAAAATGGAAATTAATGTTGGCTCATAAATCAAACCCTATTCTGGGCTGCATCAAAAGAAACATGACCGGAGAGGGTTGAGGGAGGTGATACTCCTGCTCTACTCAACTCTTGTGAGACTCCATCTGGAGTACTGTGTCCAGTTCTGGAGTCCTCAGCACAAGAAGCACATGGAGCTGTTGGAGCGAATCCAGAGGGTCAAGAAGGGGATCAGAGGACTGGAGCACCTCTGCAATGAAGACAGGCTGAGAGAGTTGGGGTTGTTCAGTCTGGAGAAGAGAAGGCTCCAGGGAGACTTTAGAGCAAGGAGAAACAGTTTTAATCTGAAAGAGCATAGATTTAGATGAGATATTAGGAGGAGATTTTTCCTGTGAGGAAAGGAGGTACTGGCATGGGTTGCCCAGAGAAGCTGTTGATGCCCTGCCCTAGAAGTGTTCAGGGCTAGGTTGGACAGGGGCTTTGAACAACCTGGTCTAGTGAAAGGTGAACCAGCTCATGCATAGGGGTTGGAACTAAATGATGTTTAAGGTCCCTTCCAGCCCAAACCATTCTGTGATTCTAAGCTGTGAGCACCCATGTCCATGTCTTTATTAGGCTTCTAAGCCCCTGCTATAAGACTGATAGTTAAAAGCAATTTAGGCAGTGGTGCTTCATTTAACTGTTTCTATTAAGAATTTGTGTCTGTGGTACTGCTCTCTCAACCATCTCCCAACTATTTTTACCTCATTAAAAGGGCCATACATGGGGGAAGAGCACTCCAGTGTTTCATTTTTATCCAAATGCAGCTAGTTAACAACTATAAAAAAGTCCAAGCATGCAACACAATCTCCTCAACGAAGTATACAGTCACACTAATAATTTGAGGCATTTTATTATGAATTAGTATTTGTAGTTTAGATTTTGGGAAGGATTCTTGATTCAGATATCAAAGGTATGAAGACTTGAATTCTGTTTTAAGAAAGATACTTCGAAATGTTTTCAGGCATCCAGTTACACTAGAAGCTTTGTGTATGTAGGGATGGGTTGATCTTCCAAATGTTTTGTGAAGACCTACTTTCCTGCTTTTTTTAATCTTAGCAGGGGTAAAAAAACCCACCAAACCCAAGCAGAATGTACAACTCTGGTACAGGAATCACGAGCTCTCAGGAGACTGGCTCTGAAGTGGGGTGCAGATACTGTCTGAACATACTATCCCAAGCATATGCAAAGCCAGAAAACGGGTAGAACTACTTCTGCTCTTAGTGATAAGTAAAGATACAGTTTATACCTATTTGTAATCCAGTTTAATGAACAATAGGTAGTAAACACTTCTTGTACTTCAAACATGGATAGCCCAGGCATCACTCTGCAGCACCTTAGAAATTAAGAAAGCTTGTAGAACCCCCAGGTTTGCCTGTTTCACTTCTAGTCAGTTTGACATTGTGAAAAGGAGTAGAGATGATGACCTGGTTGCTCTATCTAGCTGTTGCTAGACCGTGACAGATGACAAAGTTGAACCCTTTGGAGAAAGCCAAGAGACGTTCTATAGGCTCAGAAACTTAAGAACTCCAATTTTGAAGCCAAAACCTAAATAATTAAAGTTAGATCTTTCTTGCCAGATACACTTATACCTTTTTTAAGGTTTCAGCCTATGTTAGTAGCCTATGGCTACTGAATTCTAATGCTTCAGTTTCCCAGTCTCACACTGATGCCTGAATCTAGCAGTATTGTCTAGGGAAGCAGCAGAAATTAAGTTACTGTCTGGTTTTGACAGTCTCCTGAAACATAAAAGAATATAAAGTATTGGAATATATCTTCTTAACTGCCAAGAAATGACTTACTCTGTAAGTGAAAGTGTAACCTTATTCATGTGGGCACAAAATGGGTCAGTTATCCTTAATATCAGAGTTGGGTGTGCATGCAGGTATAGTAGGTCTCTCACCATAGTGATCTACAGCCAAGTTCATAGCTGAGATGTGTTGTGACTTAAATTATAAGTTCAGTGTTGGAGTACACTCGTTTTTGTACACTGCAATGCCACGATAACCCCTTTAATGCTTTAGTTTTGTTGGGCTTTTTTAATAAATAATTTATACCAGCACATTTAAGAAATATAAAAAATTAAACCTTGTCTGTTCACCACAAATGGTAAATGAATCTTGTACTATCTAGATACTAAAACAGAAAGAAGATGTACTGTTTGAACCTCATTAATAGAGCATGACTTCTTTTGTGAAACACATTGAACCCTGAGAGATGGATAAAACTATGTCAGGATGTTCTGTTTCCTGAATTAGTTGACCTTGAAATTCCTACATTTCCTAGGAAAGTATTTCTTCTAAAAGAGGAAAATTACAAAAAAGAATGGACTGTCTCAGCCGGCAGAAAGGAGTTTTTGAAGAGAAAACACTTATGTTGACCTGTCAAAGAATGCTTTGGCAGTGCTTGCTGTACACAATATCACCAACATCATCTCTTGGAAAAAGTATTTGTCTTCAGTACTTCTAATGTTTATGCTCTAAATAGAAGATCAAAGTGTAAAAAACTAATTAAAGGGATCAAATATTTTTATTATTCTGGTATTAACTGTATCCATAGTGATATAAATAGTATTTTGAATAACTGCAATTGGTGAAACTACATCACTTCCAGAAATGAAAACAGTCATGTGAGGTGGAAGTATTTTTCAATTTCAAGAGGGTAACATACCTGAAAGAATACTGAACGGACAAGATCATTTACAACGACAGTTTTGTTGACTGGAATTACCTCTGTTTAGGTGTTAGAGGAAAGTACCTGCCATTTTCTGGGGTTTATGGTCCAGAATTCTGAAACAGCAGCATTGTCAACAGCAAAAGAAAATTTACTCCTTTGTATTTAGCAAGCATGACAGGAAGAAAATGAAACTTGGCACATGTTGTAGCACTTCTGTGTCCCATAAGGAGACTGTATTTTTTAATACTACCAGAACTGACATTGTGTCATCTTGGACAAGTGAATCCTGAGATGATAAATTAAAATTAAGTTCAGTTCAAATAACACACTTAAAAGCCCTTCCACATTCCCTTTTTAAGGACTTTGATGAAGACCTTATAGGATGAGGGGAGCCTGTGTTCTAAGCCTCTAAATGGGTTTGTATTAATTCATAATCCAGAAGACAAACTATGATTTTGATTCTGTATGCTGCCTATAGCTTCTAAATTGGGTTTTAAAGTATTAAAATGAATGGAACTGGACACAGTTTCTGAAAAGCTCTGTTTGTGAGGGAGAAAGACAGTCTCCAGTAAGGCTTCTTCTCTTCAGAAGTGTTAATTCCCCGAGACATTTGTTATTGAAATATCCTACCTGTTTATTTCAAATGCTGAAAATGTTATTTTTCTTGGGTTAACTGAAGTTACAGCCTCATACATCTTTTAAAGATTCCCAGAGTTGAGAAGCAGATTTGTTAGCCATTTGCTAGTAAAAATTTCTGAAGCAGGAAAAAGCTTAGCATTAAGAGGAGAGAGTAGCATTTTGAGGGTAACTATATACAACAAGAACATTGTCAGAACAATATCTTTGCATCTTAGTGAAGCAGAAGCACAGCTTAACCTAGTTCCAGATGTGCTTTGGTCATTCATGCTAAACCAAATTACTACCTCTGCTGCCTTTCTGCCAGTTCATGGTAGAAACATCAGAGTAACCAGTGTCCTCAAGTGCTGCTACATTCATGTATGGCTAAGGGGTAGACTTAACCCTATGTCTACTGACATCTGTGTTGAGCTGTATATAATAAGCTGAGCATAGTGACCTCTGCCTAGCTCATTCACTTCTAAGAGTCTCAAAGTGCTTTAATAGTAAAAGTAAGAATCTTCTGGCAGATCTAGTACTGGCTTTTATCTATATTTTTTGTATAGATCATGCATAAGGGAGAGAGAAGAATGTCTTTTTCCTCAGTTGTCATGGAATGTGAAAACATTCCAGGATTTTGCTTCATCTGGAAAAAACAATGCTGGGCTTTGCCCCTCTGTTCTGGGAAATGAATGCAGGTGGTCTGGCTGCACAAAGTTTCTGGCCAAGGTTGAAGACTTCAGAACTGTTGGAAGTGCATGTAATGTTTTGCAGTCTCAGATCTGAGGTTTGAACATCTTGGTCTGCTGTGTCATTCCTTGTTGTAAAGACTCTTTTCCAGACAGACTTGAACTACATGACACTGAAATCTAGTTTCATATTATTGTGTTATTCTGTAAGCATAACATCTAGATCAAGTGATCATTTTGGCATAATAGCTTTTGTTCTCATCTTTGATAAATATGCTTCTAGTTGTCTATTCCACATACAAGGCATACCACTCATGGGCTGCAAGCCATTTCAAAATGGTTGTGCAGGCTAGGTTAGGTTGTGAATTACTGTTCCACAGTCTTCCTTGGCATGTGTGTTATGTCATTCCGGCCTCCCCACCCCCCAAAAAAAAAAAAAAGCTTCTGTATATTGAATAAGTAGAAATGTTCATGATATTTGAAGTAGAAATAATGGGAAAAGGTTTTTCAAATGTACTGTGCACATTCATGTTTCCTACTCTGATTTTCTTTTCAAATTTCTGGTGGAAAGAGAACAATCTAGAAGATACTTTTAACCTAGATAGTGCTGTCCAATTGAGATTGAGTCACCTATCTTGGAGTACAGATAGTCATGTACATCCCAACATAAGTAATTCATATTTTAATGTGTAGGAAATTTACTTGGTTATAGCTATCATAGCAATAAAAGTGTAGGGACTGAAGACTTGAAGAAGGATTTGGGCACCTGATTTTGGCTTTTCCAGCTATGTTTTTCTAAGCATAGCTGATGTTTTCCAAGCTGGTGAAAGGTCTGGAAAATAAGTCCTATGAGGAGAGGCTGAGGGAACTGAGATTGTTTAGTTTGAAGTAGAGGAGGCTGAGGAAAGACTAATTACTCTATAGAACTACCTAAAAGGAGGTTGTAGGGAAGTGGGAGTTGGCCTTTTCTCTCAAGTAACTAATGTCAGGTCAAGAGGAAATGGCCTGAAACTGCACCAGGGAGGTTTAGACTGGATATTAGAAAGAATTTATTTACCCAAAGAGTGGTTGGGCAGTGGAACAAGCTGCCCAGGGAGGTGATGAAGTCAATCAGACATGATTGAAGCACTGAAAGGGTAGATTAAGTTATGGTTGGTAGATTTAGATTATGCTTGAACTTGATCATCTTCAAGGTCTTTTCCAACCAGATGATTGTGATTCTGTGACTTTTCCTAATAAGCGTACATTGCCACAGTTGATCTGTGCTTACTCCAGAATGCTGCTATTCTTACAGATTAAGACTGTTTGATTCTATGTTGTGTGCATATTTTCTAATAGAAAATGGTGTTATCAGTTATCAGTTTATGCTGTTTATTCAGCAAGTTTTGAGCAGCGGTACAGGAACTGACAAGGTACTTACTACCTCATTCTGATGTTTTGGAGAAATCTGTAGTAGTAAATTAGGTGTTGCAAATTGTCTTATTACAGAAAATAACATTTTTTTCTATTTGAAACATTTTCTGAGGAATTTTGAAGATCAGATATTTGGGAAACAAAAATCTATTAACATTTATTAAAATAAATCCCGCAGAGGTTCTGGTATTTGCTAGTTAAAATTTGTTTGCAAAGTATTGCATACCTGAAATACATGCAATTGCACTGGCCATTTACAAGGTATTTTTGCTGTGAATTCTGAGGATTTTGTGTGGTTCTATCCTGGTGCATGACTAATTGATAAAAGCTTTCCAAAGAGACTTGCAGTGACCAGATTCCTTCTCAGACTCGAATTTCCCATTTGATAAGATGGAAATAGCTCTCTAATAGACTGTAATTTTAATGCATAAGGTGTACATCACAGCTACTTGCTGTAAAATACTGTGATTGAAATGTATGGTAAATCATTAATGACATTAGCTATTTTTCTTCCATTCAAAAAAGTGTTTTCCTTACTTTTGCAGAGCTGCAGGTTGTATGCAACAAAACACTTACGAGTATTGCTAAGAGCAAATGTAGAGTTCTTCAGCAACTGGGGGATCGAGTTACTAGTGACCCAGTTACATGATAAAAATAAAACTATTTCTTCTGAGGCACTTGATATTCTGGATGAGGCATGTGAAGACAAGGTGAGCATCCTTTTGCTTTTCCACCTGTTTTTGGTATTCTGTAAGCTGTTCCCTACCCCCTTCTCCAGCAGCAAAGTAAAAGTATTCCAAAAGCTACTGATATTTTCTGTTCTTGATTGTCATTGATGGACTTTATAGTAGTTCACAGACCAAACCCGTTGCAGAAAATACTGCAGTACTAAAGAGAGAAAGTGGACACTTCTTGTTTATGCCTACTTTTGTGTATGAATTCAGACTAATTCAGCTATTTTGATCATTACACTTTTTGTAAAGTAATGACAGAGGGTACCTAAAGTGGATAGTATTAGTATGAGCTTAGTGCTGTTTGATACTTTATTTTGTGAAAAACCTGCTGCTTCAATGCTGGCATATTGTGGTAATTTTAGTTTTCAGAATTGCAGAGTGCTCAGATACTCTGTATGCATTTTTAATTGTTTTAGGCCAATCTTCATGCCCTTATCCAAATGAAACCAGCTCTTTCTCATCTTGGAGACAAGGGTTTGCTTCTACTCTTAAGGTAAATATGCTGTTTGCCTTTATACTTTGGAAAGAAGTATTGGGGTTTTTTTCAAATGAAGTTATTTGTTTCAAGAGCAATACTAACTGTCTGATGTTACTTTACAGATTTCTGTCCATCCCAAAGGGGTTTTCATATCTAAATGAAAGAGGTTATGTAACAAAACAAATGGAAAAGTGGCAAAAGGTAATGCCAAGAATAAAAGATGTACTTGATATTAGGAGGAGGAAGGGTGTGAATATGCAGGTTTCAAAGGTGAAAGATTCTTAAAAATATTCCTTGTTCATATATGTGTCTTGCTAATGCCAGTAAAAATACTGCCTCAGTGACTTAGGAATTGCTGAAAAGGTTTGACAGTGCCATAGCTCCTCCAAATGCATGTGTTTGATTTACCTAGGCCTTTTATATAATTTTGATATTTCAGCAAATATTTCAGGAATCACTTTCTGAAGTTGTTGTGTAAGATCTTAGCTTAGAGAAGTGAATAAAGGAGTACTACTTTTCAAGATGCCTGTTACCTCTGGTTTTTGCTAATTAAAGTTAAATCTAGAGCTCGTGAAGATAGAATTAGCTTATGCTGCTAGGAAGTAAATAGGAACACAAGACCATTAATAAAAATGCAGCATTGTCATCACTAGAATAAAAGTCTTCATATGTTATTTTGTTTTCGTTATTTATTGTAAGTGCTTCACCTCATTCATATTGGCAGTTTTTTTAACTGACTTTTAAACTGTCAGTTCTCTAGGAATACTTAAATATGCAGTGGTATGTTGAGGTTGTTCAGGTTCAAGTCAAGTGTTAAATATTTCCTTCTTAATATTTAAATAAATTTACTGGTGTGATTTTGAAGTAATTTTTGTAAGCCCCACCTTCATATCCTAAAGAAATTCAGCCTTAAGGAGCACTTCATTTAATCCATCTTTATGAAATACCAAACTATAAAAACATAAACCACTATAAAAACATAAATAAATAAATGTATTGTGTTAACCTTTTTCCTATTTTTAGGAATATAACTTAAAGTATGTTGAATTGATTGAAGAACAACTTAATGAAGCACTTACAACATACCGCAAACCTGTTGATGGTGATAACTACGTTCGTCGGAGCAACCAAAGGTAAATTTGGGACAATGTGTCTCTGGCCATAAGCTGTTGAGACTGATTGAGAGAGCTTTAAACTACAATTGATGGGAGAAGGTGGTATTAACAGGATTGCAGTAGGTGAGCCAAGGATTGGCTGGCATGGCGTTGCCTGAAGCTGACAATGCCAGTGGGAATATGTACACTGCTCTTGGGAGCACAGGGAGGGCTCAGGTTCGTATCTGAAATACTTGTACACCAACCCATACAGAATGAGACACAAAGATGAACTGGAAGAGCTGGTCAGTTCCCAAACCTGTGATATCACTGGTATTAGTGAGACTTGGTGGACTGAGTACCACAGTTGGAGTGGTGGATTTTGGTGGGCTGCAGGCTGTTGAGGAGGGATAGGAAGGGCACGTAGGGTGGAGGAGTCACATAGGGCAGGTACTTGTTGGAGATAGTCATCTGACTAATTGGGATGAAGAAAAAGCAGAGACATTCAATACTTTTTTTTTTCCTCAGTCCTTAATAATATTGATAGACATTGTTCTGCCTGGTCCCATGAGTCCAAGGACCACAGGTGTTGGAATAGTGACTTCCCATTTGTGGACAGTGAAATTGTAAGGGGCCATCTGTATCATCTGATTGTTCACAAATCCATGGGGCCTGATGGGATTCATAACTGAGTACTGAAGGAGCTACTGCAGGTGGTTAAAGCCAGGCTTAATGAGGCTTTGTGCAGCCTGGCCTAGTGTGAGGTGTCCCTGCTTGTAGCAGGAAGGTTGGGTCCTGGTGATCTCTAGGGTCCCTTCCAACCTTAACTATTCTGTGATTCTATGATTCTGTGTTATGACAGGATCCCTCCTGGTTATTTAAAAAAGTGTTGGGAGTCTGAGAAGGTCTTTGTTGACTGGAGAATAGCCAATGTTATTAAAAACTACAAAAAGGGTATGAGAGAAGACACAGGGAAGTACAGACTTGTTAGTCTAACATCAGTTCTTGGAAAAATTATTATTATAACTTGTGCTATTGAAAGACATACTTCTGTGATAAGGCCACCTGTCTAGCTGACAAAGGGAAGCTGGTGGATATAGTTCTGGATTAATTAAGCATTTTACTACTGTCCCTCACAACATATTCTGGACACGTCCAGCTGTGGGATGAGCAGCTTCACAGTTCTCTGGGTAAAGAACTGGCTGAAGAACAGGACTCAAAGGATTGTAGTGAATGGGGCTACATCTGGCTGATTACTGATCACAAGTGGAGTTCCTCAGGACTGAATTCTAGGGCCAGGTCTGTTCAATTAATTTATCAGTGATCTGAATGCAGGACTTGACCGCTTCGTTACCAGATGCCAAACTGAGAGGTGCTGTTGACCCTCATGGGAGACAGGAGGCCTTCCACAAGGACCTAGATAAATTGAAGTATTTGGCTATGATTAATGGCATGAAGTTTCACAAGTCAAAATGTCAGAGTCTGCAGCTGGAGCAGAGTAATTCTGGCACAAGTATAAGCAAGGAGAAGAGAGGCTGAAGAGCAGCCCTGCAGAAAGGGATCTGGGGGTGCTGGTGGGCACCAGTAGGCTCAAGGGGAGCCAGCAGTGTGCTCAGGCAGCCAAGAGGGCAAACTCCATCCTGGGGAGCATAAAACATACCAAGACTATTAAAAGAGGTGATTGTCCTGCTGTATTCAGGACTGGTGCAGCTTCAAGTACTGTGTACAGATCTGAGCACTGCAATTTACAAAGGATGTGAAGGTCCAAAGGAGGGCAACACAGCTGGTAAAAGGGCTGGAAGGAGTGTCATGTGAGGAGCAATTGAGGATTTTGGACATGTCTGGTTTGGAGAAGAGGAGACTGAGGGGGCAATGCATGGCTCTCTACAGCTGAGCTCTTCTCCCTGTTATCAAGTGACAGGACACATGGGAATGTTTCAAAGCTACACCAGGAAAGGTTTATAGTAGACCTTAGGAAGCATTTCTTTACCAGGAGGGTGGTCAGATGCTGGAACAGGCTTCTTAGACAGATGTAGATGTACCAAGCTTGTCAGTGTTTAAGAAGCATTTGGGAAATGCCCTTAATAACATGCTTTAATTTTCAGTCAGCCCTGAAGTGGTTCAGACAGTTGCACTAGATGTTCATTATAGGTCTCTTCCAACTGAAATGCTAATTCTCCTGAAGATTCCTCTTCCTCAGAAAAAACTCAAGTGACTCATTTCATTACACTGAAGTGTAATTTATGTTAGAAGAAAATGTTGGAATTGTTGAGAAAACATATAGTTTCTCTTTCTGCCAGATTACAGCGACCACACGTCTACCTGCCAGTTCACCTTTATGGCCAGCTGGTGCACCATAAAACAGGCTGCCATTTATTGGAGTCTCAGGTGAGGAAAATAACTATTTATAAGTTGAATGGTTTTTAAAGGGTACTGTACCCTTTCAAAATATGTTTCGAAAGAAATTACATTTAAACAGTCATTGCAAAATAAGTTGATTCTGAAAGTCTCCAGTTATGTGGGACTAAAAAGTTTTAAAGGCAATCTTTGTCATTTAGTCTTATGTAAAATTCCTTCCTGACACTGAAATATCAAAGAAATACCTTGCAGCATTTTTCTTAAAATGGTTAGTAAAATCTTAGAATGGAAAACAACTTGGCAATAGAAATAATTTTTCAGTCTGTATATGAGTGAATTGTATATTGACAATTGAAACTGTTTCTGTCCTTTTATGCATACAGAAACATGGACATAAGGGAATTAAAATCTGCTTTCTAATACCATGAAAAGCTAAGAAACCAAACCCTAAGCCAGGTCATAGTTCTAAGTGAATTAACTTTCAATATGGATTTACAAGATGATGTCATTAATTTAATATGATAGTTGAGAAGTTTAAGAGAGCTTATGTATTACAGCATGTTAACCTAATGAATCTGTTACCTTTATAAAATCTGAATTAACTTGATGTAATCAGTGGTTACATTAAAATGTTCTACTTGTACTAGCATTGCTGTTAATCTATGCATATTATTCCAGAACTATTTTCATTTTAGGGTGCATACTTTAAATTAGCATTTTACCTTTTAATAAAAGTGCAAGAGAACCTGTTTGACTGAGTTACCCTTTCTGTTTTCAGCTGAGTCTTTTTTTCTTCTGTTTTCTCCTTCAGAGTATTGTTACAGACCTAAGTTATACTGTTCGTTCCCCAATGCTGGATAAATGGGAAGGAATTAAGCAGCTGAAAGCAGCCCTTTGGGCCTTGGTTAGTAATACATTTAGAAACTTCTTGTGCTTTTTTTTAGTTCTGTTATGACTTTTTGAGTCTGAAATAACTAAATACAGTCCCATTAAACCATTTATTAGGGTTTTTGTCATAAACTGTGTGCTTATTTCTAGTTTTGCTTTCCAAGTTGTACCCTAGCTGGACTTCAGTTAAAAATGTCTCAGTGCACCTTTTTTGTTCTGAGCTTTCTAATAGTCAAGTTTGTTTCAATTTTAAGAAATAAAAAGAGCAGGATGCCACACGTAGCAACAATACTGGTATGGAACCAGTAGTTAGAAGTCATTGCGGTCTGATTTTAATGTATGTACTGAGGTGGTGCAAAATTCAGTGCTTCTGGACGAAAGCTGGCTGCCACTGTTGATGTGTATGAGTGTGTATATAGTAGTGACACTCCTGGTTCTTGGGACTGGTGAAAACTTAGTGTCTGTGCCTGTCCAAGCTACACTGAATTTGCTTTGCCACCTCAGCTGTTTGTCTGCTTCTTTCCATTTGTCCCCAAAGTTTATTTTGGAACATTTCTCCAAGGTGACTATTAGTGGAAGATATTGTAAGTGTGTAATAAAGTGGCTGTGTAAGAGGAATGTAAAATGAGTAAACCAAGATCATAGTGCTGGCTGTAGTAGACATGATAACATGAGGAATACATAGTATTTAACCATGAGCAGTTCGGGTATTACGAATGGTGTATTGAGTACCTTTTGGATTTTCATTAGTAGGAAATGCCAAAAAGGGTGCTCAACTCTCTTAACTGCTTTGAGAAGATGTGGCTTGAAACTGTACTACTATCAGACAAAAATGTTGAAAGCTTTACACAGATAGTGCTGATAATCTGGTGTGACTATCGGTCACATCAAAGCTTACTTGACAAACTTCTATTCCAGGGCAACATTGGATCATCAAATTGGGGTCTTAACCTGCTTCAAGAGGAGAATGTAATTCCTGATATACTGGCACTTGCCCAACATTGTGAGGTTCTCTCTGTTAGAGGGTATGTGTATCTGATTTATACATAAAATTTACAGGTTGTAGTTGCCATAGGTTTTCAAATATCTAGTTTACATGAATATGGTTATGAACTTAGTTGGAAGTCTGCTTTTAAAGGTCATCAGTGACTGAATATCAATCTCAGTCCTATGCAATCATAACATTGTATAGGAACTCTGAAAAAACATATGCTAAGCAAACAAAACATGAAAAAAGATGCGTACTTCCTATCTCCCTTAAAAACAATTAAAATATCTCTGTTGGAAACAGTTTATTATGCCACTATTTTTATTAATTATCTGTTTTGACTCTTAAAATAATTGGTCCTTTGCCTGATATTGCTACTGCAGTAATGTTCATCCTTTTTTTTCCCTTTTATTTAAAAAGGTTCTTTCTCTACTTTATGTAATCAGGTTCTTGTAATTACTAGTTTTTTCTTAATACTCTATTGTTCTCAGATGATTTTGTGCATTTTTAAAGCTTCTATTTGCATTTAAAAATTATTCCATTTGCATTTAAAATTATTCTATTTGCATTTAAAAATGAACAAAAAGCTACTTGGCAGTTTTGCAAAGTTTCTGCTGAATTGTTTTGAAGCTGTTTTCTTGCAAAAGAGAAGTAAGAATGTCGTTGAATTAGATGCTATTATTGTTGCTCTTTTTTCTACATATACATTAAATACAGAACCTGTGTCTACGTGCTTGGTCTGATAGCCAAAACTAAACAAGGATGTGACATTTTGAAGCATCACAATTGGGATGCAGTGAGACACAGTCGTAGACAGCCTTGGCCGGTGGTCCCTGATGACATGGAGCAGCTCTGCAATGAACTTTCTTCTATACCCAGCACTCTTAGCCTGAACTCTGAGTCCACCAGTTCTAGGCATAACAGTGAAAGTGAATCTGCTCCTTCCAGTAAGTAACAACAACAACAAAAGAAAAAAAAACACAAAGCCAACCAAACAACAAGAAACAAACCCCAAAACAGAATCTTTATGTTTGTATGAACTTTTTGGCAGGATGAGGTTCAGACAAAGCTGCTATTGCAGAGAAGTGCAAGCAAGGGGACAGAGTTACCATGCATTCAGGGAGATGTGAGAGGGAAGAGAACAGTGTCTTGGGTTTATATTTGGTGTAGATGTAAAAAATTTTAACATCAGGATAAGTTACTAGTTTTCATATCAAGTTAGTGGAGTTTGCTGTAATAGTACCCTGCAGAAATCTGCATGCTTAGATACAACAACCATTTACTTGGTCTTGGTGGTCCTCAAAAGAATATTCTGTAATATAAATCACATTATCTCACTTGGCTTCTATAGAAATACTTTGTCACTGAAAATTGACATTTCTTCAAAGTGTATGTCCTGAAAAAGTCTCATATAATTTCAGGTATGTTCATCATGGAAGATGACCGTTTTGGTAGTACTTCCACTAGTACGTTCTTCTTAGATATTACTGAAGATGCAGAACAAATATTTTATGACAGACCTGGACCTTCAAAGGACAAAGACCGTAGTCCTTTTCCTTTTTTTTCCTCTAGCAGACTTGTGAAAAACCGTATTCTAAACTCTCTTACTCTGCCTAATAAAAAACACAGAAGTAGCAGTGATCCAAAAGGAGTAGGAAAGCTGTCATCATCTGATAGTAAATCAGCCCTGAGGAGAAATCGTACAGTAACAGAACCTTCCAGTAGCATAGACTTTCCTGCTGGGGAGGAACTCAACACTGTTTTCAGAGTTCCTAAAATCCAGACTTTACGATTAGAAACTTCTTTTGTTGGAAGTAAGCACATGGAAGATACTGATAGTACCCCAAGTATTGGAGAAAATGATCTGAAGCTGCCAAAAGGTCTTGGAAATGAAATTCACCGGGAAAACACAAGCAGAGAAAGATTAATAGGAGATGGTACTACACAAACACATTTCAAGAGTCGTAGCTTAAGTTTTAATACAGATACCACAACAAGTGGCATAAGCTCAATGAGCTCTAGCCCTTCAAGGGAGACTGTAGGTGCGGACACTACAAATGTAGATACTGACTGTGGAAGTTTGAGTACTGTGGTAAGCACAAAAACAGTTAAACCAAGTCACTGTTCAACACCACAGTCTAACCACCTGCCTCTTTCAAAATCCAACTCTGTATCCCTGGTACCACCAGGGTCTTCTCATACACTTCCCCGAAGAGCTCAGTCTCTTAAAGCTCCTTCTCTTGCTACAATAAAAAGTCTTGCTGACTATAACTTTAGCTACACAAGTTCTCGAGATGCCTTTGGCTATGCTACACTAAAGCGCTTACAACAGCAGAGAATGCATCCTTCACTGTCTCACTCAGAAGCCCTGGCATCTCCAGCAAAGGACGTGCTGTTCACTGACACTATTACTATGAAGTCTGGCAGCCTGGATTCTCGGCTAACCCCAAGCCGGTAAGAGGTTGTTAAATGCTTGTTTCTTCTTTAGAGCTGTAAGAGCAAATAAATAAGAAAATTATCTTTCTAGTATTTTTTTCCAGCTTCACCTAAAAGTGACTGTTGTTGCAGAATGACTCATAAGTTCTCTGAAAACAGTATCAATATTAGGAGAAGATTGGGTTAGGGGAATAGAATAGAGCAGAATTTCCCAACTTAAAAGTGCTGTCAGAGAAGCCCATCTGTCCTAGCCATGCTCAGCTCCTTTAATGCTGTTTGTGAAGAAGAAAAATGCTTCCTTTTATCACATTTGCTTACTGTATAGCTTTTTTAGTATTTAAATGTAACCACACTGCTGACATTATTAAAGTTGCTACCACACAGAATTGCCCATGTAATCAGAACTGTATTTCAGAAGAGAATTTTCTCAGTGTAACTTAGTGAGATTATAGGACAGGGACTCATGCCAATATGCTGTACCTGTGTTCACTGTGGCATTGAAGCCAATAGTGAGATGCTGGTACCACTAAAATGAATGTGAGTTTGGCTTTCCAGCTGTAACAGAGCTAAAATTTTATTCATATCATTTATTTTTAGATGGCAGTGTCACCTCTTTATTTTTGAGTAATATTAGATGTTCTGAAGACTAATTGGACAGTTACGTGAAGTATCTGGCTCATGACATTGACACTGTTCCCAGCATCTGCAATCAGAGTTTAACAACTTTCTCTTTAAAACTCTTTTACCAAATGTCTCTTTTCAAGTAATCTCAATGCTATTGCATTGGATTTTCATGTTACTATTGAAAGGGAAAAGAAACTTTCTACCTGTGTTCTTACTTAAACATCCTCTCTCAAATGAGAGAAGAGGAAGAAGCTGCCAATACATAACTCCCCTGCTTACTGCGCAGAACAGCAAGTGCCCAGTCCCTGAACTGCACTCCATATGCTCACTTGAGGGTATGCAGAGCTTGTTTATTGCTATGCTGTTTTCTCCTGGTGAAGTTTACCACTCATTTGGGGGGATTTTCATGTGATTCTGCAAAGATCCCATAAAAGCTAAGTTTTGTTCCCTTTTTTCAGTTAAGTTAGAACTAGGCTGAGTGTGCTAATTAAAGTAAGGATGATTCACTAGTTAAGCTGTGCCATCTTGGAAATCAGAAGTGCTGTTCGTTGCTCTGTCACTGGCTTCCTGTGCTGATGCAGGAACAAGGCAGTGTCATTTCAGTGACAATACAGGCTACATTGTGGCTGTAGTAATGTTATACTGTTCCTTGCAGTCATGCCCTTGATAAGCAAAGATGCCTTGCTGCAGTGGACTTCAACCCAGAGATCCAGCATGCAATGTAATGCTAACAGTATTCCTGGTGCTTAGCTGTTCGTGATCTCTTACGTCAGTAGTTAGGCTCAAGGATTTGAACTGACCTGTTTTAAGGTTGAACTTAAATGACTGAAGCGCTTGTGTTTTGGAGAAGGTTAAAATATTGCAGATATTACAACAGATTTTCAGATGGTGTTGGTGACTAATACAATTGTTTGCAAAGTCTAGTGTAGCTAGTACATGATTTTCTTACTGGTTGCAGCTGAGTATCTGCACTGAGTAATTGTATTCCTTTTAACACCACAGTAAATTACTACTTCTAGCTAAGTGTTGTCCTTAACTCCTCTTTAAGTTATAAATTGCAAAGAAACATTTTGTCCATTTTTGTATGCCAAGGCTATTTTTCTGTCAGTCTTCAGAATAAAATTATTTGATTCATGCTTTGTTGACAAATTAATGTGTTTAGCAAAACAAGCAGCTGAAAGTTGCTTTTATGATGTTTCTAGTTGTTCTTTTCATTCAAAAGGTTGAAAAGTTTACTTTGCAGAATTATTTTGTGAGGCTCAATTTTTCACATCTGTCTTTAAAGACCAACAAAAAATGTTAACGTGCATGTCTGAAATCCTGATTATGTCACTGACCCGGTCATGTGCAGACATGCTTTTATGAAAATGTGTTGGTGTTTATCACTACTAATGATACATCTGTTAGCTTTTCCAACAAAAGCAGGGACAAATGTTTAGGATTAGTACTCGTATCTTTAATTTCATGTTGAGAGTAACTGCAGAGTGCTTTATTACAAGGTAACTAATGCAGTTGGTAACTTTTTGTGTTTTGAAGTGTGGCTTGACTTTTATTGTGAGCCAACTTCTACTGAAATTATTAGCATTGATCAAAAGTAGTATCAAGAAAACTACTGATATCCTGTAATTTGTATTCTGCACATTCCCTTTGCTTAATACTGTCTTCCACATTGCATGATCAAACCTTGATAATTTTATCTCAGCATAAATCTGTAAAACTGCTGGGAGTAAGAAGACATTTTAGTTGTCCATCTCAAATAAAAAAAAAAATAGAAAATTATTTCTAAGACAAAGTCAAGAAATGAAATATTTGCTGTACTTCACCTCCCAATATATAGTAATTTGCAGTAATACAATACAAAAATTACTGTTCCCAAGATGTCTCTTTTTACTAAGAGGCTTTAATCCACTACATATAGACCATCTATGTAGGTTGATTAGCAGAAAACATTTATAGTTTGTTATTTTCAGTGAGAAGTAGAGTAACAGATGCCTAAATGTGAAATTTCCGTCATGAGGACTCTGATGAGCACTGAGGACTTGCTCTCCAGCCTCCTCTGCTGTTTGTTTTTTTTTTCCAGACTTTTTGTTCTTCAGGCTGCTTGTCAGTCAACTCTGCTCACTGTACAGGTTCAAGCTTGTTCTTTGTGCATTCCTCCATGCTTGGGTGACCTAATGGGTGGGTTCCTCTAGAGTGCAGGAAAAACAGATTCCTTGCTCGCAGTGTTGGTACCCTAAGCAGGGTCAAGCTTAGTGTTTGCAGGAATGTCCTTGCTCAGAGTTTGTGAGCATGTAGGGAAGGTGCATTCAGTGTATATGTACATTTCAAACTAAACATACATTTTAGCCATTTAAAAGCTTAAAATCTTCACTGACCGTGTCTGGTCTGTATTTCTTTGAAGCCTGGTAAGTTGTAGAAGATTTGTGAGTTTGCAGGGTTGGCAGCTCCTCAAGCAGAATTTGCATCCTGCTTTCTTCCAAGTGCAGTCTTATGAAAATTAAAAAAAAAAAATTACCTGAGAAACTGCTAAAACCATGCAATACAGCTGAGGCAGAAAAAAGCCAAGCCTACTGTAGCAGTAATTTGACAGAGTAAAAAACTCTGGATCTGCAACGTGAAGAGGAGGGATAGTATTTGTGTCAGCAATTCTTACTTTTACTGCACAGGAGTAAGAGGTTTACCAAGTTGGTGATTTATGTTTTTTTGTTTCAATGTTACAGGTTCATGAAAGCTTTAAGTTATGCTTCATTAGATAAAGAAGATTTACTAAGTCCTATTAACCAAAACACACTTCAGCGTTCCTCTTCTGTTCGCTCCATGGTTTCTAATGCTACATATGGTAGCTCTGATGATTATATTGGCCTTGCTCTTCCAGTGGATATCAATGAGATATTTCAGGTATGTATGTGATAATTTTGGTGGATTCATTTATGCTTTCATATTGAAAGGTATTCAACTGCTGCATTTTAATCAGAATATATTAGATCTAGAGAAAGGAGAAATGGGTATGGTACTTTCAAGGAACGCATTTTGGAAAACAAGTTCCTTTTCTAACTGTTCAGAGAAAATCAGAGTCTGTTTTGTATTATTACACAAATAATGACACAGGCTAGGTTAGAAGAGCGTTAAACAGTGGTAGCATAGGTACTGTGTTACAAGATGTTAATTGCTATCTGGCTTTAATTCTAGTATGAACATAGTCTGTGGACATTTGTTAATACTTTTCTGACCTACTCACTGATACGTGCATTAGTCAGCCATACGTGATGTGCATATTTGTACGGTTAACTTCCTGCTGCCATGATCTTGATTAAATATTATGTTATATATATCATAAAGGATATAATTTATTTTGTCTTCAGTTATCCTTATAGATACATGTATTTAAGTTCAAAAAGATTATTTTAAAGTTTCTTTAAAGAAAGAGGTTGTCTGAGCAGCTAGGGATCAGGTTTAAATCTCACCAGGGATGTTAAGAACAATAAGAAAAGCTTCTTTAGGTATGTTGGGGAGAAAAGGACATCCAAGGAGAGTGTAGGCCCTCTCCTGAAGGAAACGGGCAAGTTATCAACGCAGGATACTGAGAAGGCTGAGATCCTCAATGACTTCTTTGCATCAGTCTTCCCTAGCAAGTGCTCCAGCCTCAACACAAAGGCCATAACATGTGAAAGCAGAGTCTGGGAGAGTGAATTGCCCCCCACTGTATGAGTAGAGCAGGTTTGTGACCATCTAAAGAAACTGAAGGTGCATAAATGTATGGGACCTGATGGGGTTCACCCACAAATCCCGAGGGAGCTGGCAGATGCAGTTGCTGAGCCTCTGTCCATCATATTTGAGAGATCATGGCAGTCTGGTGAGGTTCCTGCTAATTGGAAAAAAGAGAACATAGCCCCTCTTTTTAAAAAGGGGAAAATGGAAGACCCAGGGAACTACAGGCCAGTCAGTCTCACCTCTGTGGCTGGCAAGATCATGGAGCAGATCCTACTGAAATTTCTGCTAAAGCACATGGAAGATAAGGAAGTGATTGGTGACAGCCAACATGGCTTCACTAAGGGCAAGTCATGCCTGACCAATCTGGTGGCCTTCTACAACGAGGCTACAGAGATGGTGGATGATGGCAGAGCAACTGACATCATCTGCCTGGATTTGTGCAAGGCATTTGACACTGTCCCACTTGACGTCCTGGTCTCCAAACTGACAAGACATGGACCGGACAGATGGACCACTCGGTGGATAAGAGATTGGCTGGATGGCCACACCCAGAATGCTGTGGTCAATGGCTCAATGTCCAAATGGAGGCAGGTGCCAAGTGGTGTTCCCCAGGGGTCAGTACTGGGACCATTGCTGTTCAACATCTTTGTTGGAGACATGGACAGTGGGATTGAGTGTATCCTCAGCAGGTTTGCTGATGATACCAAGCTGTGTGGTGTGGTTGACACCCCAGAGGGAAAGGATGTCCTCTAGAGGGACCTTGACAGGCTGGAGAGGTGAACCAGTGCCAACCTCATAAAGTTCAACAAGGCCAAGTGCAAGGTCCTGCACCTGAGTCAGTGCAACCCCAGGCACAGATACAGGTTAGGGGGGAGAATGGCTGGAGAGCAGCCCTGAGGAGAAGGATTTGGAGGGGGTAGTTGATGAGAAGCTCAACATGAGCCACCAGTGTGTGCTGGAGCCCAGAGAGCCAAACACATCCTGGGCTGCATCAAAAGAAGTGTGGCCAGCAGGGCCAGGGAGGTGATTCTGCCCTTTTGCTCTGCTGTGCTGACACCTCAGCTGGAGTTCTCCTGTCGTCAGCACAGGAAAGGCATGGAGTTCTTTGAAAGGATCTGAAGAAGGGCCATGAAGGTGATCAGAGAGCTGGAGCACCTCTGCTATGAAGACAGGCGGAGGGAGTTGGGGCTGTTGAGCCTGGAGAAGAGAAGACTCCAGGGAGACCTTATAGTGGCCGTTCAGTACTTCAAAGGAGCATATAGAAAAGCTGGGGAGGGGCTTTTCATCAGAGAAGATAATGATAGGGCAAGGGGTAATGGTTTTAAACAGAGAGAGGAGATGTAGGTTAGATATTAGGAAGAAATTCTCCACTATAAAGGTGGTGAGGAACTGGAATGGGTTGCCCGGGGAGGTTATTAATGCCCCCTCCCTGGAGGTGATTAAGGCCAGGTTGGATGGTTTTGTGCAACCTGCTCTAGTGGTAGGGTTCCCTGCTTATGACAGGGTGTTTGGAACTTGATCAATTACCTTCCTCTTTCTACTTTTTTAAAGCACATTCCTACAGAACAAGCTGATACACCATGAAGTTTAATATTCTGTTATTAATTATCAAAAACAGGACATGGTCTATGACAAAAGTAAATCACTGGCTTCTTTTTCTTTAGTTTACTTAGTCTTTGCCTTTCAAACCTAAATTACCTTCAAAGAATTACTAAGGTTAGAGCAAAGGCAAGATTTTCCATGATGCCTGCTTCTACTCCTCCTTTATGAAATGGCTACTTTTTCTCTCTCCTTCACAGTCTTTGTGGCACATTTATGTTGCCTAACTACTTCTCTCTTGTCTCTTTTTCTACTTGACTCCACAACATCTTAGAGTCAATATGGTGTCTTGGATGGGTTTGCACGGTTCTCCCAAGATATCCAGTGTTGTAAAGTCACCATGGAGAGATCACTAATAGCTACTTCTGGGTCACTGGTTTCCTTACCGACTGTCACCACTGTGTTTTAACATTTACTAACTGTTCATAAATCTTGCTTAGCAAGTGTTCATTCATAAAACTGTTTTTCTCATTGTCTTTTATTTAGTAGTCAGGAGCATATTCTCTAATTTCCTCTTCTAATTAGATCTCTTTCCTGAATTAAAGAATGAACGGCATCTTACTTCCTCATAAAATCTGTTTTTCCTTTGTATATTATTATCACCTATGCTAATTTTAATTTTCACTTCCAATACTGCAGGTAAAGGAAACTCCATATTTCCAGAAGAAAACCACACCTCCATTTGATGACCGTGGGGCTAGGGTCTTTGCACCTGATGCAGGAGGTAGCAGTTTTCTTCCTCTACTGTACCTTTCTGTTGTTTATTCGTACATTGGGTGTAGTGTTGGTTTATTTGTTGATTTTTCTTTATGGAAAAGGTTATTTTTAGCTGTTAAGTTTTGAGAGCTGTATTCTGGACTCAGGATATCAGGCCATTAGTTCACTGTTTATTTTAGTCTGAGATAATGTGGTGTTTCTTCCAAGTGATAGAAGCTTGTTCCTGCTCTAATAAATTAATGAGGAAAGTGTGTGTATCCTTGATTATAAAACAAGCTAATGCTAATCAAAGGTTGGTAGTGCTAATAACTAACAAAACTTAAGCTAAGATAGAATATGTATGTCATGTGTATATTGAGCTTTTACATTTTTACTTCTCTTTGATTACATGTGAATTTATAGGAACCAATACATGTGTTAGGTGTTGTTTCTGACATCTAGTTGCTCATCTACAGGTCTTCCATCAGGTACAAGTGATGTTGTCAAAAGCCCTTTTCAGATGCTCCGACAGCAGATCAGTCTCACAGAAATAATGAATACCAGTCGTTCAGATGCCTCTCAGTTTCTGGAAAATACAGAGGATACAGGACTACAGGAGCACACGGATGAGAACTGCCTTTACTGTGTCTGCATTCAAATACTGGGTTATCAGCCTAACAACAAAGTGAACTCTTCTTATAGTCGTACAGGTTGGTGTTCCTTGTGGGGAAGTGTGAAAATAATGAATTTTGTTCATCTTTAAAATTGGTTAATCTGTAAGGTGTTTGGGGTTTTTTTTCTTACTAATTACTGACCTTTAAATTAATTGTTTAATAAGCCCATTGTGAAATCGATGGTATTTCTATGGTCATTTCTATCAAGAAGAGATGGCAAGTAAAATCCCGGTTGTAGTCTTCAAAGAGTGTAAGAGGATTACAGGTGCAGCAGAGCCAGGCTCCTGTCAAAGGCACACAGCCAAAGGGCGGAAGGCCACGAACACATGGTGGAGGAATAGAAATTCCAGCTGAAAGTAAGAGGAAACTTTGCAGTGTAACCTGATCTCATTTTGAGGTGAGCCCTTCTTTGACCAAGGGTTGAATTAAGTGATCTGTGGAAGCCAGAGTTGATAATTTTCAGTCAAGTATTTTAAGATTCAAAAAAACTTTTTTTTTTAGATGTTTTGAGCAGTGTTTGTCCAAAATTCAAAATCTAATTTCAGCTGGTTTACATGCACAGTACTTAGTGTAACAGTATCTTGCGTGCTTACCAGTGTTGGAAAATAAGAAAAGCATTTGAAGTGAGGAAAACTGTGAATAACAAATATCCAATATCTTGTTTATATCAGATTTTTCAGACATTTCTTACACTGACTGGTGTGGGCAGACTATACACAATCACTTAGATGTGCATTCCTCCAAATTTTCTGGAATTTCAGGCTGCAGTGATGCAGTCTCCCATGGTTCAGCTAGCAGCACCAAGAGTACAGAGCTTGTATTGGGTAAGTTTGAAAGCCTTATTGTTATTAGAAACTTACACTCTTAAAGTATTTTTTAGATATTGTGGAAGTATAATTTTTCATTTATACATACTACAACCAAATAATGCTCATTATTTAAAAAAATGAGACCAAAACAAATTAAAAAATAACAAGAATAAAAACAACATATAAAGAAAATCCCTTTCAATGGTTTGTTATCCAGGAAGACAGTTGAATTGCCATGGCAATGGCAGATGGGAGAATGTACTTCAAAACTCTTCTCCTCCTCTACAGCATTTCTGCACGTTATTAAATAGCTCTTCATCCAACATTTCAAGCCAATTGATTGCCTTTTTTTTCCACACAGGTGTTAAAAAAGAAAAAATTGTAAAAGTACTAAATTTCTATAAAGAGAAATAAATTTCTTTTTTAGGCTTGTGTTTTACGTTTTGAACTATCATGTCTTATCATAACTAACTTCTCCAGAGTCTGATAGAAACAGAGCAGGTAATCACTTGCCCATTTTACTACATGATTTAGTGGTAGGAACAATACTGTAATTGGATCCTGCAGATTTTCCGTTTATTACATGGTAGTTTACCTTTTTTAAATATTTCTGTGTTAAAATTCCTGATAATAGGGGAGGGTTAAATTCCTATTTAAATGGCAATAGTTGGTGGTAGTTCAGAATACATAGAATCACAGAATGATTTGGGCTGGAAGGGACGTTAAAGATCATCTAGCTCCAACGCCTCTGCCATGGGCAGGGACACCTCCCACTAGACCTGGTTGCTTAAAGTCCCATCCAACCTGGCCTTGAACACTTCTAGTGAGAGGACATCCACAGCTTCCCTGAGCAACATGTTCTAGTGCCTCACCACCCTCACAGAAGAGATTTCTTCCTAATAGTAGCCAATCTAAAACTGCCCTCTTTCACATTAAAACTGTTCCTCCATGTCCTGTCACTGCATGCCCTTTGGAAAAGGCCCTCCCCAGTTTTCCTGTAGCCCCTTCAGGTACTGGAAGGCCACTCTGAGATCTCCCTAGAGCCTTCTCTTCTCCAGGCTGATCAGCCCCAACTCTCTCAGCCTGTCTTCAAAGGGTCCAGCCTTTTGGGACGTTAAAGATCATCTAGCTCCAACGCCTCTGCCATGGGCAGGGACACCTCCCACTAGACCTGGTTGCTTAAAGTCCCATCCAACCTGGCCTTGAACACTTCTAGTGAGAGGACATCCACAGCTTCCCTGAGCAACATGTTCTAGTGCCTCACCACCCTCACAGAAGAGATTTCTTCCTAATAGTAGCCAATCTAAAACTGCCCTCTTTCACATTAAAACTGTTCCTCCATGTCCTGTCACTGCATGCCCTTTGGAAAAGGCCCTCCCCAGTTTTCCTGTAGCCCCTTCAGGTACTGGAAGGCCACTCTGAGATCTCCCTAGAGCCTTCTCTTCTCCAGGCTGATCAGCCCCAACTCTCTCAGCCTGTCTTCAAAGGGTCCAGCCTTTTGATCATCGTTCTGGCCTTCCTCTGGACTAGCTCCTACAGCTAGCTCCATGTCCTTCTCATGCTGGGGGCCTCAGAACTGGACACAGTACTCCAGGTGGGGTCTCACAAGAGCAGAGTAAAGAGGGAGAGTCACCTCCCTCGACCTGCTGGCCACACTTCTTACAATGCAGCCCAGGACATCGTGGCTTTCTGGGCTGCAAGCACATATTGCTGGCTCGTGTTGAGCTTCTAGTCAACCAACACACCCAAACTCTTCTCCTCAGGACTGTTTTCAATCTGTTCTCTCCACAGCTTACATTTGTGCTTGGGATTGCCCCAACCTTGCACTTGGCCTGGTTGAACTTTATGCAGCTTGCACAGGGCCACCTCTCAAGCCTGTCATTGTCCCTCTGGATGGCCTCCCTTCCCTCCAGAGTGTCAACCACACCACACAGCTTGGTATTGTCAGCAAACTTGCTGAGGGTGCACTCAATCCCACTGTCCATGTTACTAACAAAGATGTCAACCAGCACCTGTCCCAGTACTGACTCCTGAGGAATTACTGGTCATTACACTCATTACTGGTCTCCATCTGGACATTGAGCCATTGATCACTACTTTCTGAGTGCAACTATTCAGCCAATTCCTTATCTGCTGAGTGGTCCATCTGTCAAGTCTATGTCCTTCCAATTTAGAAACAAGGATATAGTGCAGAGCATTATCAAATGCTTTGCACAAGTCCAAGTAGATGACATCAGTTGCACTTCCCTTATCCACCAGCTCTTTAATCCTCTGATAGAAGGCCACTAGATTTGTCAGGCAGGATTTTCCCTTACTGAGTCCATGTTGGCTGTTACCAGCACTGTTTCCAGGGGGTTCTGCTCTATGATCTTGCCAGGTACAGACATGAGACTGACATGCCAATAGTTCCCTGGGTCTTCCTTTTTTCCCTTTTTAAAAATGGAAATTATGTTTCCACTTTCCCAGTTAGTGGGAACTTCACTGGGCTGCCATGATTTTTCTCATATCATGGATAGTGGCCTAGCAATTTCATCTGCCAGTTTCCTCAGGACCCACTAGTCCTCTGGACTTGTGCACCTTCAGGTTCCTTAGATGGTCTTGATCCTGATCTGCCCCTACCATGGGTGGATCTTCATTCTTCCAGTTCCTGTCTTTTCTGTGACTTGGGCTTGAGCCCTTGGTAGAAAAGACTGAGGCAGAAAAGTTATCAACCTTCTCCATATCCCAAGTAACCAAGTCTCCCATTCCCCTCCAGAGAGGGCCCACTTATATAGACACATGTGCATGTGTGTGAATTTATGGAATGCTGAAACAGACTTAAGCAGCATAAGATTAGAAAATAAACTTATCTTTGAACTCCGTGCTGTTTAATCTGTTTTTCCAGGAGTAAAATCGATCCCAGATGATACACCGGTGTGCAGAATACTTCTGCGGAAGGAAGTCTTACGTTTAGTAATCAACTTGAGTAGTTCAGTAGGAACTAAGGGCCATGAAACTGGACTCCTGACGTAAGTTCAATGCGTTTCAGATGCTTTAGAAACATCTAGTCATATGTATTCTTTCAGATATCTGGAATAATAATTAACTTTTTTTCTGACTTTTCAAAAAATGGTCAGGCAGGTGTGACTGAACGATTGAACTTAACATGAAAACTAAGCAAAGAATTTTCCTTTTAATATGCTTTCTCTGTCTTTAGTTTCTTACTCTTCCCCAGTCTTTTTTAAATCAGTAGTTCAACTGTAGTGATACATCATTACATACCCTGTATATCATGGATCTTTTAGAATCACTAATTCTTTTTTATTAGTTATACCAAATAATGTGTAGCAGAGAAGCAGAATAACAAACTGGAAGTAACTGGAAAAAACACAAATCTGATTTGAGCAAGAGTAGAATTACTGGAGTTAACTGGTAGATAAAATTATGTTAAAATATAGGAATATAAATCCAGGGACCAAATGTTATAAAACCTGTAGGTTTCAGTGCTCGTAACTTTGGAAACTGACAGTCAACTGCTAAAAGAATAGATTGCTCATTTCAGCCTTAAAATGCTTTACAGGTGATTAAATTAGCTCTTTCATGTTTATTTATTACTGCTGTATGTGTGGATGCCAGTTCTTTCTCTTTCTGCATGTATTATTTTAAGACTAGGTGATGTCAACGATTCTGTACAAATATCAAGTTCAATATTCTGTTTCATCTCATTAATACAGACTCCTTCCAGTTTCATACAAAATAATGTCATCTGTCTTGATTTTCTTGCTTCGTCACATCCAAATATATAATGCCTATTACTGAGGAGTTCTGTTTTGTTAATGATGACAATCAGAATCTAGTTGAACAGTGTCTTAATAGATGATAGAAATGTGTTCAAGGCTTACAAAATCAGGTGTTTTTTTTCTTTTCTTTTCAGCATTAAGGAGAAGTATCCTCAAGCGTTTGATGACATATGCCTTTACTCAGAGGTGTCCTACTTGCTAGCGCACTGTACTTTTCGACTTCCATCCCGGAGGTTCATTCAGGAGCTATTTCAGGATGTACAGTTCTTACAAGTAAGCAGAGGGTTGGAATGCACTGAATGCACCAAAGTGTGCCAGCCCAGAACAGGTTGCCTGTTCTGAATAAAAGATGCTTTCAGATATGTCCGACTGGAAGCCATTTTGTGTTATCTTTCTGGTAAAAGCTCTAGTAACATTAATACTGCATCTGTCCTTATCTTTCAGATGCATGAAGAAGCAGAGGCTATTTTAGCAACACCAACTACTCAACCAGTAATTGATCCATCAGCTGACTCCTGACCTCTGTCTCACGCAATGCATTGCATATAGACTCTCTGAAATGCTCAAACAACCTCTGACTGGATAAAAAGCTTGGAGCATCATCTTCTAGGCCGTTCCAGAAGCTACTGGTACCTGAAGACTGAACTGAAAACTTTTTCTTCTTCAACCAATTACTGCCCCAGTCTTCTGAGCCCTTTGGGGAGTTATTAAACATTACCATAGTTTTAATAATAGTAATTACCAGTATATGCAAGAGCCGAGCACTGAACACCTCCACAAGTTTTCATTTCATTTTCTACCATAAAGTAAAAAAAAAGAAAAGGAAAAAAAAAAAATAATAGGACAACACAAAGAGACTTTTTTTTTATTGACTTCCGATTCTGTTCCAGAGAAGCAGAACAATGCCTTGCTTTTTAACCCCTGGATACCAGGAATCGGAGCTATGAGTGTGCATTCCATTTCCAGCAACGGGGAGCCGTGCTGTAATCATGGATGCTGGGGATTAATGTTAGCTCTTCTCTCTTGGTTTTTGTACTGTTTATAACACTACTTGGGGGTTTGTAACTTCAGACAGAAAGAAAAACCTCTCTGAATCTGAGGTTTCATTTAAGTTATTTTAATATTACTATAGCTGTAAATCATTTTATTAGCCGTCTCTCCAATTTCATTACATTTACGTACATGTATCTTATCTGAACCAGTTAAGGATTTTCACTACAGTTTGATTTTAAAACATTTAAACTAAAATGCTCAAATTGGATTGTTTTCCCTGAATGATATGCATGTGTTTGCAGTTTCTACACTCACACTCATATAGTACGAATGTTGGTCTTACTCTTAGCTAAAATCCTTCAAAAAGCATGATTTGTATCAGATAAATGAATATTGTATAAACTAAACTTGAAGACATTTAATCATTGCTGCTTTTGTGAGAAGACATGATTGTTTTCCAAGTTCCATGGAAACAGCCTTTTATAAAAAAACAAAGGTTTATTTAAATTTTCAGTGGATGAGTGATCAAGCATCAGATAGTACTAATAATTGTAGTGAAAAGCCTTAAGTACCAAATTTTGGAGCAGCAGTAGTACATATAGTTTTATATTGGTATTTAAGACTTGTTGCAGAAGTTACAAGATACAGTGACTGTTAATGACTGAAATAGTTGCTTCTGTCACGTTACTAGTGAGGTTTCTAAATTACTGAGTGCTAGCTTAAAAAAAAAAAGTAAGAATCCCTGTCACCTTTATCATGGATCTAAGGATTCAGAAGCCTATATACGAATAATAAATATATGCAAATGTGTATATACAGCAGCATGGCCACCTTTGTTAGAATGCCTGTAATAGAAGGGATTACCCTTTGATTTTGATATAGGTCAATAATTCAGCTGGACTGTACTGAGTAGAACATATTTTTATCCATTCACTTTTACCATTTTTTATGATTGTCAAATTAGTACTTAAGATAAGTGAAATTTACCCTGATGCTCATAACTCTATTTTTGTTTGGTATGCTAAACAAGATTTCAATAAGTAGCTCTGTGAATAGTAAAATGGGATTCCTAGTGAACTGTAGAATTTATTCACTCTTATTGGAAATTTCATCTTGCCACATAAGCACCACTTCACAGCTATCACTTCACTGAGTTCTTACATGCACTGCATACCATCAGGTTCTGGTAAAGCAGATTTCAAGTTGCTGCTCATAGTCAAATTTTGGTTCCTAAGATTATCTTTTCATGAGTTCCCACTGAAAGAGCAAAAAGAAATAGATTCAACCCTTCTGTGGTCAATGACACAAATAATACATCTGTGTGTCAGGGGATATTTGAAATGCTCTGAAAATGTACCACACCAGTAAATATTGGACTTCTCTGGTCATAAGAAGCAAGTGCTTCTGTAAAACCAAAATGTCAGTCACAGTAGACCAAATAGTGGTATAAACTCCAAAGGAAATAATGTAGATTTCCCTAAAATGGGGCTAGCATATCTTAAACAGTAGTTTCAAACACTACCTCAGTTAGGCTGGAGTATGAGAGATATGTTTTAATAACTAGATGGGGTTACATCAAACAACTCCATCTTATTTTTCTGCAGTTAAAGCAAAATAACTTCATCACTTGTATTTTACAAAAAACACCTTTGTTCCTTTGTTACCAGTTTAACCATAGCACTTAAAGTAGAAAGTGCCATAGAAAGGCCTCTGATTATAAAAAGATAAACAAAAGTGGTGTCAATATGCTTCTGAAAGTGTCTTCATCCTGAAATCCTTTTGTGTTCTGAAGTACTCACTTGTATGGGGATCCGTGGCAACAGAAACTTGGTGTACAAATTATAGCTGCAAATTTAGTTATAAACATGACTTTTTTTCTTAAAGTGTATGAGTGTCAGTAGATTTCAACAGGTGTGCATCAAGGATGTGAAGTCTGTACTGTACATAATAGCCAGCATTGCTAGAATGAATTTATGTATTTACATTAAGCTCACATTAGTGCTTCATTTTAATTGGCAAATGAAGGGATGCTGTTATTGAAGGAATTTGGTATTGGCCTAGTTACAAACTGTGAATTTCTAATTCTATAAATTTCTTTTTTTTTTTTTAAATATCCCTTTCAAAATTGTTATTTTGAGGTTTTATTTGCTTAGTGATAAAACTTCAAAAGAAAACAGTAGTAAATAAAAACTGTGCTTATATAAACCCTAATCAAGAATCCTTCTACTTCTCCTAGAAGAGTTTGCAAGGGAAGCTGACAGACCACCTGCTTTATTTTTTTCTAATCTAAATGATCTGGGGATATTGTTGAATAAATGTTAAAGCAGACAGCATTCACTTACACTGTATATAAGCCTGGTTTGGTTGCTGTGGCAAAGAAAGTTCCTGAATCATTCAACATGCTGACACAAAGTATTCAGCTCTGGGAAAAAAGCCTTTGTGGGAGGGAGGGGCTGAGTGTGAAACCAATCACATTTGCTCTGCTACATTTTTTGGCTAATTTTCTTAGTCTTCTGGTCCTTTCCATGGGGCTCCCAGTTACTTCCTAAGGGTTTCTCTCTCTCCACTGAGTGGGGAGGAGGGCAAAGCTGGGTGCTGCGAGTGTTTTTGGAGGGAGAGACCTTTTCAGCCGTGTGAAATTCAGAGATGCTGAGGGCTCCCAGCTGTTAATGATGTCATTTGGAGCTGGATACAGTCAGGCTTTGAGGTTGCCTAACATGTATGTTCAGCCCTTGGCATGTTGTGCTTGAAACAGTTGCTTGTTCTTATCTGACGTGACAACCATACCCTTGATGGCCTCTCATGGAGCTTTGTTGCTTTCACCCAAGACACCATGGAGTGCTGAAGTATTCAGTCATGTAGGGCACAGTGCCTTGGCGCTCTGAGGTGAGCTGCCCTCATAAATGTGCAAGAAGGCAGCGGAGAGAGTACTGGTTGCTGAAACATATGTAATGGTGCTGAACAAGAGCTGTAATGTGCAGTGAGAGGCTTAAAAATCCTATTACACCGCTACTAGTTGTGTGAAGTGAAAGGTTTGTAGAAATATTGGAGAAAATATTTCTATTGGAGTTTAAATAGGTAGTGATCAAAGCCTAGTGAGAGGTGAAAGAGTTGTTGCTATTTGGTCTGTGTCCTGGCCTTGGTATTTGGCATTTTGGACTGCAGGAAGCTGGTGTTAACCTTGTGAGTTTGAGTTCAAGCTGAGTAATCATAGTGGAAAAATTCTTGCCAAGCTTCAGAGCATCTCCAAGGTTTCTGCTCGCTTCTGGGCAGGGCTGCACAGGAGTCCTCTTACTCAGAGCTTCACCAAAGCCAGTTGAAGACAGGTCCCATAACATGGTACTGAAGTTACACTTCTGTTACCATGTGCTTAATAAGGGGATAATTGGCAAGGCTAAAATCTGAGAACTCTAGAAGATCCTTAGGAACATGCTAGAAGGCATGTTTGTATCTCACTAGAGGCCCCCTTTTTCACTTTTTTTTTTTGTTTAATTCCTGATTCTGGTTCCCTGTATAGTTTTGTTGTCAACAGATTTGTATGTTCAGTGAAGAAGGTGGATTTTCTTTAGACTATTTTTGTAACATAGATGGATAGCAATGCCACAGCATGCAGAAATTGCACATTTTGCTTGAGTTGCTATTGTAAAATACACTATTTTATTTCAGAAATGTAATTTATGCCAAAAAGTGTAACTTGCCATTTCACCACTGAGTAGGATATTTTAGCACAAGATACAATGTCTTAGGGGATAAAAGGAAGACATTTTGTAAATTTAATTGAAAAATTATTCCAATACTAGGCTGTCAGCATCCCTAAAGCTGTATTACAAGATAATATCTAAATTAGTCAAGCTGAGGAGGGAAGGGATCAAGTAGATTCTCAATACTTATTCTTCCTTTGCTGTGTGGTCTTTTTTTATTTAGTAATACGCTGCTACATATTTGGAGGTTCTAGTGTTTGTAGGTCACTGAGCAGACATGGAAATCTGATTTATATTGTATACCTGTAACATAGAAAGAAAAAGTATTTCTATATTTTCCGTAAGAATATTGCATTGAGCTGTGTATAATTTAAACAGAGGCTTGTCCCAAAATGGTATTGCCCACCTTGATTTTTTTGATATTTTTTTTTTGTGGTTTTCTTTCTGTTGTGGTTGTTTGGGTTTTGTTTTTCTTTTTTTGTTTTTCCCTTTTTTTCTTTTTTTGTTTGTTTGTTTTTGTTGCTGTATAGTGTGTACAGTTCGTGTCAACGGGCATTAGAAGCCTCCTGAAGCGTAATCTTATCAAAGGGATGCATTGTTAATAAAATGTACTTAAACAACTTCTAGTTGTTCTGGTCTCAACTGTATCTCTCAGCACTCAAAGTGGGTTGGAATTTTATTTATATTTGTAAGTTACTAATTAACTAGAACCACCTGAAGCCTTCCAAATAAACATTTGTCAAAATATATTTTACATCAGTGCTTTTTAAGATGTCCTGGGATGCATCATAGTCTTTACACCATTTTTATTTTAAAAATTTAGCATAGTAATGCTGAGAATTAATAATTTTCCATTATGTGATGACAGATGTCTTAGAAAATACAAAAATTATACACACCTCCCCACCCATGCAAAAATACCTTTCTAATCTTTATTTCTACTTCTCATGCCTGGACTGTACCCTTTGACTGGCACAAAACCATTATCCTCCTTGGAATCCTGCTTATGTGCCTAGAAGCAGAAGTCATTTCGTGAAAGAGGGCCAGGGAGCAGAAAGGTTTATAGATAGACGAGCTCATCACATCGCCAAGCAACCTGGCACCTGGGACGTTTCCTTGCTTCCAGATAATGAAATTTCTCCCAAGAATGACCATTGGAGCCGAGGTGGGAACTCTGAAGAGGCCACAGTGTCTCACCCACCATCAGGAAGGCAGGGCTGGCCCCACTGCCTGCAACCCCTCCCCTTGCTCCCTGGGCAGAGTTACTGCAGCCAAGCCCCAGAGACACAGCATGTCCATAGCAGG
>NW_009952481.1:1063587-1080780 GCF_000747805.2 Chaetura pelagica
ATGTTACAGCTGTCCTCTGCATGAGGAACAGCAGCATGGTGGAATTCACAGCGTTTCATGGGATAGCCTGACCTTTTTTTACTGACTTCAGTATCAGAGGTCCTTAAATGTGTAATTCCTGATTTAGGATACCTTTCAAACCTTTTTAAATAAGCAGGCCTTTTTAAAATTATTTATTTATTTATTTATTATGCACCTCTAGGAAGATTAATTTGGGTAGTGGGCTTTTTTTCTACCAGTACAGCTTATAAAGTCAAGGTAAACTCTTATTTCTGAAAGATTCCATAGAGCAGCACAATAAGTCAAAACCAAAGGTTCCTTGTGCACTAAGGAGGTTAATCTGATCAGACTTTAAGACACAATTCCAACTACTCTGCTTCATTATAAACGCACAGTTTTTTTAAAACCAAAATGGAATACCAAATTCACTGCTTCCTATTGTAGGGATTCTGAGCATTACAATAAAAATCTCTTTTTTTTAATACATGCAAAAGTGATGCTGGAAGATCTAGATAATATGTGGCCTGAATATGATGTTCCTCAGCAATGGGATTCATAGACAGTATGCACCTGGCTACCATGTCTGCTTACCTGGTTGGTTGGCACTTGCTACCTTCATGCAGGGGTTAAGGCCAAAAGCAGTGAAGTTCATGTGCACGAGCAGAGATGGTGTCATAGTGACACCTCCGCAAACAGCTGTCCTGCCAGAAAAACATTTCCTTCCCACTTAACTCCTGACATTGCTTTATTTAGTTAAGATAATTTTGTTTAGGATTTTAAAGGGTCATTCTTCCAAGCAGAGGAGGCAGAAGCACAAGAAGCCCCAGAGACCTGAAATGGGAGTGGCAGCCCTATAATAGGGGCCTATACTAAGAACTTCTGTTCTCTCTGCTTTCACCCACCAGTTGTAGCTGTGCAACAGGTGAAGAAAAAGCAGAAAACCACTGGATTTTGGTGCACAGGGTAGCTGGGAAAGGACAACTCTCTGCCAGGACACCAGCAAAGCCCTTTGTTATCTGCAGATCCACGAAGAGATGTCCAGGCAGAACGCTGTCCCACAAAGGAGAGTTGTCCTAGACCTCAGGGTACCACTCCTAGAGAAGTATCTTTCAGTCTAACTTAACCCTCTAATTTCTGAATACATCTTTAATCTCTGAAAATACAGAAGTTTTTTGTACCAGGCTGTGAGAAATGGCTGTGATCAAACCTACACAGCGCAGACCACAAAACAGCCTGTAGATCTTATGACTATACCTTGTGATGAAACCATAGCACACATTATCCCCATGGAGAAGTCAGTATTTTTAAACTAGTTCCAAAGCGAGAGCTTTGCAGCATTAACAAAAGTAGGGCAGTTACATTTGTGAATGCCTTTATCCAAAGGAGAAGTTGTGGTTTTAGGAATACTTATTTATATTTTGTAATTAAACACTGGGCAGCTTCAATGGAAGGGAGGACATCAAAGTCTCCTCCCTATGCAGTGCACCGCTGTTTGTGAAATGTATCTGAGAGAGGCCTTTCTGCCAGCTGTTTCTTGGGGTGTTGAGGCAGCATCTTCATTTAAAATGTTGAAGTAGTGATGTGGCTGGGGCAGCACAACAGGTAGTTCTTGTTTGCTTGCTTCTAGTGTCTCCGGTATTTGGTAGGGGTTAGATTCAACTGCAAGATGAGAAGAATAGGCAAAATTTTCAAAACAAATAGGAGTCTGAGGTGCATATGTGGATGTGAATTCTCTCTCTTTACTTTCCTTAGAGTAAATCCAGGAGGAGTCATGACCATCAATCTTCTCTTCTGTTGGTGTTGAAGGCAACTGGCTCCATGGGTGTGATTTCTGGGCTTCAGCCTTACTGTCCACTGCTAGTATGTCAGGATTGGAGTTGCTTATCTTCAGTACTCTCTCGGAACCAATCTACAAGAGAACCATGAAACAAAAATATTATTCTATGAAAGAAGCCCAGAGTAAAGCAAATGGAGTGATTACTTCAAGCACTCCTACTATTGTCTTACAAATATTTAGTTTGGGTTATTTTTCAAGGGTTTTGATACGTGCAGTTTTTAGTGTGAAGGACAACCAGACAGCAGCAGCATGGGCCAGTTGGTTGCACAGTGTCCTCCCTCTGGAGCTAGTGTCCAGGGAACACCAGCAGCAAAACCAGCAGCAGCCCCAGGTGTGCCAGGGTGAAGCCCCTAGTGCTGCCACCCTCCTTGCACACAGAATGGGAGGAGCAGCGCTGGGTTCAAAGGGCCCTGCAGAAGAAGCTGGCAGCTGTTTTGCTACCTCTTTCATCCCAGGCAGACCTGGCAGAATCCCCTGGTTCTCCCCAGGGCCAGCAAGTGCCTCTCTCTGCTGTGCCTGACAGCAGAGGAACCTCTGCGGCAGGGGAGGGGAGTGGGTGCAGTTCACACGCTGCAGGAAAGTGCAGAATCGTCTGGTCTGTTGTGCTCAAGATAGTCCTGGGTGCTGAGCAGCAACACTGAAGGAGCTGCCTACTGATAAAATAATTCATTTATTCTCCAATTTTGCTTTCACTTTTGGCAGTACCAGACTGCAGAATATGAACTGATCACTGCAGAACCACATGAACATCAAAAGGACAATTTTCACTAAATGATTATTTTCAATTATGTTAATTTGTGTATAATTAGTATCACTCATTTCTAAATGTAGTTAACTCAAGAAAAATATTTTTATGAAACTTTACTAATCAAAGAATGAAAAAAAAAAATTAAAAATAAGATTTTTCAGTGATCTTACCTTAAACCCTTTGAATGACAGCACTTCACTCTTGCTGGGACTAGGTATTACAGGACAGCAGCACTCTTGTACCCTGGAAACAAGACAACAGAAGAAACAGGGGTTTTGTACTCTCATCAAAGCATATTCTGCCAGCAGAAGCAACACATGACTGTGTACAGAAACAGCAGCAAATTCTTTCTCAGAGAGGCCACAAGCCAAATACTTGCAACATCAACACAGGTGGACACCCAAAGTAAAAATTAATGAGGCCTTACAACAGGCTGGAAGCAACAAGGTGCACCTGTGGCTTGTGAATTACACTGGTTAGGTTGTCTGTCTACAACAGAAAAATGTCTTTTATAACTTACCATTTCATCTTCCAGCGGCATATAGCTGCTACTAGTGATGGAACAGTCACCAGCAGAACTAAAAGGTACAGTATATTTGCTACAAAAGAAAAATGCATTAATATTTTTCAACTTCATACCTGTTAAAGTCAATTTAGCCTGAGTTTCTGGAACAAAACATAACACCAAGCCTGTGTGTGATATCTGCCACCTACTCAGCAGTAAAACTGTATGATCTGTGTTGGCAAGATAGTTTGGCTGGAAGTTCTGAGATACAACTGTAAATCTTTGGACTTCTGTTTCCTTTACCAGAATTGAATTAATATTAAGTGGCTTTAAATTCACCCTCATGTTGGGATCTTAACTTAGGGGTAAATTTCAAAAAGTTAAGACAGTGACAACTTCATTCAGCTATTTGTTTTGGGCTTTCTCTCAGATTCCTCAAGAAGACAAGGTTTTTACCATAAGACATTGAAAGGACATCTATAACTCCATTATGAATGGACTGTGGCAAGACAGACACTACGCAAGTGCTCAAGCTCTCCTAGGATTTATGCTGACACAAGAATCTAGGATTTATTGCCAGCTGGAAGACAGAGCCTTGGGCTATGCTTTTTGCAAACAGTTGAGGCTACAATAAATAAGCAGCCCAAAGGGGAGCACAAGTTAGTGCTAGCTCTCCTTCCTGCCCTCAGAGTTTGTGTTTCCTGATCACACAACACAGCAGGGAAGGGACACATGTTACATGTTCCTTTTCTCTTTCCTTGGTTAAGCCCCTATTTGATTCCCTGGGTGGCTGTACAAACGTCTGTGCTGCCACAAGAGAAGGCTGGAGCTTGGAAGCTGGAACGCCAGCGTAAGAGGCAGAACTGTCTCCCATGAGGATACCATGAGGTTGGAGACACTGTCAGAGTCCATACAGAAACTACCTGTTTGCACACAATTTGGTAGTTTTTTCCACATTAGAAAAGTGGTTAAATTGAAATTGCCATTTTCAGTGCTTTTTAGAAAACAGGACTCGCTAATCATGCAAATGTGCATATATTTTTTCCCAGAAAGATGTACACCTTAAGTAAGAATATAAAGTTATTTTCATTCTAAAATAACAAAAAACATAACTACATCAATATGCCATGTGGATACGCACATTTCTTTTCTCAGTTGGAGCCTTTTTCAAGTGCATGATACAGTGAATACAGGAGGTGTTTTCCCTTGAGAAAGGAAGATTATTCTAACTTTTTAAATAATCCCATCTTTCTGTTAGAACACAAATTTTCCACAAGCAATACTCACAGTTAAATGGTGTATCTATGTATCTAAAGTTAACAATGGGTGTCTCTCCTCCGCCTGTAAATGCTTTAACCACTAGTCGGTATTTTGTGTTTGGCAAGAGATGTTTCACGGTGTATCTCTTTTCTTCCGGGTTTTCAATTTTGTATTTACATAGCACTGAATTATCTAAAATGAAACAGATAAGACAGAATCACAGAATCAATCAAAGAATCATAGCTTGGAGTGGAACAGACCTTTAAAGGTCATCTCATCAGCCTTGTGCAGTGAGCAGGGACATCTTCAACTAGATCAAGGCTGGTCAGAGTCCAACCTGTGCTTGAACATTTCCAAGGATGGGGCATCTTCCACCGCTTTGGGCAACCTGTTCCAGTGTTTCACCTCCTTCATCGTATTTTTTTTTCCTTATATCTAATCTAAATCTACAGTCTTCTAGTTTAAAACCATTATCCCCTGTCCTAAAGCCCTGGCAAAATCTCTCTCAATCTCTTTTACAAGGCCTCTTTAAAGGTTGCAATAAGGTCTCTCCAAAATGTTATAAAACCACTGAAACAACAGCAATTCACCTTCTTTGTAATTTGCACACATTCTTCTGGGAAGGATGATGCATCCTGACTCAATGCCACTAGGATGAATTCACATCCCTTCTAACCACACTGTCCACAGCATTGCACATCCTCTGGCAGACCACCTAATAACTTGCTGTCAAAAGCTGCAACTGTTTAATTTCCTTGTCCTACAGGTTTTTAACAGAATTATATGGGTTTTGCCATTTCCATTTTCACCAGAATTCTGTAGCCCTTAATCTTAGGTCAAGTTCTTTGAAGGCAATCAAAAGTAAGGAATCTCTGCCTGAAAAATAATAAATCATCTTTTGCCTCCCTGTTGTGCAACTCCAAAACTCAGGGAGAAAAGGGTTAGCTTATTCCTCCTCTTCACAGCTACACCCCTTGCCTGCTAGGTGGTTCCAAATTCCCAGAAAAACTGGGAAGCAGGAAATCTTTGATTTAAACATTTTACATCCTAATTGGGATTATTTGCAGAATTATGGGATTTCTGCAGTTATTTTCATTCCAACATGAACTCCTACATAAGTCTTCAGTTCAAACTAAGCTTGTCAGCCTGGTAGAAGTCTCATCAGCAGAAGGATGTGGTTCATGACATGACCCAACAGGAAGAAGAAGCAAGCGAAAAAATACATCTTTAAGCATGTTGGAAACATCTGAAAATTATAATAGAGTTAAGTCATCTGGAACAGTTTTGAGTGTGGAGCTGGAAGACCAGATATAAAAATTTAAACATGGCTTTGTGCCATCCCAAAACTCAGTTTTGCTGAAGGAACTCCACTGTAGAGCACAGCCACAAATACTTTCACTGTAAAAGAATTTAAATGGGGAATTTACACTGTGCTCCAATTCTCAAGAACATAAATTGTATCCCATCTGTTCCTAAAATACTCCAAATTCTAGTAAAACTAACATGTTTCCTATGACTCTCATCCAAGCAAAACGCAAACAGATGTTTTGGAAATTCACCCAGAACTCAGACCACAAGAAGCAGTAACTTAACTCCTCCTACTGTACTGCAAGAATCCTCTCTAGAGTTTCCATTGGAGTTAAAAGGAGCAATAGACAGGGGCTATAAGTCTGTATAAAGTCACAACCTACTTCTCCCACTAGCACTGCAAGCATTAGAGAAGAATCAAAAGCAGCAGGTGTTGAAATCTGTATCTTGCCTTATGAGCCAAATTGCCTGCCCAGTGTGAACTTCCTAAGAGGTGGCAACACTGGCAACAGCCACAAAATCTTTTGCCTGTATCAGTGATACAATGTCCTAAAGCCCAGAGCTCAGTTACCTGGAAGAACATGTTTTATGGATCCTTTTAAACTGCAGTCCTCTTGTAAAGGTGACACATAGACATGGTATCCCCTTACAAAACCAGGCTGTGATTCATCTGTGGGATAAGAATCCCAATATAGTGTTACTGCATTGGAAGTCAGTTCAATGTTTTCCACAACAGGGTCAAGCAGAGGAGCTGAAAGGAAGAAAATTCAAGTTAATCTTGCCATTACTATTCCAGAAAGTGTATTTTCTCGCTTGAAAAACATCTAAATTCCCATATGGTGTTTATGTTTCTATCTTACTTGTACTTAAAAGCTGAACAAATACAAAGTACTCCACAAAAACTGTCAACTTCACAGAGCCTTCAAGTCCACATTATACACAAAGCAGTGACTGCTAATCACAGCTTTGCTTAGCTATTCTAATTAACATGGTACTTGGTAACCACACTAGTCAAATATCCTTGATGCAGGACTGTGTATGTTTTTGTACGATTTTTAACAGCAAATACATTTTTAGCCAGTTGCAGGAGGGAGGCTATGGAATTCTGTTTGTGAGAGGTGAATTTAGCAAATACACAAACCCTAAACTTACGTAGCTCCTTGAGATAACCAGTCTTCTTCTCCAATAAGGAGGCTCTGTCAGCAACAGATCCATAAATGCGGAAGTTGTACCTCACTCCTGGAGCAAAAGCAGCTAGAAAATAGTGGAATCGATTACAAAAGCAGGTTATGGTTTGTCTTTTGGTTTTGCTTTTACTTAACTGCTTTTTACAGGGGTCTGTTAGAATCCATTAGAAATCTTCATGTGCTATTGAAGCAACTGAAGGAGACACAGGGTAAACCAGTTCCTAGTGTGCACACTTATTCTGTCTGAGAGAACTGAGGAAGGGCATTTAACATATTTTTGTTGCCCTAGACTAGTCAAGATGAGGTGCACAACAGACTCCAAATGCCACAAAGAGCAAGATAATTTCAATTCTGTTTCTGGCACAGGCAAAGGTCATGTTTTGTACTGTTTAATGTAGACACACATCCATGCATCAGGATTCCCTGTTATCCTCACTGACATCTGCTCCCATTTGGATTAACGAAGTACAACCCACTGAATTGGACAGTATTTTTCCACGTGTTACCAGACTGTTTCCAGGAAGGACACAGCCTTCCATGTGTTTGTATGGACTGAAGTGCAGTTTCTTTATTGTTTATTGGAATGTGTTCAGTCGAATTCTGTGCTAAGGTGTCACTCCAAAGTGAACTCCAGGCTTGAAAGACTCCATGAAGATTATATTGTTGCAGCTATGGAAGTGTATCAGAGCAACCTTCACACAGACAGAAAGGATTTAACAGCCACCATTGGAATAGAACACACACAGGTCCTAAGCTGGGGCTGATGCTGAGACACATTATTTGTGGCACACTGACAGCATTAGACGTCTCACAATGTAGTGGGTGTAAAATTGCCCAAGTCCCACATTACAGATAAGGCAGAGCTTCATTTTGCATCTCTCCTGCTAAAAGATTTCTAATTCTTTCATTAACTTCATCACCCTCCTTCAGAATGTTACTACAAGCTACTAAGAAGAGTTCTTCTAAGATACTATGCTGACTTTTCTAAAATACTGTGCTGACTTCCAAGGCTTAATGGTGCTGGCAGTTTGTGGTCTAACTCATTTGCAAGGCAAAACATGCCAGAAGCCTTTGAAGAATTACACCGGTAGACTTGAATACACACAGGATTGTTTCCTAATTCAGTTAATGCCCACAGCATAGAAGGTATCAGATATCTGCACAGATATCAGAAAGAAAAATTGTTCGGCTTTTACCTGAGTAGATCAGAGCACTAGAAGTGTTTGGCCCAAATATTTTCCACTGCAAATCACAAGGCTGCAACATTGGAAAATTACACCAGTCGACAATGTAACTGTCATATATATATCTGGGCTCCCAGGAAATAAAAATGCCATCATCTGTACCATTAACCTGTTCTTCTTTAAGCTCTGAACCACTGAGCTCTTCTTTAGTGCCTAGAAATTAACAAAACAGACCCTATTACTTTCCTGCATGAGACCTGAGATTCACAGAGGAAGATTAACATAGTTTCTATGTTAAGCTGTTAAAACAATAATAAAATAGTTGTATTCCTTCACTATCAGATGTCTGGGTTCTTTCTTGTATGCTGAAAGCTGACAGCTCAAAAAGCATCCAGTAATTATCACTATATATTCATAAAAAGAACCCAACTGCAGTAACCTGGAGTCATAACTAAAAGTCACAGGAGGTTATTACACACAAAGAGTTCCCTACAAGGCACTGGCTGCACATTCATGGTACCTGCTGCAGGCCCAAGGCTCTAGTTTAAAGCTAAATCAGAGAAGATTGCCAGTCAAAAGCAGGCTTTCTGCTGTAAGACGTGGATCAAGGCACTTGACCTGAATGTATATACAGTTACCACCCTACAGACAAAATACAGTAATAATTTTCATAATGCAGTGTTGTAAGGTAACAGGACAGATTAATTTGTTTTCTCAAGATGGGAAGTTATCACTTAAAACAGGTGGAAACAAAACTTTCATAGTGGGCAACTAAGTTTAACCAAATATACCTGTAGCTCTAGGGATGATCAATATTGAAGGAAGTGAATAATTAACATTGTTCTTTGCCATGATGCTGATTCTGTAGGAATGGTTATCAATGGAAATCCTTGTGCTATTGTAGACAGATGAAAACGATATGCTTTCAGGCTTAGAGTCATCTTCTACTTTTTCCCAGGTTACTTCATATGAAATAATTCTTCCATTACCTTGAAAATTTGGTGTTTGCTGTAGAAAAATTTATGTGGTTAGACATCAATTACTTAGTAAATTTTGCCAAAAATATTCAAGAGGAGCACTTAGAAATTTAAATAACTAATTGGACGTATTGTTTCTGTAAGAATATAAACATTTCTTTCCATAAATCCATATATTTGCTGGTTGAAATGGAAAAGCATAAATCTCAGCAGTGGAATTTGTGTTTGTTTCAATGCCTAGAAAAATACAAGTAAATATCTGAAATGCCAGATATTACACCAACATATAGGTACATACATTCTGAAATATGTTACACCTCATATTTGTCTTACATTCTTTACAGACTGAATTGCTATTAAGAAATTCTGAAAGGTCATAGAAGTTTCCAACATCTTTTTGAAGGATTTTTTTTCCATTTCTGTACTCATGTCTCACCTTCCAGAACAAGGTCACATTCCGCCCACCCAGAAATGGCGTAATTTCTCTCCAGATGTCCAGTTTCCCTGATGGAGCTGCAATAAAACCAGCAAAACAGATGCTCTAGGTGCAGAAAGGATAAACTGTTTAACTGCTTCCTCTCATTTGAAGAAATTCCAGTCCCAAAATCTCTTTCCCCATCACTCACATGTCTTGCCAAAGTATCTTTTCATTTCTTTCTCTCTTTCTGAGTGAAGGTCTGGTTCATTTCCCTAGAAACATATTTCTTTGCTTGCAGTCCCCATGTGCTTGCTCCCATCACTGCATAGTCCCTCCATCCCTAACAGAACCCTGTAGCCCAGTCTGCCAAACCTCCCAGCCTTCTGGACTTCCCACTGCCTGCACTGGATGAAATGGCAGAGACTGCCAGGTAGGATGAGACTTGTTTTAGAAGCCACCTTATGAAGTTTGCTTGATGTGTTTCTACTTCTATGCATGTAATAGGCCCCTGTTTTAGCTACACAGCAGAAGAGTAGCAAATAGCAAGCACTGGTGGCTAGAGAATTACATCCTCTTGGCTTTCCTTCTCAACAGGCTGGACATACATGCTTCCTTTGTTCTGATGGTTTGGGCTTCACTCCATTCACTCCACCTCCAGAAGTGCTCTGCTGCCCCACAGTGTACTCTGGCCGTGTACTCCGTGTAGGGCTGCAGCCCAGCCAGGGTTACATACTGCGGATGCATGGCTGAACTGTTATGCTGACAGACAGAAAAACAGAACAGTCAGAGCTCAGTTCAGATTCATCAGCATGAGGCTTTTGTCTGAAAAAAATAATTCTTCCTCTAGGTCCTATAACAGTCAGGTAAACTTGGAAAACATTATCATGAAACAATAGTGATCCAAGCACTGGGAGATCCAAAAGGGGGTCTGCAAGCCATCTCTGTAACTGAGTAGGAGTCATTCACAACCTTGACTACTCTCTACATCAAGGAGGGAATTCAGTGAGATCTTATCCTCACCCAGTCTGGGTCTTTCACTCAGTTCATGTAGGTAGGATGCTGCTCTAGCTCTATGCACAGCATCTGCATCGGCCTTTTCCTTCCATTTTTTCCTGACCTTTTCCCCTACTCCCTCCTGGGACACAGAGGGAGCTCTGCTAAGAATGCAGGGGATGCTTTTAAGCCTCACCTCCAATCTGTCTCCTGCAATGGTCAACTGCAGCAGCCACATGATCTAAAAACTCTTGAGCATTACTTAACACAGAATACAGCTTGCTCCTGATCTTCGTAATTCCTTTTGCTGTGATAGAGGCAAGGTGGCCTTGGAAGAAAAGGACTGCAGAGAAGCCACGTCATGTATGCAATGAGTCAATCAGCCTCACTTTTTATGAGAGAGGTGGAACAAGAGCAGGAGGAGATGGAAGGGGATGGGAAGAAAAACAGTTCTGGTGTTCCCTCACTAGACAACAGAAACACTACCACCAATTACTGCCAACAGTAGTACACAGAAAGCTCCTGGACTAATATAAACACCCCTATCCACCATTTATGTATAAGATGGCATGAATCATAAAAATGTGACAAATCAAGGTTAGGTATATCTAACAACAATAATAAGTTCTGTATGTTTTTTCCTGTATATCAACAAACCTCAGAGCCCACCCATCAGAGGACAGAGCCACACACACAGACCAGTCACACCATACACTGCAGCCAGCAGTATAGGAAGTGTTAGGAGTACAGATTAGTGCCAGCAATGGCCACCCATGTAGACACACCATCAGTGCAGAGCTTGGGAGCAAACAAATCCAGAAAACAGACATGTTCACAAGGTTTAGAGTTCATTCATATTGCTGAGAAATTATTTTTTTAATCTCAAGTCAAAAAGTTACTTGCTACATTTTTGCTTATGAAATTCAGGTTCCGTACCACTTCTACATTCCCATCAGGATGGAGCACTTCAGTCTGACAAAATAGTTTGGCTCCTATGTTTTGAAGTTTCCAATATAATGTGATTTCTGTATCTGTGCATTCTTCCCACAGCTGGAAAGGTGCAGCAGGATAAACTGCGAATAGAAAAATCTGAGTTAGCTCCTGTAAAACAAAGTATATTCAAAAGTATTTAAAGGTATTTTAGCTGGGCAGTAAAAGCAAATAAGAAACACAGGGATCTTTTTCTGCCAGTCTAGGAAAAGCAGATATAAATTAATAAAATTAATTTCAAAATTTAAATGCAAGTAAATGTTACACAGGATTTAAGAAAACCCTTGTTCTAACTTGGAACTATTTTTTATTATCAAGAGCAAAAGAGAGTGAGAGACTTTTGCTGCAACTGCAGTAACATTCTCTAGTCCAGGGCCTGGCAGACACTCCTGATGCAGCATCGTGAGTAACATTTGCCACATCTCTACACCTCAGAATCTAGCCTCTTCATCAGAAATTCTACTCACAACTCTTACATTGACTCCTGCCAGTCCATTGACTGGCCTCTGGTGAACAGGGCCAGTGCTACTTCTGAAAGATGTCTGAGATCCTTTACTGCTATGTAAGCAGTACTCACTGAGAGCAGCAGATCTCTCAGATCCTCCCATGTTGGCAATTCAGTTGTATGGAATAAGGCATGGCAATGCAAGTGAGGGTATGTTTACAGCTTTGGCCATTATCCTAGCACTTCTTGGACCATGAATGACAATTTGAAAACTTCCAGACTCAGAGGAGCTTGTGCTTGATACAGAATGTCCCAGCTACCACAAGCAGAACAGAAAACAAAATACTTCAGTTTTCCTGTATTTTCTGACATCCTTTAAGTAAGGAAAATTCTACTGTAAATATGTCCAAAATCAGAGTAAACATAAAGGACTTTACAGCAATCACTAACTAAATAGTCAACACATCAGATATATTATATATAATTTCTTTAACTTAAAACAATCACTAGAACTGGATAAATTGTAGTAAAATTTTAATGTACTTAGCACATTGAATGTAATCTATTTTGGCCTGGATTTCCACGATAATTTATAATACTTTGTTGCCTCACTACAGCCTGCCACTTTACTCCTTCACTTCCTCTCTGCTCTGTTGCTTCTACCCTCAAATAATCAACTTTAGGTCTCTCATGCCTCTCTAAGACAAATCTAACAGAAACAAGCATTTAACATATGTTCCTGCAAGTCATATGAAAAAGCGTGTCTAGCAAAACTTTAATTGGTGCCTCTGCAGGAAGGAAGAACTGCCAGAATTCATCAGTTACACCAGCTGCCTTCCCACCCAGCAGCTGGTCAGCTTCAGAACTAAGTTAAGCACAAGTTGCCTCCTGCTTCTTCAAAGAGGTAAGGCAGCTACAGGGCCTTGGGAACACTGAGGTGGATGGGGTGGGGCTGGAGGATATGGGGAGAACTGGAAATACTGGTGGAGACACGGGAAATATCCAGGTGTTTTGAGGCAGGAGTAGGTAGAAACTTGCAAGATGTGGGGCACACTGTGAGATGACACAACTAACAGGGAAGAAGGAACCACAACCATCAGTCACTACTCATGGAATACCCTGTTTTATTTCACCAATGATGAACTACTCTCCCACTCTTAAAGTAGCATAGCCAATGTTACTGTTCCATATCAGCACCAAAACATGTTAGTACTACTACCTCTCTCCTGGCAAAATCTGCCTACATCTGTATCACATCTCATTTGGAGATGTGTTAGTAATTTTTCAAAATGTGCATCTCCATTTCAATTTGGAAATACATTAACATCAACAATAATATTTTGTAGAAGGGACTGAATTCCCAAGAAACCTACACAGATATTTTCTTGAACTCCTCATTGTATAACCCTGTATCATGTTACTTCCTGCACTATGCACCAGCTTCAGCAAAGCAGCAGATTTTGAAGCATTAAGGGATCACTTCCATAACCAGTTCTGACCTTTAGAGTGATGGTATTTTCTAACATAAACATAACTTTGCAAAGCTGAAGAGACAGCAGATAACTGTAGCACAGGGACAGATACCTAATGAAAACTGTGAAGACAAAATTCAAGGGCTTTCATACTTCAAAATGGGACACCCAAGATCAGAAGGAGGACAAGGTTTGCAATAGAACAGCCTCAACAAAGACACAGACAAAGACCTTACTTCTGTGAGCTACATTAAAAACATCCGTGGCAGTTTTCTTTCCCAGTGGGTTTTCCACAGTCACTGTGATATTATAGATCCTCTGCTGGTCTATATTCCAAGAACATGAACACTGCTCAGAACAACTTGCTGTGCATGGAACCAGTTTTTGGGAAAACCTATTCAAGAAGCAGCAGAGAAGGGGAAAAAGAGAGAAAGACATTTTTTCATAAAGTAGAAACATCACAGATGCTGACATTTTTTATACTAAACTAGAATACAGCATCATGAAAAATGAGGCTGAGGGGGAATATAAGAAGCCATCCCTAGACTTAGTTCTTTCCCTTAGCCTGAAGTAGGATGAACAAAGGTATTACCATTAGAATAACATTTTCTTCAGAGTCTGTGTTTACTTTACCCTTTTAAGATGCAGCTAAACTGTTATCCTTTTAAGATACAGCCATGCTTTCTTTTTCCTTTTAAGATACAGCTAAAAATTGCTTTTAGTGATTTCCTCACATAAATTCTAAACTCAGGATTTAATTGCCAAGAATTAAACCACTCACAAATCTACCATTATGCTTTTAAATGAAACTGTAATTTAAAGTATATCTTTTAACCTTCCATTTCTAAATCACCATCATAATAGAAGTGAGTGATGCAGATACCATGAAGGCATACACTGCAATGACCTGCCTTCTGCTGAGACCTTTTGATGAAAGCTTGTTGTGATGTTGAGGCACCTGTCCTGTTAAAGCTCTTCTCCTCCCCGTTCAGATGCCTCTGTAGCAAGGAGCCAAAGGTCAGGTCTCATATGCCTCAGCTGTGTAACCTTGAGTAAGACTACCAAGAAAAAGCTGTGAGAAAGTCTGCAGAGAAATTATAGACAGAAGTAGCATTTTTGACATAGGATTTTCAAGGACTCAAGAAGGAAAGCACCAGCATGTACATTTACAAAATCCTAAAGAAAAAGAATTAGGGAGGCTTTTCAGGCTAACTAAGGTGGTCTGGGAATCACCAGTTTGAGTCAGCATTAGTGTTAATGGATTGTGAACACATTTAATAGCCTCCCAGCTGATTAGATCCTAGTTGCCTGCTGTGTGTGTTACCCACTAGTTATATTAAACTTTAAAGTTATCTACATCCTGATTGCAGGATATCTACAAAAATACTGAGATATCTAAAACAACACAAACAAGAAAAGAATGGTAGCAACAATCCTTATCAAGCAGAACCTGATCTGATGTGCCTGCAACTTTGTTATAGGTAGTCTAACTGGCAGCAGTTCTGCACTGCTCAAACTCTGTTAAAGAAGGTGATCAGAAAGCAGGAAAGAGGCAGGCATCTAATTGTAATAAGGATAAAAAACATTTCCACAGATTTTAAAGGAAAGAACAAGACTGTTCTGTACAGTACAGGCCAGAGTTAATATAAAGATGAGAAGACTTACTCCTCAAACAAGGCATAATTTGGTGAATGACGTCCATAAAGATAAGTGTCTCCTCCTTGGCTCCAAGTACATGTTACTATCCTCATGTCTTGAGTTTGGCAGGAAAAATCTTTAGGTGTATCAGGTGGCTCTTGCCAGAGAGAATAACCAAAAAAACATCAACAGTGTGGCAGTCAAGGCAGAAGCAATCAGTTTTTACTAGATTAACAAACTCAAAATAATGGATATGTTCAAAGTCTAGTTTACTACAGATGTTATTCTTTCAATTAGATGTTTGTTGTGTTTTTTTGTTGTTGTTGAATGAATATGTTCCTGTATTGTTTTCTGTCTGTAAAAATTGCTACCAGCCTTTAAGAGGGAGACTGTGCTGAATTCTTGCCACATGTACACAGACAATGAAGCTGAACTACTAAATGGGTAGGTATATATAAAATGAGCCACCTGTCCTGGGATCAATTAATGAGATAAATCTGAACACATTTAATGCTATTCTTTAAAGCGTATTCCTATATGCAAAGGGAGAGATATGAAGTCAAACATTAAACTGAGTTCAGCTGGACATCCCAGGAAAATAAAAACTTACAGAAAGGTTATTTTTGTTTCTTTCCCCATTTCCCACAGTGTTTCTTGACTTCATAACAACAGGAAAACAGAACTGTAATAAAGCATTCACTTACTACCCAGAAAAAACCCTGCATGACCATAGCATTGGCTTTCTTTGCAAGACTCTTTACAGTAGACCGTGATGTAAGACACTTCTTGATGTGGAACATTTTTCACAGTGAGAAGTCCAACTTGACTGTTTGTGTGACTGAAAGCATGAATAGCTGGCTCTAGAAAGAATTCCTTAATGGTTTGACCTTTCCTTCCAATGCAACAAAGACTGATGTCAGAGCCTTCCTCTACAAATTTTTCATTTGGAAATATTTGTGGTCCATTGTTATTCGAAGTGTCCAGGCCTGCAAATTAATACATAAAAAACCACTTCAATATCTGATCATGGCAGCAGCATTCAATCAGAAGAGATAACTGAGTATTTACACAAAGATCTACTAAGATTACATTATACATTCATGGACTTCTATTAAGTATTCTTCCCCATACAGAGAGAGATAAACTTCAAAATGAATAATACCTATATTTCTTTTAAACTCAAAAACATCTTATGTAGTTCAACAAACTACATAAGAGACTAAATCAATCTCACTGTCTTTCACTTAAGGGAAAAAAATAATACCTGTGCCTTTAAGAACTGGCTTTAGAAAAGAACACTACTTCCTGCACCTACAACAGGCTGATGCTTGCCCCAGACAAGCACAACACACGCATCAGGTGATGTCACCATAGCTATGCACTTCCTCTCCTCTCCCTCAGCCTGGGCTAGGGCTGTGTCTGACCAGAAATGCCATGTGCACTGCATTGATTTAATGTGTGAGTGAGAAAAGCTCTAAAACTGTTGGTTTTCTAGCTTAAGAAGACAGTCTGCAAATTAAAACAATGTCTTAAGCACTATATAAAAAAATGCCATCTCTCCTGACTTGGACTTTAGCATTAAAGTCACTTGTGAATAACAATCTAACATTGTACAGGAAAAAACAGAAACAACACCGCAAAGTCTTCTTTTGCTTACCCAGGAGAGTCTCCCACCGACTCCACTGACTCCAGATTTTTGATGCGTTTACTTTACTCCTGATTCTCACCGAGTGTGACATACACTCCAAAGGGAAGTCTGAATCCCATATCCAATTTAGAGGCTTTCCTGATTTATCAAGTATGACGTTATGAAACTCCTAGAAACAGAGGCCAGTAAGGCAAGTACTGAAGAGACAGCAACATGTAGGTACTTTGGCAGTACAATCAAAAGCAGAGAGAAAGAGAGAAAGCTTAAAGGAGGAAAATGCTTTTGAAAAATGAACCTCTGAAATCCCAATTGTTACACATGACCCAACATTAAGTAACCAGCAAGCTAGAAAAGTGCTTGCAAGCAGTGGTGGAGTAATTGATGTGCTGGCAAGACTGCTTGATTCTGACATAGTTGTGCGTCAGGCCCTGCTTCTCATGAAATGGATTCTCTCTCAGAAACTTTCAGAAGGTTATTTGTGCCTGCTAATACATGAGTAATAACATGCACAGATGCTGCTGCCTGCAAGCGCATCTAGTCTAATGCCTTGTGTTACTTATCCCTGACTCTGAATTACAGCAGG
>NW_009952481.1:1080814-1094606 GCF_000747805.2 Chaetura pelagica
GGAATCTGCACTGGCCAGTAAGGATTTATACAGATGACATTTCATTCAAATGCTGAGACACAGCATCTGAGGACACTATTACCATCACTGACAGGCAGAGTAGGAAAAGATCTGCTCATTTCCTCAAAATGCTTGACTGTTGCAATACATGCGCACACAAAAAACATGAAAAAATATTCAAAACTGTTAGAGCTCCATGAAGGGAACAGAAGGAGAGCCTAAAACATAAAAAAATTAAAAATTCAAAAATCATGGGAGCTAAATGTTCTGTAATTTGGCAAACATTATTATATTGAATTACGTAGATGCAAACAGTGAAAAATACAAAATGTTCTGCTGCTTTCTAAGATTTCCTGCAAAGTCCTCACAGCATGTCCCTGTTAAGGCCCATCTGGGCACAAAATGAGCAGCACCAATACACAGCACAGCAATTCAAGCTAACCAGGGCAAACTAACCATGTAGTCACACAGACAGATACAAGCAAGTTACTCCAAGAATGAATCTCCCCTGGTATGACCGCCTGTAAGAAGCAGGAAAAATTGCTCAAAAAAGATATCTGTTAATTACTTGTAATTACAAATACATTTTGGAACAGTACATGTGCTTCAGTACTTCTTAAGGCAGCCATACCAGTTCTCAGCTTATAGATCCATGCTGTTCAGATGAGCTATAACAGAGTCCTGGCTCACATTGACAGCTACAAAACTGCTCTCCATTACTGCATTCCATCAGCAACACCTGCACTTTCATAATATCACCACTCTGAGAAATGTAATGCAATCAGTTTATAATTTAATTTCTCTGTTTCAACCCTGAGGAATGTAGTCTCTGCTTGGGAAGTTGTAATGACCATCCGTGATTTGTATGAGCAGACTCACAAAGTTTCTTTGGTGGTACATATTCTTCAATAAACTGGAAAGCAAATACATTCCTCTATGGTAGTGACATAAAAAAATACCTTGTTTATTTTCCTTGTCACATTTATTACGAATACAGAATGGACTATGTCCCTGGATTAAAAAAACTCTTTCATTCTTCCAGCAAGTTCATAAGAGTTTGGTGGAAGAATATGCAAAAAACACACTTAATTGTTTGTAGTTATACGACCCAGTCTCTGACTCCAGAGTTACACCTAATCATGGGGTGTTGAAAATCTTACTGCAAGTATGAAAGTGGTCACAATCTTCTGAACAATACAGAGCTCCTCTGCAGTGAAGGTGTGGTCCTTCAAACTCAGAAACAAAATACTACCAACATGGTTGATCAGAGTAAGTTGTGGTACTTAAGAGTACCCATGTTGTATTATTGACTTCTGGGTTTAGAAAAACAAGCTTTTCTGTGCTTCTGTGCTTTCTCACAAATAGCAGCTGTAAATGAGCAGTTTTCCAGTTTACTAAGTTCGAACATGTGCGTTTAATATTCTTCCACAGTTCAATCAACAGATGACTTGTAACAGGTTATAAAACATGCATTTAATTCCCAAAATATTTTGTTAGGTCTAAAGAACAGAAAATTTTCTTTGGAGGCAAAAGTTCTCACACTAAAGTGACAAACTAGAGAAAGTATTAGGAACAGGCCTAAGCCTATGACTTGGGTTATCTCTACCTCTGCAGAAAATTTGGCTTGCTTAGGTGTTAAAGAATACTAGCAGGATAGGACCTTTGCAAAAGACACATCACTACTTCTTCCTTAATTGGAAGCAGTGGGTATAAAGTAATAGCTAATAGGGCCAAGCACGGGACTTAAAAGGCTTCACTCACACTAGAACTATTATCTGGTTCATAAAGTGAGAGGAGCTGCAGCAACATGACTCATTGTCCCCAGTGAAGGGCAGTAATAATGCTACAAAAAAGCAATGGAAGGGTGTTTCTGGCAGGCTGCTTAGAGGACCTGCATCTTGAAAGTGAAACTGAGGCCTTTAAAATCAGATCTCTTAGGCTGCCCTTCGCTATGCTCCAGTAAGGGTATGCAAAGTATACCTACATGCTGCACAAGTGGAAATGTTACTTCACCTAAGCCATTATTTCTGCACAAAATCTGGGCAGAACATTAGAGTAAATCTGGCAGCTAGTGAAATATGGAGGAATTTCTAGTACAGTTTTGTAAATACAAGGTTGTAAATAGTAGTAAAGACAAAGAGCAAAGCTATCTGCATATGCATCTGAAAACTTGATTTTCCTTTAGTTTCCTTTTTATTGTGAATAATTAGTACACCTTTTTAAAAAAAATACACTTACTGTCCACACAGTAGTTTTTACACCTGTTCGACGGATTTGTATTTCAAAAGACATTGCCAGCTCAGCATCATGTGCTGCCTTGCCAACATCCCATTCCACCAGCAACTGCTGAAGAGCCAAATCCTTGGAAACATTAAGGTACGTCACTGGAAACACAATGGATTCTAGGACCACAAAAACGGCACACAAATAATAATGTTTATGTATGCTTTAGTTCTTCAAATATGGCCAAGTTTCAAAGCAAGTTTCAAACAGTAATAGTTAAGAGCTTTCATACCAGACAGTTCTGAAGGAAAAAAAAAGTGATCAAGGCTCATGTTGTTGACATCAAATGCAAAGATAATCTTTAATCTTAAGGCATCAGCAGGCAAGAATGAAGTTCCTCAATCTACTTGATAGCCCTTAACTATGACATTGGGTATGCTATTTAATTACTTTATGATCTCAATTTACTAGCTACTTTATGAGAATATTGATCCATCCATTTTTAATTTTATGAAGAGGAAAAACAGAATGTATTAATTAATGACAATCAATTATTTGAACAGGATAGGGCAATATTTTCCCTCTGCTAGCTAGCTCAATGATAGTCTAATATTAGGCACATTCCTAGTTGCTCTACACAGAGCTTAAGTACATTAGTTAGGATTGTAGGTTCTTCTACTAGAATTAAACACCTAGTTATAACAGTTGAAGCTAATTCCCAGAATAAACTAAAGTTTAATAGTCAGACTGAAGCCCCCTTTGTTGTTATGAAAGGAAAGGCCCCTTAAGAAGACAAGCCTGCTGAAACCTACAGATCAACCTATGAGTGGCCCTTCTTTATAAATGTCTGCTCTCTCACTCCTCTCAAAAAAAACCCTAACTCTTGGAAGAGACTGAAGATACTGCTCTGAAGATATTGATCTGTATCTTCTCTCCTTCCTGAAAAAAAACCAACAAAAAAAAACCCAAAACAAATCAAGAAATAAAAACAAAAAACAAAACAGAAGACAACAAACCAAAAACAAAAAAACAATCCACCCCAAAAAAACCACCAAAACCCACCCAGACCTAAAGCTGATCTGGTTGTTGATGAAGGCAAAGAACTGAAGTGGAGAAGTAGCTAGGCTTTTTTTTTTTTTTTTTTTGTCAGTGCTGCTTTCCAAGATCCCTCTTCTTGTTAAAAATGACAGGGTCAGAATGCTGATTCAGACCAGGACACAGAAAAGAAATCATACTTCACCTCCTCACATTCTACAAACTTTCACCATCAAAACAAGATGAAGGCTGTTAAAATTATTTATGCTGAGGAATTGACTGTAATTTTGTTCCTCTCCAGTATGTAATATTAGCTGAGGGGCTGTTATTTAACGTATGCAAATAGGTCTAGAGCTCTGGACCCTTGCCATTCTTGTGTGTTCTTTCTGCAGTGCTGAAGCAACTGGGCAAGACAAATGGGCCCAGCACAAATAAGCAAACCTGAAGGAAGGGACCTGGCTGGGTCCATGAGCTAGGCTCTCAATGGAATTTACAGGCACAAAGATTCCCAGGGAAAGGAAACAAATAAGCCTGAAAGATAACCCAGCTAGTTGGCAGGAACCCCTTCATTTTCAGGGTGCAACATTACAAGAAACCCCTGTGTGTCTTCTGAACTTCCCTATCCTCTTTTCTGCTCCTTCTGTAGCCAATTCTAATTGCCAGTATCACTACTATGCTTATTGCACTGATGAGGAGCTTGCTTCCTTTCTCTACATCTATGTCTTTTTATTCAAGCTAAAATCTCTTTTCTCACCGTGGAGAATATTTTTTACCTGCCAAGGTTAATTAACTTAACAAAAAAAACCCACAAAGGTCTCTTTAGTTTCTTTTCTTTTTTTTTTTTTTGTCTCCATCTGTACAAGTGTCTCTCCACCATGTCCTTTTTGTGAGATGACACTTCAGATCTCTCAAAGTTTTGTTCTCCTCAGAGCCTGGCATAAGAGAGGCTAGCTCACCAATCAGGGCTTATACATTGCACAAACAGAAGAAACAATATAGCTAAGGCTGTATCTAAGATCTTGAAGACCACTGAGTTACAGTGTGTGGCTTGAAAATTTTTGTAGTAAAATTTACACATGAAGAAATACTTGTAGCTTTCACAGCTATAATCTTCCTCTCCTAGCAATGTTAAATAACCAAGGCATTTTAAGACTTGTTTTAACTTGAAAACTATCTCAAGACTGTATGACTAGCTTTACAACTAACAACAGAGATTAATTTTATTCCTGAACAACTGCATGTTAAAACAAGTGACCAAGTTACTGTTACGCAGTATCTGCTTGGTCTTGCCTACATTACAAAGTTTTATCACTCTAGGGGTATTGGTAATAGCATAAAACTGAGAAACTGGCATATAGAGTGTGAACACATAAATTTTGAGGTTGGAGAGAGGCAAAAAAGTCAGAAATAAACATATTATCACCTTGAGTACGATAACAAGTACATTTATACAAAAAACCCACCTGTCTCCCTCCCTCTCAAACTTATTTGAGGCAATACAGCTTCTATAATACATACTACAGTCTGGTAAATTCTGGTAATGGTGGACACAGAAAATTCAATTTAAAATATTAATTCTTTTTGTATTTATTTAATGGAGTAATGGCCAATGCTAATGCCAGCAGCAAGTGTGCAAACAGTATTTTACCTTTAAAGACTGCTGGAAAGTGATCCTTATATTTAACTTTTTTTCCCTCCAAATATACATATTTGCTTTTTTCTTTGTAGTGGATATGTATGTCAAGTGCAAGAAATAAAAACCTGGTCCTGGAATCTTGTGGCAGTAACAGAAAAGAGTCAACAGAAGTGCTGAAGTTTTCATAGATGAAACAAGCAAGAAAGAGAAAGTAAAGGGAAAAAGCAGAAAAGCACAAAAGTCATCAAAAGAAGAAATAAATTATTTGAAGACAACAGAGCACAGATCAAAAACATTTGAGACAGAGGGAAAGCAAATAAATAAATACACTCTGGGCTCACATAATTTCAAGCTATTGATTTAACATGCAATTCTGCATTGACGGAGTTACAAAAGGTAATTATACAAGCTGCTTCATCACCTTACCAAAGAGAATAATTTTATTAATTTTTTAACCTGTTGCTTAATCACATGAGACTTACAAAGGAGCGAGTCGAAAGCTTCAGTTGTTGTAGATTTTTTCCAAACAATAAAGCAAATGTTCAGACATTTACCTTGCTGTGAGTATGTAGTGGAACAAGTCCTCAGGGTGAGCAGTACCACCAGAACCGTGAAGTGATTCATCATTCACCTGCCTTTTCCTGCATGAGACTTATCAGGAAAGAAGTCAGGAGAAATGAATGCCAGATATTAGTCCAGATAGTATTACCATATTCGAGAATGAATAACCAAAAACTCAGGCACATATTCCAGGCAGTTTAAGAGAAATTCAGGAAGAATGGACAAAGAAATGTAAGGAATGGAAAAAGATGTCTTTTTAGAACCTGGCTACAGCATAGGGAAAAATACATGACAGTCAAAAAATTTTAATCTAAACCAACAAAATACACAATATCTTTAAAGTTTTCCCTCCAGGTATTTCTAAGGAATATTAAAACACATATTTGTCCTGATAGAATCTTGGCTTTCCTCTTGCACAAATAAAAAGATATCCATCCTAACAAGTGAAAAAAAAACAGGAAAAAAAAATAAAAAAACAGAAAAAAAAAAATGAACAAACAAAACAAAACAACACACAAAAAACCCCACAACAAACGAACAAAAAAAAAAACCCACAAAAAAAACCCTACAAAAAAAACACCATCAAAAGTGCAAAAGAGCTTCTGGTTTCCACTCCACCTAGAGCCTGATCTATTACTTTGGCAAGTATGGTCTTGCCCTTTGCCAGCACCCAGGACACTCTACGGAGGGTTTTATTAGACTAGAGTTGAAATAAATGTATCAATGTCTTAGCAAGTTCCATTCCTGAAGGCCTGACATCTCAAGCAACACATAGCTCTATCTAGCATTCCTTCTACAGCTTTCACACTGATTGTGAAGGGATAAAATGCTGACTTGCACAGCCCAGTCCTGAGGGACCAATCATGAGTCAGATCTCACAAGTCATGAATCACCTGCAAACTCCCTCGTGTAGAAGGGAATGGTAACATTCAGCAGCAGTATAGTTAATTGCACTCCAACACACAGGGCACAAAAGTCCAAACAACAGGAACAAGACTACTGATACAGCTATCTTTAACTTTTTATTTCCATATTTTACGTTTCAGAAGCTGTGCAGAATACTGATAAAGACAATCTTCTACCACTGCTTCCATAACAGAAGTTCAGACAGATAACCAGAATGATCTTTTGTCCCCACTAAAGCCAAGAACAGAACATTTCAGGAGGACCAGGAATCCACTCTAGAATTTCTTCCTACCAGAAAACTCCCAGTTTAACACCTCAGAGATACAGACACTTCAGTTTAATGACCCTGCCTTAGATTAAATGGTTTTTATCTTAATTTCTCTGAAGGATCAAAATAAAAAGTTTCAAACTTTTTTTTTCTTTTCACCTTTCTAAAGGTAACATGGAAATTGCAGACGAGGGCTGCACACAGCACTGCAATAGAGGGTGCAGGGCTCATGAGCAGCACTCCTGCTGCTCTGTGCCCCAGCTTCTTCCTTGTGGGCACAAATGCTTCACATGGAGGCCCTCATATTTAAAAGGTGAGCATTGCCTTGCCTACTTTTTGATCTTCTGCACTGCTTCTTGCCTTTATAACAATATCCTCACAAGTATGTGGACAACACTAAAATCAACATGAATCAAGAATCCAAATGTTTTTAGGAAACTAGGCCTAATTCACACCCAACATGAACTGACTTAAAGGAAATCTGCCTTATATCTTTTCTAATTTTAGTCTTTTTGTGTCACTTGATCAAATTTAGTATCTAAAAGGGAAAATATTTTTTATGTTTTGCATAAACATGACAGAATGGCTCTTTGTTATAGAGCAGTGAGTGGCAAGTAATTGACACAAAAGTAAGTCTTTCCAAAGCAGATTATGTTAAGACTTCTGGCAACTCTTTGGTGGATTGTTATTCTTTTGAATTATATTAAATTAGTATTGAGACACAAAATATTCCGTGCCTTTTTTTCAGAAATAAGTGAAAATAAAACTGCTTTTAAAGTCAAGGGAGTTCAGTCTCTGCTCTAAGATCAGTTAGCCTCAGCAGCCTAACTCCTGACTTAACTATATCAGCATGATGAAAACCTGGCCCCACAAAATTTCTGATATTGTAGGCACCTTTGGGGTTGGACACAAAGCTATTTGTCCTATTTCTCATGTATCACTCAACTTCAACATTGAATCCAGTAAGAAAGTTTTGTGGAACTCATGATATATTAAACTGTTGAAATTACTTCCTGTTTAGAAAACAAATCCAAACTCTTTTCTGCTCTTAAGAGGCATTCTCATTGCCCAGTTTATCCATCTCTCTCCAGTTATTTACACTGCCAGTTCACTATTAACACAGCCTAGATCACTCTTATCCATTTATTTTTAGCCATATGATACTAAAAGGCAGCCTAATACAATAAAAGACCATCAGAATTTAAACATATTTTGAACAGCTACAATGCTTTTCACTATTCAGTATGTTAACAAACTAGTTTAGTACTGTATAACAAATTGTAATAATAGGTGCACTTATTTGCATCAAACCAGTTTTTATGGGAAAAGCTCTGGACTGCTCTAACAGAAGAGAATACAAAATAAATTTAAAGAAACGAAATACTGTTCAAGAATAAAGAATTACAGTCCTTAATGTAGAGGAATATTTTTACTTAAATGACTAACAAATTAATCCCATACAGTAATTAATACCAACTAATGCCAAGCACTTTTTCTATATTATTAATAATTAAGTACTTGTATAAAATCAGCAGTTAAAAAGCTGTGCTACAAAGCTTTGGCTACAAAGATTAAAAGAGAATCAAAACAGTTGTATAAACACATTATCAATTTCACTTAAAAATACTCCATGAAGATAATTTGAGGAGGGGAGGACACTGAGGAAAGGAGGGTTATCAGGAGTAGCCCATATGGATACACCAAGGAGAAGTCATGCTTGACTAGCATGATAGATGGACAGATGAGGGGAGGGCAGCTGATGTGGTCTACCTTGACCTCAGCAAAACTGTTGATACTGTCTCCCATGGCATCCTTACAACCAACCTTGAGAAGTGTGGATTGGATGATTGGGTAGTGAGATGGATGGGAACTGGCTGAAGGACAGTGCCCAAAGGGTTGTGGTCAGTGGGGTTGAGTCCACCTGGAGGCACTCAACTAGTGGTGTCCCCCAGGGGTCAGTACTGGGTCCAGCCCTGTTCAGTACATTAATCGTTGACCCTGACAAAGGAATAGAGTGTCTCATTAGCGAGTTTGCTGATGATACAAAACTGGAAGGGGTGGCTGAAGTCTGGGCTGCCATCCAGCCTGACATGGACAGACTGAGGAGGTGGGCAGGGAGTAACCAATGAAGTTCAGTAAGGGTGAGCGTAGAGCACTGCATCTGGGGAAGAACAACCCCATACACCAGTACAGGTTAGGGGCTGACCTGCTGGAAAGTAGCTCTGGGGAAAAAGACCTGGGAGTCATGGTGGGCAACAAGCTGACCATGAATCAACAATGTGCCCTCGCAGACAAGAGGGCCAATGCCATCCTTGGGTGCATAAGAAGAGTGCGGCCAGCAGGTCAAGGGAGGTTCTCCTCCCCCTCTCCTCTGCCCTGGTGAGGCCTCACCTGGAGTATTGGAGTTCTGGGCTTCCCAGTTCAAGAAGGACAAGGAACTACTGGGAAGAGTCCAGCACAGGGCCTCTAGGATGGTTAAGGGATTTGAGCATCTAACATATGAGGAAAGGCTGAGAGAGCTGGTCTGTTTAGCTTAGAGAAATGGAAGCTGAGGGGGGAATCTTATCAATATTTATAATTATCTAAAGGGAAGTATCAGGAGGATGGGGCTAGACTCTCTCAGTAATGCCCAAGTGACTGAACAAGGGTCAGTGGTCACAAACTGATACACAGGAGATTTAAGCTGAATTTGAGAAAAGACTTCTTTACTCTGAGGGTAACAGAGCACTGGAACAGGCTGCCCAGGGAGGCTGCTGAGTCTCCATCCCTGGAGACATTGAAAACCCACCTGGATATGTTCCTGTGTGATCGGTTCTAGGGAATCCTGCCCTGGTGGGACTGTTGAATCAAATGATTTCCAGAGGTTCCTACCTACCCCTACCACAACCCCTGTGATTCTGTGATAATAGATCAACTACATCCTTGCCAAAAGTAAGATAATTGCACACCACAGGGAATGAAGACAGGAAGTCCAGGAAGATTTCACCACCCTGAAAGAGGCAAAGTACTACCTCTGATTAATAGTGTGAAACTACCAAATGCCACGAGAAAACTGACAATCACAACCATTGTTCTGGATAACAGTTGGGTTCAGATTTGGCAGTCTGAAAAGATATGGATGGTGCAATAGTACACCACAGTTCCTCACTGGGGGATGAATCACTGCTGCTCGTTTTTTTTAAGCTTAAGAGAAAGTCATGTTTTGTCACCATGGTCTGACGTGGAATCCCTTAGTTTCCATGAATTGCAGGTCAATAACAAGAAGTTCTTATGCCAGCTATTTTTAATATAGACTACAGAGGTGTGATTTGAATACTTTTTCCTTTCTAGTTACTTTTTTCATTGAGATTTTGCAATGGCATTTCTCTAGCTTATCACAGAATCACAGAGCAGTTTGTCCAACTGAGTTTCAAAGAACTCCAAGGATAGAGATTCCACAACTTCTCTAGGCAACCTATTCTAGAGCTTAACCACCCTCACTGTGAAGGTTTTTCCTCCTTATATTCTCCTTCTATGAATATATTCATTTTCCTCCTTATCTTTTTCTCCTCTTATTTTTCTTGCTACAATTTGTGCCCGTTTTCTCTTGCTCTTTTGCTGTATACCTCTGCAAAGACCTTAGCTCTGTCTCCCCTCAGTAACTTCCCCTAAGTTAGGTCAGGACTGAAGTAAGAGCTGCCCTTACCTTTCTCTTCTCAGGGCTAAGCAAACTCAGATCCTTCAGTGACCTCTATGTGTGCTTCAGCCTCCAAAGCCTCCTGGTGCTTCTTTGCTGAACTCAGTCCAGTCTGTCAATCTTCTTTGTACTGTGAGCTCAAAAGTGGACATAGTAATTTAGATATGGCCTCAAAAACACCAAACAGAAGAAAACAATCCCACCCCTGAGCTCTAATTCTTTTCCAGCCTCAGCAACAGTAGTTTCAGTTCTAATTTCTATGATGATTTGTTTATTCAGACACACTGTGAAATTATCTATAAAATGGGGGATAATACTAAGCTGTAAATTGAGAATAGCTGGGCACAAAATGATCTGTCAGAGCTATAGTTTTCATTTTATCCTACATTCTTTCCCCTTCTAAAAATTCAACATCTGTGGGATAAATAAAAAAGTCTTGCTTTGTCTTGTCAGTCTGCAGCCTGAATCACTGATAATTTTTTAAAATTCATGAATATATCTTCTACTTCTAATGCTTCCCATTGCAAAAATGTGACATTGGATGTGACAAAACAGCTAAAAATTGATTCAGAACTCCCCAGCCTAACTTGAAAATAAACAGTACTGACAGATACATGAATAGAACCATTTTGGACACCTACCTGGTGGCAATTGCAATAATAATCAGCAACATTAGGAACTGTTCAGAGACCTGACAATTAAAGTGTAATCACCCAAGAGGTGGAGACAGCACAGGAGTGAATTACCTTGGGAAGAGATGAAATCTCCTTATGTAGGTAGTCTGCAAATAGTCTAAATAAGTATCTCCAGACAAGTCATTTCTCTTTCAGAGTCCTGTCCAGGCCAGCGTGTGTGTGATGTCTGGATGAAATTAAAACCAAATTCCCATTATTCATCTAGTAAATGCAGCTAAGATAAATGTTTCATCAAACCTCTCTCCAAAAGCATTAAAGCACCAAAATTCAATTGAAACTTCTCAAGATCAGGGTCACAGCATTCAGGAGTCATTGGCTGGTATTTGGAGCTATACAGTGCACACACTGCAGCAGCAACTGCAACACCGTTGCTCAAAAGACAGGAAGCCCCTGCTATGAACATCTGGTATTAGCTGACCACAGAGTCAACCTGTCTTGTATCAATTTTCCTAAAATGGTGTATTTAAAATCATACTTCATACAACTTTCCTTTCTTAGTGCCCTTTGCTTTGCATATTTTAAAAAACTGCCAATTGCAGCCCACGGCCCTAAATGGACCAGAGCCTGTTCAAAGGCTGGGAAATGTTTTCAGCTGGTAGGCTTCAGAAAACTTTGTCCATGTAAAGGACAGTATTAGATAAAAACAACAAATCATAAACACTATTGATGGGACAAATTTTCCTAGACCAGAAGTGGAAGAGGACTGTCAGCAATGTAGTATTAATACCACTCTGAACTTATATTATGTTTTTTATCCTATATTCTTACTTCCTCTGCTTCAAAAACAGACATACTGAGGCTAAGAATCACAATTCAAATTCATGGCATGCAGTACAAGGTCACTAACATAACTGATGTGTTTAATGCCAAAACCTAATGAGCTCCTTCTGTGGCATTCAAAGGGAGAAACAGACTCCCCTAGAAAGTAAACCAGATCGTAAGTAGAGTAATTAATCCTCGGGAGTGGTATTTTTGACTGAAACAGACAGATAACTAGGTAAGTGCCAAAATGAGCTAGAATGCCCTAAGTACAAAGACTCTGTGCCTTCGCTCTCCGGATTCCTGCAATTCCCAATAAGATATCTCTTGTAAAATGAACAGTGCAGAGCTGACATCCAACTGAGGCAGCTTTTCTTCAAACAGGGAGCAGTGTCAACCCATCAGGAACCTACTAAGTGTGGGCAAAGTAGCAGCTGCCACAACATCCTACAACTAAATACATTCCTCTTCAAAGTAAACATCACGTTGTTTATAGAATACTTAATTTGTAAGAATTCTGAATTATGAAAAAAATCAATAGCCGAGATACCAGATTCTAAAGTGTGTGAACCCTTCCTTTAATCCTTGTACTCAGGCTTTCTTCTCCCAGTTTTAAGGATAGTTCCGATTACGCTTAGCACAAAAAAATACATGTGTGTGTAAGACACTGAAAGCTCCTAATAAGCCTTTGTAATCTAATCAGTGAGCAACAACAACAACAAAAAAACCTACAAAAAAAAGACCACACATGGATGGAAGAAACTAATTTCTGCAAGTAAGGTCTGATAGGCATATAATCATTTGATCACTTAGGGATAGGTTTATCTCCTGGGTTTTTCAATAAAAATAGGAAGCTCTTTGATGAACACTGTTGTTTTTCTGAAGAGCAAAGCAGGAAAACATTATGTATTTTATGGCCCCATAAAGGCTGAAATCCAAACGAGAAAGTAATTAAATAGAAGGGGGGAAAAAAGCACAAAAAAACCCCAAACAACATAAAGTGTTCCAGAAACTAAGGCTACTCCTGCCCAATCCTCCCCCACTGCCAACAATTGCAGGGAAGAAAAGGCATAATATAAAGGCATGACTCATATCGACAGGAAGAATAATTTTACCATGTTCTCAGGCATGATCTACTTGTAATTTTGTTAAAATCTGGTTTAATCTGCTGGAGTGGTCCAGTCATGCAAAATTTAGGAAAAATAAAAAGGAAAAAAAAAAAAAAAGAGATATAAAAACGTTACCAAAACAAAAAAAAAAAACCAAAACCACAAAACAGTCAAGCTCCCAAGAATGCAGGAAGCACACTGGAATTTATGCTGTTTTCTCTTTTACTCCAATGGTCGCGAGATTAAACAACAGATTTTTAGCTGTTTACAGTGGGAGTAACACTTTTTCTCTGTATCATGCTGGATTTAAAGGTCTGGGCTTGCATTTCTAAGCAAGTCAAAACTTTCTTCACATAGCAGGAGCAGATCATAGAATCATAGAATCCAAGGGGTTGGAAGGGACCTTGAAAGATCATCTAGTCCAACCCCCCTGCCAGAGCAGGGTCACCCAGAGCACATCACACAGGAACGCATCCAGGTGGGTTCTGAATGTCTCCAGAGAAGGAGACTCCACAACCTCCCTGGGCAGCCTGTTCCAGGGCTCTGTCACTCTCACAGTAAAAAGACCAAACCGAATCACCTGGCAGGAGCAGCATCCTCGTCCACGATGTACGTCACCTCAGGGTTGTTTTTTTTGCTTCGGTCGAAGCAGCAGCCTCTGTGCTGGAGCGAAGTTCTGACGTCCTGAGAGCAGAGGAGCCTGGAGGACCCTAAAACTCGCGGAATTCCCGGGTCAGCGCGCGGCCCCGGGGCGGAGCAGCCGCGCAAGGACGGGCTGGGGCTCTTCCCGGGGCCGCCCTGCCCAGGGGATGCTTGGAAAAGCGGGGTTTAAAGGGCAGGCGAAGGGCAAAGAGTGCTTAGCGGGCTCCGGGAGGACGAAACTCCGAAGTGAACACTTCACAGGGAGGTTCAAACGAACCAAAA
>NW_009952481.1:1094713-1100830 GCF_000747805.2 Chaetura pelagica
CCCACGGGCAACGCGGTGCCTCTGCCCGCCTCGCGGAGGACGGGAATTTCGCCGCCGAGTTCGGGAAGCGCGGCCCGCTCCCTTGGCTGCCCTCCCGACGGCAGGGCCGGGGGGGCTCTCGCCTCCCTCCCGCGGTGCCCTCCCCCCTCTCCGGGAGCAGGGGCAGGAGGACCTGGGAGGTGGAGAGAACAGACACTTGGCTCAAACGAACACTTTCCTGATCCTCCCAGTCCCGAACTGGTCGGAAACCACACGTAGGAGTGATCGCTCCAAGTCACTGCCTCCTGGGTCTGGCTGTCCGGGATGGGGACGGTCCCTCTGGCCGCCCGGGTGGGGGTGAGGAGCTGGTCTGGGGCTTGTGAGTAGAGCTCAGCAGAGTTCCGAGCTCAGAACTGGCCTGCTGCTGCACAGTGCTGTCACATGCAGCTGCCGGAGGAAATCCCACTCGGAACCAGCTCCAGGAAGGTGGTTACGGCTCACAAAGGGGAGCTCTGCTCACAGAACCGAGGGTCCCCGAGGCTGGAAGGGACATCAGGAGCGGAGCGCGTGAAGAGTTTCACCTCGAGTGCTGTGTTCAGTTTTGGGGCCCCCACTACCAAAAAAAACAAAAACAAAAAAAACAACAAAAAAAAGAAAAAGACATTGAGGTCATTTAGTGAGTCCAAAAGAGGACAAAGAAGCTGGTGAAAGGTCTAGAGACAAAGTCTTATGAGGAGTGGCTGAGGGAACTGGAGTTGTTTGGTCTGGAGAGAGGGAGGTTGAGGGGAGACCTTGCCGTTCTCTACACTGCCTGAAAGGAGGTTGTGCAGGTCAGTCTCCCTCATAATGAGTGATAGGACCAGAGGAAATTACCTCAATTTGCAACAGGGGAAGTTTAGATTGTAGATTAGAAGAAACTTGTTCACCAAAACAGTCGTTAAGTTATTGGAACCAGCTGCTCAGGGAAGTGGTTGAATCACCATCCCTGTAGGTATTTAAAAGGTGTGTAGAGGTGGTGTTTAGGGACATGATTTAGCACTGGACTTGGTAGAGTGAGGTTAATGTTTGGACTTAGTGATTTTAAAGATCTTTCCCAACCAAAATGATGATGTGATTCTATGACCTAACCAGCCTGGGTAAGGCATTCAGAGAGGTTTGTTGTGCCACAGCCTGCCGGGGACACTGCTTCTGTCAGAAGATACAGCCGTGAGAAAATTTTGTTTAAACTTGTTACTTATCCTTTCCAGGATGTTCATGGTGAAGGTTTCTCCAGTTTGTAGCTCTTTTACATAAAGTAGGTCTTCTGTCTCTTCTTTTCCTTTACCCAAGGTACCTTTATACATTAAAAATAATGCACCTATTAAGGCACTGTTTTTCTTGCTCTCCTTTGGATTGTCTCAAATTCTCAAAGCTTGGTTGATTTTCTTGAGAAGAATGTGGTACAGGAGGTGTTCTGCCTTACAGGCTGTATTACTTTTTATACCTCCTGATATTTGGCTTTTTTTTTTGTTGTTGTTGTTGGTAACAGCATAGTGTTGCCAGTTTAAACTTTGCAGGTGATCCACTTCAGCACCTTAATATTTTTCTTCTGAGCTGTTGTCTAGCCAGTTGTTCCTTGCCTCTTTGTATTGCAATATTATCTTGTGACTTCCTCTGTTAACACCCTGCTTCTTTAGTCGGGTTTTCCATTATCTTGTAAAGGTTTTGCATTCTACTCAAGCAAGTGATTCCATATAATAGTTTCATTCTTCAGAATTTTAGTCTGAAGAATCATAATTATTTCTTCAACAGAGTTCCTGTGCAAGCTGTGTGAGTCATATAAACTGAACTTTTCACTAGTTACTCATTTTTCATTGCCCACATGCCAATGTTTGGAGACAGTAGAACCAGACATTTACTGTTATATCTGAACTCAGAGGACTATGTTCATGAAACGTCATCTAACTGCTTAGTTTTAGTGAAAATTCAAATCACAGATGTCTAAAATTGGATGCCAAAATTTTGGCTCTTTTTTCCCTGCTTTTTCCCATGTGCTTATTAACAACTCCATAATATGCTAATAAGTTATTGGCTCTGATGTTTTAGACCGTAGGGTTAGAAAAGCTTATTGGAAAGTTATCAATTCCACATTTGAAAGTTGAATTTGAATACTATGCAAATATAAAACATGGGATTTTTTTTACATTAAGGGATCTTATGGGAAAAATAGCATCTCATCATGTAAGGAAAACTAAAGGGAATAAATTAAAACAGTTTAGTTCTAGGATTTTTAAAATTCTGAATGGCTGTTAATGCACTCCTTTTTACCCTTAAATGTAGGAGTGGAAAAAATTTTACATACTCTTTTATAGGTCATATGTTAATAATTTTTCTGCTTTGAGCCACCTCACCTGTGTTTGAAAATGTTTCTTCTTTTAGGCTTCTACTGGAGTTACCTGTTAAAATCTGTCAATATATTTAACATTTTCTGAATTATTTAAACTCTTCTTGACTATATATGTTCAGTTCCCTCTTGCCTCTCCATTTGGGTAGCAGCCTTTGCATTTAACACTGATTCGCCTAATCCAGAAGTTCCAGAATTAACAATATAGTAGCTTATCCTTTGAATGCTCCAGATTTCCAAATATATGAAGTCACTGCTATCTAGGAGTAAGGTTCAAGGTACTAATTATTACCCAAAAACCTAGCAAGTTGTTTCGTAATTTCTACAAGGATTTTTTTATGTCTGGTGAAAAAGTATTTAAAAAAGCAAGTTATCAGATTTCTCATACTGGAGGTGGGAAAACTGAAAAAGAAATAAAAGAGCGAAGATAAATACACAGAAGAAGCTGGCACTGTAATGTGTCAAATCATAGTTAAGTAGTTTGGGAAGGCCCAGAAGAAGGCATCCAATCCAACCTGAGACCCTTTTTCTCTGAAATTACAGCTCTGAATTTCACTGTGCCTGAATGTCCTAGGTGCTTAGTTGCCTGCAATGTGTATCCAAGACACAGCTCTGATACAGCTTAGCTGCAAAACCACCACCTAGACTGCTGTGAGAGAGCTGTGAGACCAACTGTAGAGAGACAAGAAGGCTGAAAGTAAAGACTAATTAAAGTAAGGCTATTGACATGAGATTGTTGGTAGTTCAAGGATTTCAGAGGGAAAGTACCAGCATGAAAAGGTATAAAATCCTAAAGGAAAAATCACCTGGGGAAGCCTGGTCAAGCTAGCCAGTGGGAAGTGACCCTTCTGATTTCAACTCATGCCTACCCAGAATAGATTTATTGGGTAGCTTAACATGAGTAACTAATGCTTAGTATACTAATGTGTAGTCTAATAGCTGATTCACCTTAGCTAATTTTTGTGTGTGCTAGTCAGTAACTGACTGCTTTATTTTGAATTATGGATATCCTTCTTGCAAAGTCTCTGCACCTGGATAAAAGTACCTGAGCAAACTGACCAAGTGTGGTGGATACATTCGACTCCTTAACCAAACTAGCAATAGTTTGGTACAGGTTCCAAAGGATGTATAGGCCTAAGCCATTAACAGGCCAAGAACTTCTCCAGTTCCAGTCTGTTCCCTGAAACCCCACAAAAGAACAGAGTGTCATGGATGAGCATCAATGCATGTGAGCTTGGAACACTGATCATACAATTAACACATGGATAGCAGGTGGTTCTTCCAAGACTTAATTATCAAGGAACAAAGAAAGTTGTGGGTACAAAGAGTCTAATGCATACCCTTCCCATCACATGCAATTTGACTACGAGCCAACCACATTATTCCATGAATATGACAGCCTGCCTGAGCTTTCTTTGAGCTGTCCTTCCTAAGCAGCACGTGGCACGGCAATGATCTCCCCTTGATCTGAGACACCTCTCAAGCTTGCTCCTTGAGGCGGAGAGATCTCCCACCAGCTGCAGACCACAGGTTACCTGGTATTACGGGGCACCAAGACTTTTTTATTGGCAACTCTGATTCTGTCTCTATAACTTTGAATTGTTGTGTCCTTAGTGCAGCTAAGTAACCTTGCCATCGAATGTTGCACTTTTACAACATGGTATTTATTTGAATTAAACCTCTTCTGCTGAAAACTTTGACCAAGATTCTTTAAAAGCAGTCTAAATTGCCCATCCACTAGAGGGGCCACAACAAATTTCTTATTCAAAGCAGGACTTCACCTGTCTGGTAAGTCTTGAAAGTCTCCAAGAAAGACAATCTCAGAACCTTCCTAGGTGACTTGTAGTAGTGCTGCACTTTCTTCCTAGGGGCACAGTTTTCCTAAAATCCAACCAGATCATCCGAAACCACAGTTTGTGACTGTTGCCTCTTACTATCTTGTGCAATCTGCCACAACCAAGAAAAGTTGCTGGCCCCCTTTGTAACTACCTTTCAGATGGCTTGCCTTTAGATGGTCCCTTAGCTTCCTCTTTGGGAAATTACCCAGGCTTCTAGTTCATGTTCTCTAAGCCAGTAACAATCTGGGTACTCCTCTGCTGTATCTTCTGTTTCTCAACATCTCTTTTGAAATAGGGGGGCCCAAAACTAGACACATACAGTGTTAGTCTCCTTACTGCTATTTAAAGGCAGTATCATAGCCCTACACCAGCACACAGGGCTCTCCAGTGCTTTCCATTTGTTCATTAGCATAACATCACTTCAGGTAGGCACCTGAGTGTCATAATTCTCCCCAAAGTATGAGAGAGTTCCCCATAATGCTGTCCTTTCTGCTTCCTTGTGTGCATAAGCCTGGGGTCAGCACCCTTTGATTACCAGCCTAGTCCCTCATTTCATTGTCAGTCATCATCTTTCTCTTTATAATTCCTAGTTTAAAGCTCTTGTTAGTATGGCCAACCTGTTGGTACAGATTGTTTTGCCCCACATAATCGGGTTGCTCTCATGTCCTCCGAGCATTCCTCAGTGCTCAGCAAATGTTCTTGGGTCATAAAACCTGATTCTTTACTGTGGACACCAGCTGTGCAGACATGTATTGATCCACAGAATTCTTCACTCACTGAAAGCACATTTTCCCTTCACTGGCATGGAAATGGACAATTGTGTGCCACCAACAATCTGCTGCCAACTGACTACCAGATGCTTCTACACCACCAAATTCCACCAGGACAAATGTACACAAACAGGCAGGTGGCACTTGTCCAGCACTGTGAACAGAGCCTCAGGGAGCAAGCAGCTATGCTCACGGTGCTCTGATTTTCACAAGGAATCTCTGTACATACAGAGAAGCTCAAATGTTTGAGCTACACCATTTGTAACATGTTCCAGCCAATTAATCTCATGCCTTTGTTATGCTCAGCCATCAGCCCACCTTGCTCTGCAATTTTCTCTTTTTATCACCTGATTAGACAAAGGCAACTCAATCAAATGTGAGATATTTTCTAAAAATGTTAAACAAATAAAATAAACTATCAAATCTGTTCTAAAAAGTGTCATTAAAAACAGAATTATAAAACAACCAAAAACAGCTACTAAGAGTAATGTTAAACAAATGCCATTAAAAAAACAACAAATATATATATAAAAAAATAAAGTGATGGTCAGGACTGCAGCATGAAACTAGCTTTATAATGTATTTGATTGAGTCGCCTTCATCTCATCATTAAGAAATATTTTAGTGTCATCTGTACATAAAATAGAGTATTTCTCTTCTCACACATCAAGTTTTTGTAGCCTCTTGGCATCTAAAACTAATTTTTCCTCTATTGAGATCTGTGCTCAACAATGTGCTTGTTGTGTTTCATAATCTGGGGTCCCCAGTTCAAGAAGGATAGGGATATACTGGAAGGAGTCCAAAAGAGAGCTATGAGGATGATTAAGGGACTGGAACATCTGTCCTATGAGGAAAGGCTAAGAGACCTGGGGCTGTTTAGTCTTGAGAAGACTAAGAGGGGACCTTATTCATGTCTATAAATATCTGAAAGATGGATTTAAAGAATGGACCAGTCTCTTCGCAGTGGTGCCCTGTGATTGGACAAGGGGAAACCGCACCAAGTTGCAACACAGGAAGTTCCACCTCAACGTGAGGAAAAACTTCTCTACTGTGAGGATGATGTAGCTCTGGAACAGGCTACCCAGAGAGGCTGGGGAGTCTCCTTCTCTGGAGAATGTCAAGACTTTTTTGGACGTGTTCCTGTGTG
>NW_009952481.1:1100847-1105477 GCF_000747805.2 Chaetura pelagica
CAAGGGGGTTGGACTCAATGATCTTCAGAGGTACCTTCCAACCCGTATGATTCTATGATTCTGTGATCTACTTCCAGCATGCCACACATGCCACACAGACTTCTCCTCTTAAGGGAGTCTGCTGTCTCCGTGGGGCCCAGGTTAAGGACATCATTAGGAAACTTCTGAGCCTGGTGTGGCCCTTGGACTATCAGCCATTACTGGTCTTCCATGTGGGTGGCAATGAAGCTGTAACATGTAAACCTAGGCAATAATAAAAAACTTTAGGGCCTTGTGATGGTTGGTGAGGGAATCTAAGGCACAGGTTGTTTTTCCTTCTCTCCTTCCAGTTGCAGACAGCAACACTGGAAGAAACAGATAGACACAGCCCATAATAGATGGTTCCGTGGTTCTGTGGCTAGTGTTACCACCACAGTTCTGGGTTTTTTGATAATGGGATGGCCTACACAGCACCAGGCTTCCTGGCATTGGATGGGATTCACCTTTTTCAAAGGGACAAGAAGGTCTTTGTTTGGGGGCTTGCAGGGCTCATTGACAGAGCTTTAAACTGGATTTGAAGGGGGGGCAAGGTATCAGGCTTCCCTGTGATAAAGCTGGATGGGGCTTTGAGCAGCCTGGTCTAGTGGAAGCCCATGGCGGGAGGTTGGAACTAAATGATCTTTAAGGTCCCGTCCAAACAGAACCATTTTATGATTCTATGATAATACTGTCTTTCCCTTAGTAAAGCTCTCATCACCACTAAGGCTGCAGGTCAGGTTCTTGCAAAATCCCAGACTGAAGTCCTGAAGTCAACTGGCAGATGGGAATTGGATTCAGGAACACATGTATTCAGGAATGCACAGAGCTGGATTAAAGGCAGAAGACCTAACTAAGTCCTTCCAAAACATCAGCCATAGATGAAGACAGCTTGACCTTTGTGATCCCTCAGATTTGTACTGAGTATTACATGTATGGAACACTTAATTTTGTCAATTTTGGGTCAGCTGTCTGATCTGCTCCTCCATGACAAGAGGGTTGCAGGTGTGACCCCTTTTCCCCCCTTTTGTTTCAGGTGCACAAGGAGTTTATCACAACCAAGGAATGACCTTAGTTCTGCACACCATTCTCCAGCGTCAACTATAAACATAGAGTGTTATCAGTCCTAGAAGCAGTCACTGACTGAAAGAAACATTCTATTAATTTCAGAAAGTGCAGTTACGTAGAAGAGACTTAACTGAAAATTAAATCTACTGAAAAGAAAATGGGTACTTTCCTGACAGCAGCCAGAGCATTGGTGCAGTAAATGTGCCCCTTATGAGTAATAAACAGATAATTTTCTGATTGCTCTGTCCTCCAGGAAGAAAGTAAGCCATTGGAAAAATGCAGCCTACATTAACAGTATCTTTTAAGAGGAAAAAAATCGGCAAACAGAATGTACAAAAGAGAATTCCCTTTGCCATACACTGAGCCAAAGAGCAGGAACAAAGGAGGTAGTCTGAAAGTTTTCCATTAACGAATGCAGTGAAAGTCTTTCCTTTACTATGTTATTCAAAGTAGAAGCAGAAATAGTAGTCTATATTTCAAGAGGTTTGAATCCCAGTTATTTAATAATAAAATCATAGAATCATAGAATGTATTGGGTTGGAAGGGAGCTAAAAGGCCATCTAGTCCAAACCCCCTACAATAAGCAGCTACACTAGAACAGATTGCTCAGAGCCCCATCAAGCCTGGCTTTGAATGTCTCCAGGGATGGGCTCTCCACTACTTCTCTAGGCAACTTGTTCCAGTGATCCACCAGCCTTCAAATAAATAATTTTTTCCTAATGTCCAGTGTAAATCTACCTGTCTCTAGCTTGAAACCATTGCCCCTTGTCCCACCATTATATGCCCTTGGGAACAGCTCTTCCCCAGCTTTCTTATAGGCCCCTTTCAGGTACTGGAAGGTATTTATAAGGTCCCCTTAGAGTCTTTTCTTCAGGCTGAACAACCCCAGCTCCCTCAGTCTATCTTCATAGGAGAGGTGCTCCATACACAGTTTACTAGAGATGTTGACTCTTTTATTAAAAGCCAGTAATTTGTATGAAAAAGCCTGATGTCCTTTCAGTTGTAGATTTATATTTAACACAGTGTGAAAGTGGCCATCCTTAGCCCAAAGCTGAATGACTCACACCCATATCCTTATTCTCACATTTTTTTTCTTAAAAACTTCCACTGCCATACACTCCACTGCTTTCCAAGGCAGTCTCTGGCAAGGGCCTAACTTGTCCATAGTGTTTAGAAAGTTCTTCCATATGTAAACCAAAAATGCTTACTACCTCTTTATATCAACCACTGTCTGCCTACAAACTAATAGAGACTGAATAATGATTTTCTGTTTTGCAGCAGCCTCTGAAATACTGACGATTATTAGCAGGATCCCTTCAGCCCACTCCAGGCTAAAGAAATCTCTTCAGTGGTTTGAGAACACCGATAGTGATCACTGCTATTCACATCTCTCTTGGAAATCCAGTTCTGAAAAGAACAAAGGACACTGCACCCCCAACAGGGAGTTCAAATGTATGAGTCACACAATTCCTAACACATGCTAGTCAATTAATGTAATTCTTCCATTACACTCAGCCATCAGCTCCAAAAGGAGACTTATCAACACTGCATTTACTTAGAGGTGACACTTCTGTTCCTACCTGTCTGTGTATTTGCTCTTTCTTAAGAAGCAGAATGTTGTGTATTTAAGATCCACCTGTGATGTTCTGCAAGACACAGATAATTTTATCTTGCCAATTTTTCTCTTTCCAGCTTGTTCAATTCTTTCTGCTTAAGACTACAACCTTGCACTTTGAGATATAATTTCTCTAATTTGTCAAAATGCTTTTGAATCTTAATTCTGTTTTCTGATGTGCTTGTGATAGCTTTGGATAGCATAGGATTTGGAAATCCTAGGCATTTTCTGTTTTAATAGGCAGACCATTGACTACTGAGAGCCAAGACAGATCTTTCCAGCTTCACTCAAGATGTTGTTTCTTCTTGAAAAGAGACACTGCTAAATGCTTTCTGACTGCACACTGGCAATTTCCACAATCAAATTAAAGGAAACCATTATTTTCCATAGACGATGTTCTTCAGGCAAGATTTAATTTCTAGCCAGAAACAATTTTTACTTAGTCTGTAGTTGCAGAAGTTCTATTTCAGAGCCAAAGACAGTGTAGTATACTTAAGCTTGAACTGCACTGAACTGAGCAGTTTCAGGTGTCCTTTTTAGTGTAGCCAGAATGAATGAGGTTTTCAGCAGTGTACATGGAGTTCCTCTGGGATTAATTTTGGTCCTGCCACAGCTACAGAGAAAAATAATTTAAACTTCTCAGCTTGGAGTCAAGCTAGGATTCCTTGTTGCCAAGCTGAAGTGTCTCATGAGACATGGGAGGGAGGAATGGCCTGATTGTCTGCACTTGTTCTGCAGGTGCATCATTTGTGTCCTACACGAATAAGCTTTGAACTTTCCTTTGTGCCTTTCATAGGTTGCTGCAAAGGCCAAGGCCTGAGCCTGTATTTAACTGCAGTGTATTGTACAAAAACATATGTGGTTCCAGCAACAATCTCTCCTCCAGGCAGATCTCTTTGATCAAGTGATAGTTGTGGTTCCTAACAAAGGACAGTGCAGGTGTTATGTATATATAATCTGATATGATCTCAGCTAATATATAATAAATGTAGGTTTATTCTAAAAAAAATGGAAAAACACAATAGCATAAATAAGTTGCGGGATTACTGAAGGAAACATGATCAGTTATTTGTCATTATCTAATAATGGCAGAAAAATACCCATGTTAAATAATTGTTACGAAGATGAAAAGCACTGACATGCTTTTCATAATTAGAATTAATATATCATTTAAAGTAACTTTAAAAAGTATATACACAACTGTATAGTGCCTACTTATTCCAGTTCTGGTTTTATTTACAAGATCCATTTCCTCACTGAATACATGAAGTTCACTTATTTTGTAGATCTTCCATATTCATTTTCTCCCAGTTGTAAAGGCTGCAGCTTAGTTCTTCTGCAATATTCAAACCCAACTCTGAATCTAAAAAGAAAATAATAAAAAAATCTCTATAATATTTTTGTTTATAATTCTTATTTGTGATGTCTTGGAATAGAAATTTATGTACATCAATTTAATCACAGAATAATAGAATCACAGAACCATTCAGGTTGGAAAAGACCCTTGGGATCACAAGTCCAACCATCATCCCTACTCTACAAAGTTCTCCCTTGAACCATATCCACCAACACAACATCCAAACAACCCTTAAACACATCCAAGGATGGTGACCCAACCGCCTCCCTGGGCAGCCTATTCAGTGTCTAACCCCTCTTTCTGTGAAAAAAAAAATTCCTAATGTCCAGCAACCTTCCCTGTTGCAACTTGAAGCCATTCCCTCTTGTTCCATTGCTAATTACCTTTGAAAAGAGACCAGCACCAACCTCTCTACAATGTCCTTTCAGGTAGTTGTAGAGACTGATGAGGTCTCCTCTCAGCCTGCTCTTCCTCAAACTAAACATTCCCAGCTCCTACAAGCATTCTTCTTGAGGTTTATTCTCTAGGGCCTTCACCAGCTTCGTTGCCCTTCTCTGTACTCGCTCCAGCACCTC
>NW_009952481.1:1105519-1193273 GCF_000747805.2 Chaetura pelagica
GGGTTGGCCTCACCAGTGCTGAGTACAGGAGGACAATCACCTCTCCGCTTCTGCTGGTAACACTATTTCTAATACAAGCCAGGATGCCATTGGCTTTCTTGGCCACCTGGGCACGCTGATGGCTCATATTCAGCTACTTCTCAGTTAGAACCCCCAGGTCCTTTTCTGCCAGACGCTTTCCAGCCACACTTCTGCAAGCCTGCAGTGTTGTTCCCCAAGCCTGGGGTTGTTGTGGCCCAAGTGCAGGACCCAGCACTTGGCCTTGTTGAAGCCCACACCATTAACATTAGCTCAATGATCCAATCTACCTAAATCTCTCTGTAGAGCCTCCCCATCCTCATGCAGATCAACACTCCCACCAGCTTGGTGTCATCTGCAAACTTACTGATAATTCACTCTGTGTCCTTATCAAGATCATCAATAAAGATGTTAAACAGAAACAGTCCCAGCACTGAGCCCTTAGGAACAACCACTTGTGACTGGCCCCAGCCGAATTTGACTCCATTGACCACCACTCTTTGGGCCTGACTGTCAATCCAGTGCTTGACCCAACAGCTTGTGTGCTCATCCAGGCCATGAACAGCCATTTTTTTAATGCAAGTTCTATGGGGAGCCGTGTCAAATGCTTTTTGGAGGTCTAATCACAATCTTCCATCTTTTCCTGACCTAATGTAACTGGAAACTATAGATGACAAATCTACCAATATTTTCTAGTGGTAATAGAAAGGCAGTTGGGTTCAGCTGAGCACATTAGTAAACTCATCATTAGCTAATGAGTACTTACATCATTTAGACACTTACTTACCCCTCAGGTTGTTTGGTATCCAGAGACCAGCATCTTCCAAGTATCTTTAAAAGTCCTAGTTTCTACTCTGAGTAGATAAATTCCAGCCACTCACCTCCCAGAACTATTCTGTCACAACAGATTGCATGAGACCTCACCTAGAACACTGCATCCAGCTCTGGTGCCCCCAGCACAAGAAAGATGTGGACCTGTTGGGACGTGTCCAGAGAAGGGCCACAAAAATGATCCGAGGGCTGGAGCACCTCTCTTATGATGACAGGCTGAGGTAGTTGGGGTTGTTCACTCTGAAAAAGAGAAAGCTCTGGGGGGACCTCATAGTGGCCTTCCAGTACATGAAGGGGCTACAGAAAAGCTATGAAGGGTCTTTTTACAGGGGCTTGCAGTGAGAGGACAAAGGGTAATGGTTGTAAACTGAAAGAAGAGAGATTTAGGTTAGAGATCAGGCAGAAATTCTTCAGTATAAAGGTGGTGAGACACTGGAACAGGCTGCCCAGAGATGTTGCAGGGAATCCATCCGTGGAGGAGTTCAAGGGCAGGTTGGATGGGGCTCTGAGCAGCCTGTTCTAGTGGGAGGTGTCCCTGCCCATGCAGGGGAGTTGCAACTTCATGATCTTCAAGGTCCCTTCCAACTCCAGTTCTGTGATTCTTTGATTCTGTGAGGCACAAGTAGGCTGCCCCTCCAATTCCATGAGTCTCTGTGTCTTTCTGTACAACGACATAGCCCTAAATGGAGGCCAGTAACTGTCTCCATTCACACCATCCTCAAACCTGTGCCTTTATTAATTCTTTGGGGTTGTTTCAAGCTTCAAGTATTTGAACTTCTTTCAACTGAAGAAACAACTGAATCCTTCTTTCAGGTTGAGCACTCAGTAGGCCATTCTAAAAGGACTTGTATCCTGTGAGGGACAAATATGTGCTATAAACTATAGTCACACCCTAAGAAATTAACTTCCTGGGAATTCTCTCCCACCTAGTTGCTGCACTTGTGCAGGCTGTATGCTTCTCACACTGGAACAATTCTAGGCGTATGAACTCTAGGTGCATGGGGAATTTGAATGGAGAGATGGCAGGTGAATTCAGACTTTCAAGTTAATGTATCGCTAGATGGGATTCCAGAGGGGGAATTAGCTTCTGCCAAAGAGCGTCTTTAGGTGACTGTGTGGTTTATTGGCTCATCCCAAAGACATTAAGCTGAAAAACATCCACTCTATGAGTCCCAAATTGGAGACACACACGTCTCATTTTCAGATTAGTCTTTCTAAGGAGAAACTCTCTGCTACCATCTTGTGGTAAACCAGAGGAAGAGACATCAGGAGCAAACTACTTCCGTGGGAGTCACAGGTTAAAATTCATCCCGTATTTCGAGTCTTGGACTACTAAAACATTGAGAGTATGAAGGAGCATTCCTGGATAGGAGAGTAAACAGCACAACGTTCTGGAGCAAAGCAGTAGTTCTGATATTATATTATGACACTGTGTATAAATATTCTGGATACATGATTTTTTCAAATGTGATGAAGTTTGATATGTGACCCTTATGGTTACATTAGACTGCACTTATTCAGGTCATATACACAGCACCGTCTCTCATGTCCAGATACAATAGCCTATTTTGAGTGATGGTATAATGCAGTTGACCATATCCAGAAAGAAGGTTCCCTGTGGCTTATTGCTATGCTACAGACCTTCACTCTGATGTAAGAACAACTTTGCAGTCTTCTATTTAGTATCTGATGGAGAAATCATGGGTATTTCTTACTGAGGCTAATAACAGTACAGAAGCTCTAGCTGATACCCATTATTAATCATCACAGATGAAAGTGGGGTAACTAGAGGAGAACCAGGCAAGGTCATGGAGAAAGAAGGCAGTAATGGAGTAGGAGGAGATACCTTTTTGCCTAGCCTTTGCAGACCAAAAATCAAGGATTTAAGAATGAACTCTGGGGCCATATCAGTGTATGAACAATAAGAGTTCCAGATGCAAAACTCAAAATTCCAGTTGGAGATAGCAGATAGCAAGAGATGACACATAGGTCACTCATCTGTAAAAGTCCCTCTGGTGGCATGGGAGTAGGCTAAAGTAATTCCTGAGTTCTGTGACACAGCAGGTCACTGACAGGACACCACAGAGTACAGGCATTCTGCCCTGCCAGATAGCTACACAAATGAGTCTGAGGCAAACTACTGCTTCACACAGGGTGAGTGTTGGCTTGCTGCAAAAAATAGTTACTTCCACAGGTGTTCTATGTTCCCAAATCCATACTATGCTATTTTAAACCACAATAAAGTTATTTGGTTTATACACAGTTTCAGAGTATATCTACTGTAACTGAGGAATCTGAACAAGCAGGCTAAAAGGGCTTGCTGGAGCCAGATGCTTGCAGGCCTCTGTGCTAGCTATTTAAAATAAGTGTGGGGATTTCCACTCTAACAAGAACTGGGAGTAGTGGAACAGCTCCAAACAGTCTTCATATTTCCTTTAAACATCGTTGTCAGAAAACTGTAAGTTGTTTGGACTCAAGTTTAAAAAAACACACAGCTGCTTATGACACACAACTGACATAGAAAATTCCAGCCCAGCTGTTTTTCAAACTAATGAACAATTGAAAGTAGCAATGGGTAACTCTGCCTTTATATATTTTTTATATATCAGTTCACAATAGTCAACAAAATTATTTGGAAATGGGCTTTCTAAGCCCTTTGGTGATATAAATGGGAAAAAAAAACAAAACAAAACACATTGTTTTGTCCCAAATCTTGGCTTTGGGTTGATGCATTCAGCAGTCTTGCTCCTGGAAGGTCTTGGCCAGTTCAGAGCTCATGGGAAGCAAAATCAAGCCCTAAAAGAAGAAGCAAGCTTTCTCAGCTACTGTGTAGCTTGAAACACCACAGCAACAGAGACCTTTCTTTATAAGCTGTTGAGACATCCTGGATGACAAGCCTAATGCATTTAATGGAAAAATGAAAAACGCTGGATGTCATCTGGATGTGCCAGAAGGAGAATCTCAAACTCCCACCACTGAGAATCAATGAGTTACTGCTTTCTTAAAGAAAAAAACAACAAACAGGAGTTCAGAAAGTCAGATTCTCAGATATTTAAATTATACACCATGAATTGTGCTGTCACTGACTGAAACTTGAATATGTATCTAGTGAATGAATAAGGTAATTAACCAATTAGAAAGTCATAATAGATTCACTATAGAAGATGATAAAATGTGAATGCATGATGTAATATATAAAATATTGAATATATTATTTAAAGAAAATTGCTTGATCCTTTGGATTGTTAGGGTCAGTGGTTTAATGGCTGACATTTAGTGCAGTGTTTCTTATCTGCCATGCTGAATAAAAGAATCTCTGTGCCAAAGCCAGTGTTGCTCTGACCAGTGCATCTAGATGAGGGTGAGGAAGTCTACCTTATGGAAGAGAAGGTGTTAGGAGAACATCCTGAAGTATTCGACTGAGCACCAAGCAATCAGACACTGTGGAGTGCCAGGAGCTGGAATCTGTGTGGCTGATAGTTCCAGTTAATAACCATTAATTTGGGAGGTGTCAGACTTGGGGAGTAACAGCCGGAAGAGTATGTCATTAGAGCTGTTTGTGAGCATATTCACAAGTATTGTCAATGCTTTGCGGGATTATGGGCATTCCTATACCAGCTATTCCAGCCTTAGTGGTGTATCAGAAAGCTTCTGCTCGTGATACAACTTAAATAATTATAGAATAATCTTGGTTAAAAAAGACCTTTCAGATTATTAAGTCCAACCATTAACTTAGAACTGCTAAGTCCGCCACTAAACCATGTCCCTCAGCACCACATCTACATGTCTGTTAAATACCTCCATGAATGGTGACTCCACTACTTCCCTGGGCAGCCTATTCCAGTGCCTGACAACCTTTTCAGTGAAGAAACTTTTCTTAATAACCAATCTAAATATCCCCTGGCACAACCTGGGACAATTTCATCTTGTCCTATCACTTTTTACTTGAGAAAAGAGACCAACCCCCACTTCACTACAACCTCCTTTCAGGCATTTGTGGAGAGTCATAAGGTGTCCCCTCATCCTCCTTCTCACCAGACCAAACAACTGTGGAGTCCCCTCAGCCACTCCTCATAAGACTTGTGCTCTGGACCCTTTACCACCTTCACTGGCTTTCTCTGGACTTGCTCCAGTTCCTCAGTGTCCTTCTTGTAGTGAGGAGCTCAAAATTGAACACAGGATGCAAGGTGCAGCCTCACAAGTGCAGAATACAGGGAGACAATCACTGCCTTAATCCTGCTGGCCACACTATTGCTGATACAAGCCAGGATGCTGTTGGTCTTCTTGGCCACCTCGGCACACTGCTGGCTCATCCTCAGCCACTGTTGACCAATGCCTCCAGGTCCTTTTCCTCTGGGCAGCTTTCCAGCCACTCTTCCCCAAGCCTGTAGCGTTGCCTGAGGTTGTTGTGACCCCAGTGCTGCACCCAACACTTGGTCTTGTTGAACCTCATGCAATTGGCCTTGGCCCATTGACCCAGCCTATCCAGGTCTCTCTGTAGAGTCTTCCAACCCTGAAGCAGATCAACACTTCTGCCTACTTTGATGTCATCTGCAAATGTACTCAGGGTACACTTGATCCTTTCATCCAGATAATTAATAAAGACATTAAACAGAACTGGCCCCAGTGTTGAGCCTTATAATAGAGGAAAGTTCAGGTTTTTTCACTGTCTGCACTGCTACCTGACAAAAATCAGTGCTGCCAACTGGTGTTTTTTCTGCTGGTGTAAGGTGTGTTTGCACAGGGCTGCAGGCCACAGACAAGGCTGGACTTGTATCATTTAGCAGTATCATGGTTTTCTTCTATGCTGACATATGTATGGCAGCTTGCAGGTGCTTTTCATTTTCTGCTTTTCTGATTTAACTATAAAGCTTTCCAAGGAAATAAAGACAATGTAGAAAAATATCATCCTCATATTAGAAATATTACAAGTATTTAGGTGTGTATTCAGCATCTAAATGCACTTCTTGACTGGAGCACTGTTCCAACAGATTTGAGGGGAAAATGCCCTCCAAACAAGGCTAGGTGGCGCAGTAGGTTAATGCCTGAAAGTTTTTCAGCCACTTCAAGGTCTGCAAATTCCTGTAATTTTCCACAGCCTCATATGTTTATTGACACATCGATGCATTGATTAATGTGGGAGAACCTCATTGCTTTTTGTGGCTTTTCTGATCCATAATTTTTCATACTCATCAAGTAAAAATCCACACAGAAATATTCCACGGTACTTTCTGGACAAAAAAAAAATCAATACTTTTCTCAGTTCTCGTGCAGTGCCCTCAAAGCAGAAGTGTAGCTGAGGGTAAACCGAGTTTCACCGCTTCTAATTTGGGAAAATTAGAGTTTGTTGCATTCTTACTGCCCTCTTGAATACCGCAAGGGTGTGTTTATAGATGTTTTGTATGCCAATAAACCACTGTCTCCAAATACCAAACATTCAAGAAATCCTCAGTGTCAGCTTTTTCCTCCACAGAAAAGAAAAAAATTCCGAAAATACATTATTAGTGTGCCCTCAATACTTTTTCCATCTACCATAAAAAAAAGAAAGCTAAGTCTAGTTGTGGAAAAAAAAAATGCTGTTTTCTTGGGAAAACTCAGAAGAGCTACCTGGAGAGTTTTGCAAAGTTTTTTAGTAAGCCTTAAATAGAATTATTCTTTGTTGACAAATTGCCTTACAGCAGACCACTACTTTCTCATACAGATGCTATTGTTTACATAAAAAGCTCAAGGCAAGTCTTTGTCTCATGTATTGTTATTTGCAGGAGATAAGTAAATGATGATTAATGAGTTATTCATATTCTTTAGAAGAGGTCAGGAGAGGAGTTATCAGTATTTAAGCAGCTGGATGTGGCATTTGAAATAACCTCAATTATCAAAAGGTTGAGGGTAGCAGATGGTTAATGTACTGAGCATTTAACATGTGCTCCTGTGAGGTGTCAAGTGCCTTTGCAAGGCATTGAGTGCACTCAAATTACATTAAAATAATGAGGGAACTCACTTCCTTCCAGGAGACTCTCAACCACTGGCTGGATAAAGCTATTAGCATCCAGGCAGTAATGGATATAGGAAAAATCCATTTCCTTCCTTCAATTTTTTTTTATTCTTAATTTATTTATATATGTTGGGGTTTTTTAGATTTCTACTCCTCAAAGGAGTAGAAGGAGTTACCAATGCTCTGTAAAACCCCAGACTAAGAGCTGAGTGCCTGCAAGAAAAACATCTCCTGTCTGCTCTGAGACACAGGGCAAACACAAGAGCTGAAGACAACAGAGAGAAATTGAGTAGAGTGAGAGAGCATGAAAACCTTTATGTGGTAGAGACCCTTCACTACAATCTATTTCTATAAATTAGTTCAGCTTCAGGCACCTCAGTGTGATGTGGCATACTCCTTTGTGTGCAGAAGGATTGGTGTGGGCTCTCTGCTGCCAGGCTTTGCCCTCAGCCAGAAATGTAACTGTTCAACACCCTAGTTCTGCACAAATCCCAAGAATTCCAGCACACACCTCATATCAGCATTCGCAGCTCATTTTTGTAACTTGTTCCAGAATAATCAGCTTGTTCCATTACAGGGTTAAGGAAGGAGCTGGTTTAGTTCCACTTTGGTAGCATTCTCTTAGGGTTCCTACTCTTAAAATTGCCAGAGCTATGCCAGCTTTTTTTTGTGGTGTTTTGAATCTACACAACTGTTTCTGGCAGGCTTGTACTAGAAGGAAAGTAACAGCAGGATTCTGCAGGAGAGCAACAGCAACTGTTGCTGGAGAAACTGGGTAGACACAGAAATCTGAACCAAGATGCTGCTGCTTTAGAAGAACAAATTCCTACTACTTAGGCATCTTTATTAAGCCAGTTTTGCTGAGCCAGTACCCACACACTTTGTGCAGTGTAATCATCAGAGATATATGCAGAAAGCTGCGTGTGAGTAAGTAGGAAGGCATGCTGATGAGTAAGCCAGTAAGAGGTAAGTGTTTAAACTACTGAGAAAGCTTTTTCCTGGAGCTTCACTCTCCTCTACACCGGGCCCTGCACAAATACTGAACAGAAGAAGTGTAAACTCAAAACAGCTGTGGAAATTTAAAGTAAAAGATAGGTGATTATTATATGCAGCTTTAAGTAGCTGTAGCAGGATAGTATGGAAGTCTAGCTATGGCTGAAATTTCAACATCCTTATGATACCGGGTGTGAAGGTGCTCTGGGAAGGCAAACAAATGACATGCATTTCTCAAGTTTTCAAGAGTGGCTTCCATTTTAGGTCTATGTCCTGTCACCAGGACTGTGCTGGAACAGGTGGCTGAGTATTTCCAGCTCTCTTCTGTGGGATAAAGTAAGCCAGCAAGGGTTTCTGAAGCTGGCACTGTGAGATAATGCTAGGACCCAGCCTATCCCCAGCCCTCAGACAGAACTGTGGGTCTCCTAGGGAACCACTGTCATCTTTGTAGAACTGTACTCTGAGGAATATGGTGGGTGTCCTGTGGTTCCTAGCCCTCTAGTTTAAAGGTCAGCAAGGTTGTTTATGCTTGAGTTACTCCATGAAAGGCCTTGAAAGAAAAGACATTTGATATCATAAAGAAGGAAGCCAGTGATGTGGTATAGAAAGAAATGTAACCAGTGAAAATGAAAGACAGAGACAAAATACTGGCAATAGAAGACTGGATAGATATGAAGATGTCCAGCTGCACAAGGCAGAAGAGGGAAAATTCTTAGTGTCTAACATGGGAGACAGCAGTCTTCAGGAAAGTTTTATCTATATAGATAGAAGAGGATAAGTTGTAGAAATATGTAAAAAAGCTGCTTAAAATTTAGACCTAACCTGTAGGTAAAGACATGGGACAGCGCAGTCAATTATAATCCCCACATTACTGATTTGAGAGACTAGGTGGTGTTATCTCAGAATATGAGAGTGTGGAAAGTGTAGTGGATTTCTGAGAAAGTTAGAGTTCCATCAGATTTAGCAGCAAATGGTTTAAGGTTGGAAAAGTCTATGAGTAATATATATTCTCCTCTCCATTTTATTTTTGTTCCCACCTTTTTAACCTTTTTCTCTCCTTCCTTAAAAGTACTGATCACTTTTGTTTTCTTTGCAACTCCATTTTCTGATCTGCTAGGGCAATACTTTGTGTATTGCCTAACTGTCTATTTCTGTCTTCTGTCCCAGATACTAAATGTCTTTTCAATTACCAGCTTATAAGTTTCTATATATAATAGTTTTTATTCCTAGCAGACATAGAGAAGAAATCAAGAAGTGCCCACAAATTACGTCATTGAAAGAGAAAACTTTTGCATTAAAAATACATGTATTTTGTTTAGTCATGCTTGTGGGGCATTATCCCAGACGAAGAAGTTAGACCTTCCTCGTTTGATCAGTCCACATAGAAGGGAAGTACAGCTCAGCAAACCTGTGTGTTCTGTTGTTTCTGACCATAATGCCTCTTCATCTGCTTTCTCACCAATTATATTCACAAAAAAAACTTTTGCAAAGGATGCACGATCTCTGCATGAAAATACATGAATGACCACTTGATGATATCAGGTTTTCTGTTTTGGTCTCAGTGAATGTTATCTTGGAGCTATCCTGAAATCCTATGTGGGAGGAGAAAAGGAATAGTGAGAGACAAGTTATTTCTTTCTTGTGAAGCTGACATTAATCTGTAGAGTATCTGACGAATGCTTAGATGTATTTTGAAGAGGTTGTGGTTGCACTGACTTTGGCTCATTTTGACTCACAGGAAGGGATCAGAGGATCAAGATAACTCTGTTGTGGTTGCCCATAGCTGCACATTTTCTTCGTGGTAATGTGTGGTAATAAAATGCCTTGAAAGCTGCTATGAAATTTGCCCAAAGGCGTACCTGATGGTGGATGTTTCACCATACAGCAGTGAAAGTGGAGTCAAGTTATGTGAATGTTGGGCAAGGAGGAAACCACATATGAGAGACAGGAGAAAACACAGATGTTTTAAGATGACAACAATGGGAACATCTGGTTATTTGAATTAACATTTGTAAGGAGATTCATTATATCCAGAAAGTTTTTGATCTGCAGGATTTTACTCAAACTTTACAACCTGTATAGCCTAGTGGGTTAAAAACTCTAAAATTCCTTAATTTTTTTGTGATTGAGGTTTCATTGATGGAAGATTTGTATTTTGGCTGAAATATGTCTCCATCTATCACAGTCACCAGTCATAATCTAAGAATATTAAAATTCTTATCAGCGCTCCTTTTCCTGTGTCATTTGAATCCCCTTCATGTTAGTATAGTCTGAATAAGGTTGTTGTTACTACCATGGGTACTCAGGCCACCAGTAAATGGCTTGCAGTTTACAATCAAATCCTTTGGGAGCAAGAGGTGAGTGGATCCCTGTTCTGAGCTGCCTACAAAAGTGTAAAAACTCCCTCCATATGAGGTACTTCCACCACCAGTCAAAGACTTTTTGAGGTACTTGTCTATAGTCTGTCAGCTCCTCGTATTCTCTTGAATATTTATTGTTCAGACATTGATCACAGCAGTTCACTTTTAGAGGCAATACTACTATTTCCTACACCTTCTAACACAGCACACATCCCCTAACCATTAAAACAGTTTCTTACTAAGTTCAGTGTTTACAAAGTGATCCATTGTCATTTTCCAGGATGGGTACTCCTTATGTACCTTCACTAGTACCACCTGTGGGGTTATATTCCTGAACTGATTCACATGTGTGACATATGTGACAATGCCAGCAGAGCTTTCAGGGGATCTTATCATGCTTCAACACATAGGCAGCTTGCTAATAGTGAAGGAAAGGGATATTAGAGCTGATCAGCTTTCTTCAAAAGTTCAAAACCCAAACCTATACTGAGAGCATCTTGGTTGTGCTTCTCATGTGAGGCATTAATTTGAACTTCAATAATCACAGCTCTTTCTCCACAAAGCAGCACTGCGAGCACTTAATAATTGCAGGCTAAAGAGGGAAGTGTTGCATCAATTCATTTGCTAGACTAGGGTTGAAGGAACTGTAGTGGGTCACCTGCAAGGCCTGCCAAGAATGATTGAGTTTTTAACCTGCAGTAAAACTCCCCTGCACAAATGTCAAGTCACATCTTTATCTGTGTGTGCATGTACAAGCGGGAGAGATTAAAATGAACTTGAAGACGCTACAAGATATGACTATTTCAAAATTGAAAACATTGAGAGAAGAGCAGTGCTGCCAAAAGTTGTGGCTCTTGTGTGACATTCATATACTCGGCAGACCTGTCACAAGTTGTCCAATCTCATTAGAATTTCTGTGCATCTGACTAAGCTTCTGAAGACTTCTGACAATTGTGTCCAGGTATTCATCTCAGTCCAGAATGGACAGCACAGCCTTTTTCTCTGTTTAGCTAAGAAAAATGCCACTACATGCAGTCACATAAGAATCAAGAACAGGCAGGAATTACTTCCTTGCCCTCTGCAATAAGATTTCCTTAGTAATTACCATACTTGGCACCTGCATAGCAGCTTTTTGGCTACCTAGCACAGTGTCCACACAAACTTAGGATTTCAGCGTTATGAGAAAATGCATTTGTACACATGAAATCACAGTTTTCTTATGTCAGGCAGCACAAAACTCTCCAGCACAGACAAAAGCCTCCACAATTTTTCTCTACAAGGTTCAGTCATGGAAAGCCAGAGGCAGAAAGCCCAAGTGTAGATGTGAAAGACCTATCTACTATTATCTATCTTCAGCACAAGAATAAATGGTGTCAGCCCCTTTCTACATGCTCACATCTTGCTCACATCAGGGGTAGCTACGGTGGAACAGGGAGAAATTGCCCAAGTTTTCAAAGTTGCATGTGGCATAGACACTGTTTTTTCTTGTGCTTAATTGGTCCAATCTTTCTGCTTCAAAAATGGGTTTGAAAATTATTATTTTTGTGAAAACTGTCTTTTTTCACTATGGTACCTAGAACTCTCTCTTAGGAGCACATGGAGGAGAAGAGCATGTAATGTTTGGAACTTATGTGTCAGATCTGAGAATGCAGTGGGGCAAAGTCTTCTTACAGCCCAGTTCTAATGTCAGCATTATATCTGCTACACTTACTTTTGCATCTAAGTATGTTGTGCACTAAAGAGGCAGGATTTCTTGCCATAAGCAATTGTGTCATCACACCATTTCTGTCTCTTCTGTGGGTGAGCTAAGAATGGACATTTTTTTCCAGCATGAAATAATGCCACTATTAGAGAAATGCAGCCTGCCTTTTGAAGTGCCCCTTGTCAAACAGGCTGTCTTTGGAAAAAAAACAGATCTCAAAGCCATAAAACCTTAGCTGATTTTGTTTAGTTAGTCACAAAATCCTTATGGTACCCACTCTCCCCACTGGCCATACAGTAGAAAGGATTTATGATTCTGTGAACCTCTTAAAACTTGCTAAAATAGCAAGTACACGATTTTTAAAGGAAAAAAAAAAAAAAAAAAGAAAAAAGAAAAAAAAAGAAGTCTTTAGTTGCCTCAGACCCTAATAGAATGAGTGAATTTCCTATTTTCACACTGGTACATGTAAGCCAGTCATAAGTATAAACTCCTGAGAGGCAGCATGTGGGCACCCAGCTGGGAGACTCAGGACTAGTCTATAGGACGTGAATGAGAAAAGTGGAAACATACTCAAGTCAAGAGTTGAAGTCTTTAGTTGCCTCAGACCCTAATAGAATGAGTGAATTTCCTATTTTCACACTGGTACATGTAAGCCAGTCATAAGTATAAACTCCTGAGAGGCAGCATGTGGGCACCCAGCTGGGAGACTCAGGACTAGTCTATAGGACGTGAATGAGAAAAGTGGAAACATACTCAAGTCAAGAGTTTTCTCCTCTCCTCTTCTCTCTTCTCCTCTCTCTCATTTCCATTTCCATTTCCTATTTTTTTTTTTCCTTTTTTTAAGGAAAAGTTGGAAAATGCATTTAGAAAATGTTTTCATTTATAGCAGGAGGAAAAATGTAGCGTAATTTTTAAATGATACTTCCAGCATTTGCTTCCTGCAAGAAATGGATTTTAAGTTCATGTCTATTTTTACAGTTTTCTATTTCTATGCAATAAGGGCTACATATTATGTAGAGCCATGTAGCTTTCTCTTCCTATTATAGGAATACACATATTGCTGCCATGTTTATTTTCCTTTTTTTTTTTTTCCTCAGCAGTGTAAGCTCCTTTTGTATCTTCATTCTAAAACCAGTTATCTCCTATTCTATTTTTGACCCTACAGATACAAGTTTTCTTTGTTAGTCTGCAGTACTAAAACTTGCCATTTTCATAGGCCATAATTTTCTGGAAAATAATAATATACTAAATTTTCATTTTTTAAATGTAGTCCTTACCTACAAAATCTCTATAAAGTACTTAGGGCTGTGGAACCTGAAGGTTCTAAAACAACATTGATACCAAATCTGACAATTATTGCATTGTAGGTTTTATGGCTGACATTGAGCTTCCAGCTGATGAACATCTCTGACAGCTCTGCTTTGTTCATCATTCCTTCACTGGCTGCTGTGTTATGAACATGAAGGCTCAGTCATGTTCTTCCCAGCAAGAGAAACGTTTATTTTTGCCCTGATAAATAACCTCCAGTTTCTGATTCTTAGGAATTTACTAATTAATTTTCTATTTATATCCAAGAAACTTTGGTACACTGAAGCAGCAAGGATTTAGAAATGTTCTAAATGTCTAACTTGAGCCTTTTGTTTTTTGCAGTCAAATTGACTGGAAAAAGAGATTAAATTACTTTGAAGAGGCTGCAAATAAAGTTATTGATTGATCTGGAATGATGCCCTCACACTATGATTTTCTGTGCCTTTTCTCTGATCAAGTTTTCTCCGATCAAGTTTTCTCCCTCCTGTAGTAAGGTTTATCTGAAAATGGCTGTGGTTATTAAGTTCTGAAATGTTTAAATCTTCTGCAATACCAGAAAAAAACCAAAACAATAGTGACTTTTATACCAGTGTGTAATTTGTTTTGGCAACACAGCACAAAGCCACATTCCAGCAGCTTAACTGTATCTCAAGGATAAACTCCTTAATGGAACGGTTTTGCTGTAGTCTTGCCAATTTACTCTTGATCTAAGCACCATTCAGTTTACTGGAGCTGAGTAGATTTACTCATACTGTGTCACAGTTCTGCTTTTCTCAAATTGTAAGGTGAAAAAGATGGCCTTCATTAGTCACCAAAATGATTGGGAAAAAAAAAAAAAAAAAAAAAAAAAAAGAAGTGGGAACAGCTTTATATGGATATAAACTTTCTGTGGGACAGTAAAATAACTCCCATTGTCCAAAGAGATGATCAGAAGAAACCAAATTGAAATAAATTAGGTTCTTGAATTTCTTGGGCTTTTGAAAGATCTTTTGTAACATTCAGAACATCTAAACAATGTATGAAACAAAGTTTATAGAAAGATCCTGACAAAATAGCTTTTCACAGTCACTCTGATAGTGACTAATAGTGAAGCAAACACTCTCAGTTCAGACTGATTGTAAGTAACCAACACTCTCTTGAAAAGTAACCCAGAAGGGCAAAGGACAAAGAGTCAATGAAATTCAGGGGCAGCAGCATAGATCCTAATACTTCCTGATCCTAATAATATTTTCTGCTTTTTTGTAAGAGTGTTTGTGGGAAAAGTCTGGATTGAAGGAAAAAAAAAAATACAAGAAAATGGTTCAGAGAAAAGCCAAATTGTGGCTTAATTGAACTGGAAGTTGACATTCTGATAAGAAACCATAGAGAAAGAGGAGGCCTGAAGAATATATTACAAGGACTGAAAGCAGGATGGCAGTCAGTCATAGGGAGGACAAAACGAAATAGCTTAAGGAGGTATTCAAGTTAGAAGAGATTAAGAAAGGAGAAATGTAAGAAATTTAGAAGTTGCCTGACCCAAAATCAATTCTTTGTTCCTTCCCTGTGAAGGCAGCAGGAAAGGTATTTCATGGGAGTAGCCAAATGCCTATAAAAATGTTGATAAAAGACATTTTCAATAAAATTTAATAATCCTTTATAACAATCCTTTACAACAGAATCTTCTTTCTAGAACAGACTCTCATGTTCATGCATCCCTTTCTCCCTGCATTCTTTCCTTCTAATACAGCTTTATTTTTTCTAATATGGTTTGTATTTTGCTGCTGAAGAGAATCACAGACACTGGTTTCAAAAAGGTTTCTAAATCTGGATTTAGTAGCATTTGTTCCTTAGATCATCATCTGAGCAGATATAGGTACTTGCTAAGTGTTGTTGCTGTCATAAACTCAGAAACAGGGACAATGGCTTGGTTAAAACCCAGCTTTCATTAGAAAAACCTTTCTGAGAAGATCTTTGTGGTATTTTAATTCCATCTGCCCTTCTTCATTACTTCAAACACACCAGTATTTCTAAAAACCAAGTTAAGTTCCTTCTAGGCCAGTCATGTCCTCCAGGGACAAAAATAAAAAAGAGAAACTAGATGACAGCTTTATCAATGATACATGAGGCAGAACAGAATTCTTTTTTGTTTTATATAGCTGTGTTAACTATGCATTGCTGACAATTAAAGTAATTTTCATCAGTGAAGTAAACTAACATCATAGTTATGGGTGATTTTGTATTCCTCTCCTATACTGGTGAAGAGCACATGAGCACCAGGTGGCCTTGAAAAAAGAGTTTGCAGGGAGGTTAAAGGAATAGACTTGCATGGTTGCATGCATAAGCTCAGAATACTCATCTGAAAATTGAACAAGAGGTATGGAGACTGTTATTTCAAACTAGTAATCTTTTAGATTGTGAAGAAGGGATAATAAATAAGGTGGATGCCTTTGGAGTGAAGAGAAACAGTTTACTGTTCCACAAGAGAAAACTAGGGAACTGGTGGAACAAATGTTTGGAAGGGAATGGGATAAGATTGGATGGGATGGAATGGGATGAGATGGGATGGGATAAGATGGGATGCTCAGAATCCTGGCTACAACTAAACAGAGCTAAAAACACTTCCTCATGCTCGAGGCAGATCTTTGTACAGGTAGTAAGAAAGTGATAACTGGGGAGAGATGATAAAATTCCAGTGGATTACCTGGGAAAGGAGTGAAGAGGCTCCCCTGAGCAAGGGCTGTGTGTGGGGTGTGTAGTTTCTCCAGGACCTGGGAACAGTCTGCTTATACTCTTTGCTTGTACAGCAAATAGCTAGGGTAGAATAGGGCTTTCTCTAAGTGTATTTTCTGCCTGAGGTTAGTGGGATTCCTGTTACTGACTCTCAGTTATTAGCTAGTCAGAAACAGTCTGTGTGCAGTGAAGCAATGCTGCTTCAAATACCCAGTCCTACTGATATTCTCTGAAGATGGTATGTTTTCAATTGAAGAGTATTGAATTGGACATGATATGCGAAGCATAATGGGGGAACAGGATCTAGAAGATACAACAGCTAAGTTCTGATACTTAAGCTGGGCTGCAAGTGATACTGAGCAGTTCATTTTTGCAGGCAGTAAGATTGCTTCATCATTTGGCTTTGACAGGCAGAAATTTTCTTGACCATAAAAACAAGAATTCTCCTTAATTGTGTAAAATTTATTTAGTGTTGAGTAAGATAATCCTTTTCTTTGTCTTTTGATGGAGCTGTGGCTGCCCTACTTGGTGATTGAGATAGCAACATCAGCCTCAAAGCTGTGAATGAGAGCAGGCATGACAAATGTTTAGGCACAGTCATCCAGTGGTTCGATCTTTAAACTTTAGACTGGGCCTTTTCAAGGGGATAATATTTCAATTTAAGCTTTCAGTGTAAAATTACACTATTGTTCTATTTCAAAATTGATTAAGCATTTGTGGGTAAGCATGATATACTAGTCTACAAAAAACCCCAAACAAACAAAACCCAAACAAAACCAACCAACCAAATAAAACCAAAACCAAAACAAAATAAAACAAGAAACCAACCTAAAAACCCAACCTGTTAAATGTCAGGAGCTTTACTAGGTTTTCCCAAGAAGACCAGAGAGAGACAAGAAGGGAGTTTTATGACTGTGGTGCCTTGTGAAATCCCTCAGATGTTTTTGGGCTAATCATGACTCGCTTTAAAGGGAGTTATACAGTGCAGCTATGTGATTTATTTCCCCAGCTGGATAGAGAAGGTGTAGTTCAGGCTTTTAACATAAGATTTAAGATTTTTTTGATCCCTGGTCCTCATTTAGAGCTTTGAGGAGATTTGAAGACACTCGCACTTCTATTACCTCAAAGTTTATACAGTTGATATCCATTGATGCCCATCTGAAATCCAGAAGCCCTCCCATATAAATAGAGGGAATTAATGCCATCAGTGAGGATGCTACAGAACATTTTATGGATTGGTTGCTACTCAATGCACACATGGGATTTCTGTGGGCTTTCAGCAACTCCACAGTTTTTTGGACCACATTGTAGAAATATCTATGTGAATTATTTCTGATATGTATTGGCTTTTTTCCTGCACAGAACTACAAAGACTGCTGTAATAGCCTGGATGTATCAACCACTGAAGCTGTATTGATAAATCATACCCAAAGTCTTTGTTAAACAAACCTTGTGGTCTGTATTTCACCTTGTTTCAGAGCTAAACTGAGTCTTTTGTTTTTGCTAGTGGCTTAAAAATAATTTCTGCCTTCCCATGTAATGTTTCTAGAGATGGAGTCCTTTTTATATTCTCCTAGGAAGGAAACCAGGTATTCAAGGTCATGACTGCCATCTTAGTGTTCATTGTTGATTGGACACCAATACCTTGCCATGCAGCTTAACTTCCAAAGCTCCTAACAGCTTGGCCTATGACTTTTTAGTTGCTGTACTAAACAGTAAATCTATTTTCCAGGTGTCCTGAGTTATGGCTAACCAGCACAATCCAGGGAAGAAACTGAACAGAATTTTCTGCTTTTGAGAGACTGATAAACACTTTCAGGAGTCTTAGGAGGTTTTAAAGGATCCATTGTTTCACTGCCATGACTAATGGTTATGCTACTGCTGACACAATGAAGTAACAGTGCCTAATCTCCCTCTAAATGTTTGATGCAAAAAGGGGGACTTTCTATTGGCCAAATGACAGTTTCGTAATGCAAAGTTTAGGGATAACCACTTCTATCTTTCAAACATCTGAGGTGTAATTAGACAAAACTTAAGTTCTTCTGAGCACTCTGTTCCAGGATGACAGCCCTGATCCCATGTTAGAACACAACTAGTGCAAGCCTCTACATAGTGTCCTTGAAAAGTGAAAGAGGTTGCCAAAACATCAAATAATGATACTTATCTCTTGGAGCACTTTTTGGCTGCAGATAATCGGAGGCTCTTCAAGTGTTGTTGTAGCATATTAAACTACAGCAGATAAGTGCAGGTACCCTGCACTTACCCTCTTTTTCTTACTGTACTGGCACTAACGTTTACTGACTCATCCCAGGAAATCTGTCACAACAAGCAATCAAAGTCCCTTGTCTTTGCTGGGAGATGATTTTGTTAAAAGGACTTTTCTGATTTTAGAAAAGTTTGGAGCTAATGATATCTCCCTCTAGGGAGACACACAGAACAGGATCTGTTTTGTCTTCTATTGGATTCCACTTTCCATCCTAGTGCAAGGGTAGGAGAGAATCCACAGACTAGCTAATACTAGTGATGCTAGTCTTAATGAAAATTCAGGGAACAGGTATCATTAAGACCACATCCTCAATCGCATGTAGTCATCTGCATAGTTTTTGTCCCTACAGGTGTCTCTCTGTGCCAGAAAACATCCAGGTGCAGTTCAAGGTTTCTGAGAAAATCCTGCAGTAGGGTAGTATTTCATGGTTCCTCCAAGGCATATCAGAGCCCTTCTTCACCTACTAGGAGAGGTTTTACTTCCTTGTCCTGGTGTTTTCAGCAAGCCATATTTCTTGGTCTTTTTCTACACAACAGGTAAAGACAAAGAGGTTGATTCTCGGACACTTACAAATATTTTCCTATAGACTCTGAGGAGTAAGAGAGCAGGAAGCTACATGGGAAAATAAAAGTTAATCCTGAAATATTTCCATTTTTAATTTTATAAGTAAATATATATATTAGATTCCAACAATTTCCAGTACAATTCCTCTGGCTCTACTTGATTCCTGATCTATTTCTGACTTCTGCTTTTTTTCCCAAATGAAATTTCTGTCAGCATCATTGCCTTGGTCCCACTCAAACATAAAATTTAGCACTTCTGATCATAACCAAGAGAGTCAGTACATGGGATCAGTAACTCCCAGAAAAAGCCTATCTCGCCCTTAAAGAGCTTCAGAAAAACTAAAAAGTTTCAGATACCTAAAAATTTCTTCAAAATTCCTTCAATTCTTTTAACATATTTCTCCGTCCAAAAGCACAAAGCTTCAGGTGTCTTCCTAGACATGCAGAACTGTTCTCAGGTACAATTGTCAGAGTTGTCACACAGTAAAGCTAGGACAAGCTTTGCCTACAAGATATCTAGAGAATTTTAATACAATTTCCTTTCTATGAAAAGGCCAGAAACATAGGTTGTTGGTCATCTGAGAAATTCAGAACCACCCATAAAACACTATTTTCTGTCCCACAGAGACTTCACAATATATTATTAGGTATATTAAACATGGTGTAGCCACCATGTGGGAACATCTTCATTTGCCTTTAGGGTAACCAGAGTTTCATACAAATTTGTTCTGCATCTGGACTAGCAGAGAACTGAATCTGAGGGTTCAAGTAGTGTCATCTTTGGAAGTTAATTTACCTTTTTGAAAGCCTGATAGTAGTAACTTTCTTTGAAATTCCAAGATAAAGCAAGTGAAAATCATGAGTAAAGGAGAGCTGTAAGAGAAAAGAAAGCTTGTGGGAAGATCTCCTGGGAAAGACTTGTTCCAACCAGTGAAAACAAACACTGCTTTAATGTGTAATAGCATGTTTCCTTTCCTTTGGTCTGGCTTTCCTCTAGAAAATGTTACAGTGCAGCTGAGTGGTAAGAAAAAGAAGCTGAATCAGAGTAGTTTTACTTGGCTTTGTATTGCAGTTATGTATCGAACCACAGAAGTGCACAAGATCTCACCTGTGCAACAGAGGCAAAAAGTCCTTCTGTTCACCTGCCCTTCCAATGATCTCATATTTTTCCACCACTGCAGTCAGGAGAAGCTTTCACATTTTCTGAATGCACAAACAGCCTAAGATACATGAATCAGAAGGTGGTGCTTGAAACAACCAAAAGTCTTCACCTGTCTTGGTCCTGGTTCTACTCTCAGTACGCAATAATTTCTATTAATCGTTCTGTTAGTGCAGCCAAAGGGTTAAATCCAGCATGCCCCACAAATCCACTAGTTTTGTTATCATGCAGCACTACCTGTGCTTCATCCTCATAATTCTGTGTGTTTCTCTTTCACCTCTTCATGCCTTTGAACTAGTTTTTTGCATGACTCTAACTACCTAACACAGACAGCAGTGATCAACTCTGATCTCTATCCATAGTAGAAAATTTCATTTCATAAGGGCATACCAAAAGGACAAGGATTGCAGGAAAAGCTGTTGAACTTGACAAAATACACCAGTGAGGTTAAACTTTTCTCTTGGAGACCTGGGAAGATATGAGGGAGAAATTACAGGATTCTTCTACCTGGCTGCTGCTGAGTGTTTTCACACAGTGTAAGAATCAAGGTCCATTGGAAGTCAGGACATACTTGGTATCTGTCAAGCCTGCAAAGTGTTTCTGCTGTGATTCTGAGTGCTATTAGGTGCCTACACAAAGGACCATGGGAAGTCCCAGTAGGACAAATTATTAAAACAAACTGACCGGCTGGGGATGAGGAATCAGCAGCACATGAGGATGGTTTTAACCTGATGACTAGCTGCTTCCACTGGGCAACCTGCCTAACCTTGGTCTATCTGAGTTGCATAATTTCAGGGAATTTTGTCCTTGAGTGAGTACTGTAATACAGTTAGAGGTCAAAAGGTCTGAAACATGACCTGTTAGATGGAAAGAGAGGTGGTTGTTTAGCCTGGAGGAGAAAAGACAGAGGACAGGCACAGTACATCTTCAAATTTGGAGAAAAGAGGAGAGGAATAAAATGCTACAGAAAGACAGGAAGTAGTGGGTATGAATTGCAACAACAGAGATCCATGCTAGAAGTGTTAGGTAACATTTAGTTCCAGAAACACAGAATTGCAGAATCATTCTGGTTGGAAAAGACCTTTAATGGATCCAGCTGGATTTAACTCCCCTCACCACAAGTCTTTGGGCCCAGCCTGTCAGACAGTTTTTTTACCCAGCAAAGAGTTCACCAGTCTGTCATAAGTAGTTAGTTTCTCCAGCAGAATATTCTGGGATACAGTGTCAAAAGCTTTACAAGGTTTCACAAGGCTAAAGTCCAGGTAATCAAAATCCACAGCCTTTTCCTCATCCACTAAGCAGTTCATCTTGTTATAGGAGACCAGGCTCATAAAACAGGACCTGCCTTTCATGAACCCATGATGACTGGGCCTAATCCCCTGGCTGTCCTGAATATGCTAAATAATGGCACTCATGATTATCTGCTCCATAACCTTCCCTGCCACCAAGGTCAGCCTGACAGGCCTGTAGTTCCCCAAACACTCCTTCTGGCCCTTCTTGTAGATGGAGGTCACCTTTGCCAGTCTCCAATCAATTGGGACATCCTCAGTTAGACAGGACTGCTGACAGATGATGGGAAGTGGTTTAGTGGCCACTTTGCCAGCACCCTCAGTACTCGTGGGTGTATCCCTTCTGAAGCCATAGTTCATTTGTCTCTGGATGAAGTTCTTTGACATGTTGAGGAATCCCCATCACTGAAGCTAAGAATTAATCAGACAAGTATCACTGAGAGTGACACTAATACTGTAGATGGGCAGAGAGATGACCTCATGCTTTCTTCTGGCAGTAGTTTCATTATTTTTTGTGGTATCTATGTGTATATAAAATACAGAGAAGGCTGTGTATTTTATTACTAATCTTTAGGGGTTTTTTGTCTTTAGGTTTTAGAGAGCTGCATTGAACATTTTTTTGCAGGAAAACAGGTCCTTCTTGAGCTGTTTTCAACATCCCTTATTTGAAGGCAGTGTGGGCAGCTCTTTGCAATTTTAATACTCATGTGATAGAAGAAGTTTATTGTTCTGTTTCCCTCCCTGTGCTTGCAGTCTCTTCAGTTTGTTTTGCTAACCTGCATTGTCACCAGATTCAAAATGAATGGTATGACTTTTATCTTAAGAATAAGGCTCCCTGCCAGCTCTGATTAGCAGAAATGCTTGAAGGCATTCAACAGGCTGGTGCTTGTGCAGAAATTCAGGCAGCAGTAATCAAAGGGTGCAAATACAGTGCAGTGCCACTCAGAGACACCAGACTGGGATGCAAATAACCGTGTTTCCATGGCACTACACTGCATTCAGGTCTAGCTCGGGTGTTCCTAAACTTTCCTATAAACGGTATTTCTATTAATTTGTGATTTAACCAGATGTATAAATATTTTCATGCAAGCAGTGCAAGGTCACACATTCTCAAATTGTCCCACTATTATATTGTAAGATTTAGTAAAAACCTTGCAGTTTTGGAAATGAATTCTTAAATGTAATACAATCTGTTTTCTTCTTTTGAAAAATAAAAGGCATGTAATAGTATCATTAATATTAATACTGCCAGCTATCTTGTTTATGGCCAGTATCATTTAAGATCTTTATTTCACTGAGAAAAGACAATGATGAATCAATTGATTTCTGGTTCTTAAAAAGCTAGTAACTCTTAACTTGCAGTTTGTATCTCACTCCACTGAAAAATAAGCTTTGAACATGGTATGACCTTTGCATTTCTTGTAACAGCCAGGCAATTTGAAGTTATTAATAATGAAGTATTTGGAAGTGTTGCTCTAGTTCTGGGCTGACAAGTGGCATGCACTGTGTTATCAGTTGGCTCTCTTGTGCATACCTTCTTAGGGAGGTAAATAGCTGGCACATTTGGAGACTTCTAGTTAAGATAATCTGGTGACAAGAGCAGCAGAGGTGGAGGTGACAGGCATGATATCTGACAAATATCTGCCTGCACTAACTGTGTTTCTAAACTTTGCTTTATATTTCTCCCAAATCCTTAGCCTTGTTAAGAATTTTTGAATAAAAGTTTACAGTTAACAAGTTAAACTTTCATAGCTGGTAATTCTAAAATGTAAAGCAACATCTACAGTGGTGTGACTCAGAGGGAAGAAAAGAGAAAGTAAACCAAAAGGAAAATGTCATTTGCTGCTAGACTCTTAGAATGCACAGGAATTGGATCATGGTAGATGCTTTCAGTTCATGGTCTTCTGAAAAATACAAAAGACCACGACAGCAAGTAATCAAAATGTTTTTAAAAATCTGGCCCCAGTTCCTTCCATTTTAGGTGTACTCTGCAGGATCAAGGCTATCCAGTCCCATCAAGGACACAGCTGATTGTACCCTAGCTACAGAAATATACATGGGTTTTACACAATTGAATCTCACAGAACTGAGCTTAGCACTGCAGCCTCTCTCCTGCTCCACACACCAGATACAGCTGGGTGGCCTCGTTTGTACTCCCTTAACCAATGGTATCTGCATATATGGCCCTCAGAGGGGTAGTGGTCATTCCACAGTGTTGCAGCTAGGACAAGAAAGGAGAACCTGTCTCTTAGTATTTCCTTAGAAATTAAAGAGCCCTGCCATAGGGATTCTCCAGAACTGTAGCCAATCCCTGTCCCAACATCTTGACTCCTGTTTTTCAAGGAAATACTCCCCATCATGTGTCCTGGCAGCCCCCTCCCTGCCAATATCAAAGAGAAAGTCACACTGAGGTCTTCAAATGTCATATGCTGAACAGCTGATTTTGTTAAACTTTGAGTTCTTCTTTTCTTCTCTCAAACAGTTTACAGTAAGACCAGTCTCTGACTTTGCAAACTCAATTGTATATTGGACTAAGTTCCCATATTCAGTATGAGCTTCACAGGCCATGTCAGCCACAGGTTTTGCTTGTGACTCCTATGCAGCTAAAGCAGTTCAACTACCCTATGAAAAATAAATAAACCTCAGCTTGCTCTGCTGCAGGTTTTCTTAAGCCTGTATTGGAAAAATTATTATAAATTTATAGTCATATGGCACTTTGGGTGGATCTTATGTATTTTTTTTTTCATCTTAAAAGAAAAAAACAGGTCAAAAAATATGGATTATCTCTGCACAAAAATAAATTCATGCAAATGCTGAAAGATGATTTTATGCACACTTTCCTGCTGTGCCTCTGTACCAAGTAAATATAGAATCATTCAATGATTGCGTACAAGTGAAAAATGATGACAGGTAATTTAGTGTATTTTGCTTTTGAGCAGGGATTATCTGTAAAATATGATTTTCTAAATGAGCCATCCTTTGTATGAAAAACAGTTTGAAATAATAAGATTGTAACAGAGAATTTAAGATTATAGCTTTCCTGTGTTTAAAATCCTATTTCTTCCAAAGAAAGTAGTGTTTATAAATACATGAAGACCTCCAGAATGTACCTGATACTAAGACTACATCTAAATTTGGCATCCTATAAGTGAAATGGGGAGCCAAGGTTTCCCAAGACAGGGCACCTCTTTGGTATTCTGCTACCCAAAAATAATATGGTAGGCAAGATGAAAAATGTATTTTCCCCTTCTTCCTCCTCTCTGGAAGGTCAAATCATTACTGTGACCAATTAATAAGAACTGTTATGCTGACCAGCCTGTTAAGCAGACAGGATCTCTTGCCCAGTATCCTGTCTCTGACAGGGACTGGTAACAGATGCCTAGAACAACATGACTTCCTGCCTGGTATACTGTACTTTTCTAGCTGTTGTTCATTGGCACCTTAATTACTTCCTGAGCCTGTGGTTGCATCTGGACAGTGCCTGACAGCCACAGACAGATTCAGCATAATATTCTCTAAATCCTCCACAGAGCCTGCAGGGGTTGCAGTTCACTGTGTCTGTTGTGCATTCTTCTGGGAAAGCAGGTGAGGTAACAGAGAGGATGTCTGCTTTTGATGCCCCTGCCTTGCAGAGCACCTGAGTGTGCTTACCAGGAGCTGGACAGAAGAAAAGCACAGAGGCTGTATTTCTGTTGTTTGTTTTTTTTTAAATCTGGTACAGTTTTGGCCTGTGCCGCACCCTCTGAAACGCTGCCTGAGCGTGGTTCAGGGGATAGCATGTGCCAGGCTACTCCCAACAGGCGTTTATATACAGAAGCCCTATCCTATGTGAACACAGCCTTTTTTTCTATTATTAGACATCTTAAATTGAAAGAAAAAACATGCAAAAAATGTTTTGGAGCTACATAATCACTACATAGAAAACAAAGGCAACCCAGAGCCAGCTCTGTACAGTGTGGACACTGGCATTTGGCCCAGGGCATGGGGACAGTCCCTGCCCTTGTGTCACTAAGCAAAATGAATGGATCCAAAGAGACCTGGAAGCTAATGAGAAAAGTAGGAAGTACATCCCCAGTCAGACCTCAGAGGCAGCAGAGAGCAAGCTTTTTCTATGAACCTGAGGAGCTGTGTGGAACTGACTGCATGTCACAAACCCACTACGCTGGTGGTGTAAGAGTAAGACAATCCAACACCAAGACAATAAGGAAGCTTATAAAACTTCTTAATATCTATTCTGTCTCAGTATGATCTTCTTTACTTTAAAACAAGTTGTGTTTTTTTCACCTAGTTTCTATCCCTTCATGTAAAAATATTAAAGCTTAACAGAACTCAAACTACTGAAGTCTTCCTTCACAAAGGCATCCTGAAGTCTCCATTAGACCCACATTCTGACACAATCATAAACCACTGACTTAAACTGTCTCTTTCAGCTAGCCTGAACAGGACATTTGCCATGTTCCACAGAAAAATAATAATTTTTTTTAAAAAAGTAGAATTTTACAGTCACACTTCTGTGTAAGTTGCCATCTACATTATTTTAGTCAACATTAAACTTCTATAGCATGGTACTCAGAAGTAGGACCTGTGTCACACAACCTCGGTAATGGAGTCTTGAAAGGCTGACGGACAAGAGATGCAAGTAACTGTTTTCCCTATTAACAGGTGTAGCTATCATAAAGAGGCTCACATAAATTTCTCCTCAAAAGGGCACTGGTCTTCAAAATTATCTCTTGGCATAATCTTGATTCAACCAAGCTGTGCCAAGCACTATTTTTGGACAACTCAGTCTGACACATTGAATTTAACTACATCTCTTCCAGACTGTTCCCATTGGCTAGCACCAGCTACATGTGGTTAAAATTAAGTTGTTTCTTTCAGTTTCTTGTTTTCAGAAATCTGAATATGTTTTCTCTGAAAATGGAAAACTTATCTTGCAGCAGACTGTAAAAAAGTCCTGTAAAAATATAATATGCTGTCATTGAATTAACATATTTTGTTTCATAACTAATCTCATAGAAGTTGATTTCTCAGCTCTTTAAACAGAAATATTCAGAGCAGAAAGAAAAGACAAGAAACATAAAAGCATTTAAGAGGAAAGGGAACATTTGCTGAAAGCACTACATTTGGAGCATATATATAAAAGAAATATGCATTCTTTCTCATTCATCTTCTCAGTAGCCACTTCATTCCTACAAAGAATATAAGAAGACAGCCAGGACAAAGACAGATATACAACATGAGAAAAACAAGAAAAGTTGATGGTGCTAAATATAGTCACCCTATAAATCACTTTGGATGCCTCTTTCTCTGAATCCACAACCCTGTCAGAATGCTTTCCAACACATCATCAATTCATTGTGGAGAATGAAATGGAATGCTAACTTGGGAGGGTTCCTTTTTTCCATTGGCATCTTCTTGTGCCAGTAAATCACTAGCCCCTTAGGTTGTCACAGCTGAGAAGTCAATATATCGAACTTAGCTAGACAAACTGGGGCCTGATTTGAAGTGTTCAGCTGAGCTCTTATTCCACAAGGGGAATATTCATAGAGAGAACATTAATAAAAATAAATGAGGATGATAATGAAAGGCAAAAAAGAAATCTTGAGTAAAAAAACAAAAGGGATAAAATAAGTATTTTCTTCTTGACTAACTTCCTGGATCAGAATGGTTAAGAACACACAGATTTTTTTTTCTCTGCTACAAATGGCATTTGCTAACATATAGGTCAAAGTTGATTGGCAGTAATAACATATGATCCTAGGAACAAGATTTTAGATGTTAAGTGCCCATAATATGGCAAAATCAGTGTTTTCCTTCTTTTCCACCATGTACCTTCAGGAGCATAAATCCATTCTTCACAGAGCAGTTGATGCAGAAGGACATCATGTCATTATACTATTTAAACTTAATGAAAGTTCAGCAGCTGAATTCCCACATGCTCTCAACTGAAAATGCACTTCTAATGATGTTCAAGTTGTTTTTCTCTGTAAGTTCTTATTTATTTATTTTTTTGACTTTTCATGCCTTTAAGAATCACAACACAATTTGCATGTTTTGCAGTCAGTATTCTAATAATCTGTTTTCCCTCAACAGCTGAATTTCAGCAGAATTAGTCTGCATGTTCTGATAGATCTGGTGGAAAGTGTTGACATGCTGCTTTGTTCTCCACTTGTGTCTCCACCTGCCAAATTGGATCCTGACTTTGCTCATTTGTGGCAGGTTCTGTTAATTTACTTACTACCTTCACTTTTTCTGCTCATGTTTTGCACAAGTTTTTTGTAACTGCTTTTCTTTTCCTTACTTTCTACCTATGATCTTTATTTTCTTCTCAACTGTGTAATCCAGAGAGAGTATTTTCTCATTATATATTAATGGCCTGCATGTTTCCAAAGCTTTTATCAGATCCTTTTGCCTGAAAAAAAAACATGTGGGGAAGCCACATCACAGGTCTTTAAAACAGAGCTGTTACATTTTATTTTATCAGTGGCATACTCTCTGTTCATTTGATAATAGGATTATATACTATTCTGGACAAATTTTGGCTTCATTTAGGTATCATTATGTACAGGAGAACTTAAGGAAATTCCTCTGTTTTTACAATACAGATGCTGAGACTGCAGTTTGTCCTGATGCATTGCATAGAAATGTACAAAAATTTGGCTCTGTCTTTTGTGTGTCAAGGAGCAGAAAAAGCAGGCCACTCTGCAAATCAAGAAAAATTATAAGCAACCACAGCACAGACTGTGTTCTCAACACAGCACAGTCCCATCACAGCTGAGTAGACTGGGCTGCTGATAACTAGTTCCATCAACAGCTTCACACAGGCAAGGTGGTGAGAGCTCCAGAGTTCATCCAGGATGTCTAGTCAGGAGAAGCAGGAGATGGGACCAGAGACTGTAAACCAGGCTACAGGACAGGTACAAGAGCCATTGAGGAGGAAGGATAGAAGGCAGGCACCCTAACAAGGTCCAGGTCTGAGCTTACATGGAGCTCGTGGGGCATGGGCAAAGGATGGAGGTGTCGGATGAGGCTGGTCAGAACAAGTAAGATCTACCAGTACAGTCACAGACCTGGCCAAGTGTGGTCTTGGATTAACTTCTTAGTGCCAGGTTTTTCAGCTGTTTCATCTAATTCCTGCCTATTTCAAAATTAGAATAAAATGAGCTGTTTCAATATCTTCAGAAACCTGGCTGTAAGTGCAAATGATACTTAGTTGTTAGACACCTAAGAAGCTTTCAAGCACCTCACTGAGGTCAGGAAGGTCACTTATTTGGTCAGCAAATATCTGCATTGCATTTTAGCTTTAATCCTTCTGTCTCATAGCTTTGTTGTCTTTAAGGTGGAATTCTCGTTAGGATTATTTAGTTCACATCTGTATTGAATGCAAAGAGTAAAAATTTCCACATGCTACAATCTATTATTCTAAGGGTTACTTTACATGCTAATCCTAATATTAGAGTATATATTCACACCATCTATGCTGAATGATAGAGGAGATCCAGTAGAACCCATTCAGACTTCTCCATGTGCTTGTGCTTTAACCAGTTTGTTCTGTTCTAACAAGCATGTGGAAAGTCAAAACCAGAGAATTTTCCTTATGGTGCTTTAATAGGTGAGATAGAGGAGAAATGGCAAGGAAGCATGAATCTCAGATGTGTGAAGCCTGACAGATCAGTAGTATTTTGTAATAAATAGCCTGATACCCCACAGTACCTAATGAACCATCTGGGAGAGTCATAACAGAGTACATGAGAGCCCAAGCATGAGGTGAGACTAAGTTGAGTTTGAATGCACTTTGTAGTAGAGACTGGTTGTCAACATCCAGGGAATGGAACTTGTTGCACTATTGGTCTTGCAAATTCCAAATGTCATCATGTCCTTTGACTTGAGAATGGCAGCAGAGACATTTGGCAGGGCATCAAAGGCATCTGTGAGAGAAGAGGACACTGCCATACTTTGAAAGGAAAGAGGGTAGAGAAAACAGATCAACATCTAATGCATTCTTTGATGTTTTTATCTAGTAAATATTATGCACCCATTTCTCATTTTCAAAGTTTATTTTTGATGTATTTACATGTGGCTGTACAGCTGAGTTACTAATTCTGTAGCAGTCTTTGGAAGATGAGCCATTACTAATTGATTGCTATAGCATAGTGTTGAGCCAAATTTACCCTGACATGACTTATTTGCTCAGGCAGCCACACATGCCTGTTTATGGCATTTCCAGACAATCACTCACATCTTCCCAATGCTGAAAACTTTCTATTCCAGGTGCATGTGTCCAGGCTTGGCTCAATACTGCATTAATCTACATTTACGTTTGTGGAACTCCTTTGGACAAGTTGGTATAAAACTGGAAGAACACAATGATAAAATAAACTTTCTATTGTCATTTTAAGAACACTAAAACTACCTCCCTAAGATAAGGATGAGCAGACATATCCTGTTCCAAGTTGCTGCCTCAGCATGTATTTTTCTTTTATTGCTTTGGACCCTTGAAGCTTTTAAGTGTTTGCTGTATGTTTCTGAGCACCCCCATTGGGTTACTCTGATTTGGTTTTACCCTCAGAAAACTGGCATTAGGACATTAACTGGTCCTTTTCCCAGCAATAATAATCTCATTTACTATAAAATATTTTATTTGTAGTACCTTGGAGACACCCTAATGCTTTTACATAATAAAAGAACCATTTATTTTAAAATATTTTAAAGATTGTTTTGAATGTTTTTTTCTCATTTTTGAAGTGGAAATCATGATGGGAGAAGAATTGCTGTTATGAAAAAAATCTTTACTAAATTATATGCATAACTTCATGTGAAAGGAAATAACATTTATTTCTTATACATATAAAGCAAAACATGAGCTTTGTATGGATGAATAAAATGAACAGTACATCAAACAAACAGTATGTGAAGTAAACTATGCACTGACATGAAATTTTCATTGACATTTATGTTAAAACTGACAGGTGTCTGCATGAAAATGATGCCTGATGATAAGGCACGTTTTTGAAACCACACTTACACCAGCATGACTTTGGTTTTTAGGCAAGTCTGGCTAAAAGGTGGAAACTCTAAACCTGAGGTTTAGAGGGAGGGTACAGGCTGAGGATTTGCATAATCCTTCTTACATCATCTGAGCACAGAATCACAGAATGTTTGGAGTTGGAAGGGACCTTGCAGATCACCAAGTTCCAACTCCCCTGTATGGGCAGGGGCACGTCCCACTAGAACAGGCTGCTCAGAGCCCCATCCAGCCTGCCCTTGGATGGAGCCCCAACAACAGCTGTGGGCAGCCTGTTCCAGCATCTCACCACCCTTATACTGAAGAGTTTCTGCCTGATCTCTAACCTAAATCTCTCTTCTTTCACTTTACAACCATTGCCCTTTGTCCTCTCACTGCAAGCCCTTGTAAAAAGACTCTCCATAGCTTTCCTGTGACCCCCTTCGGCTACTGGAAGGCCACTGTGAGGTCCCCCTGGAACCTTCTCTTCTTCAGGCTGAACAACCCCAACACTCTCAGCTTGTCCTCATAAGAGAGGTGTTCCAGCCCTCAGATCATCTTCATGGCCCTTCTCTGCAATGGAGCAGCCAGGTAGGGCTGCTCAATGTGTACTGACAAAAGGATGCACAAGGTACCACAGCAGAACAAAAATAACAGAAAATAAAACAGTATTTATGGAATATGTTCCAGATACAGAATTACTCTTGTCTCTCTCAGGGCCCCAGTGTACTTTCTGGAGACATGAACCAGCTGGCCCAGTCCATCCTCATGGTTCTCACTGAGGGACTGGGACCTGCTTTGGTAGCTTGCACTCAGGTAAGATTTCCAGAGTGTTCCTCTAAATAAGCTGTTCTCTCAAGCTACATAGGTGACAGGCAGGAAGTTAAGAGGGTTTAGCAGTGTCCCATTAGCACTTCTAAAGTCTGGGTCAAGTGTAGAGCAAATGCAAATGTTGCTCCTCTAGAAAAACCTTCTGACCAGTGAGGGTGAAACAGCATGCCTAAGCTAATGGACCAGGCAGCAGGGGGGCAGTGGGACGTCATATGGAAAGAATTGATTGTGTGGCATGAAGAGGCTGAGTGGGTCTGGGTCAGAGGCATTAATGATTTTATATCAATGCCACAGATTTTATTTCTGATAATTTATTTTGTCTCCTTATATCTGCCTTCAGTTCAAGTCTTGGGTTTGATACCTAGGAGAGAACATGGGAAATGCTCATACAGGTGTGTGTGTTCAGCAAATGCACTTTATTCCCATCTGGCAAGAATTAAAATCTACCACAGACACAGATCAGTGTATTTGATGCTCTGGGTGTATAGGCTTTTTTGGAACTGTTCCTAATCCAAGAACGTTGTCCCATGGTGGTAATCAGACCTTTTCCTATGTGAAGGGCTAGCAAACTTAGAGCCAGTGTTACATATCTATGTTTATCCTGTGGGTCATGGCACATGTTACAGCTCAGTATTAATTAATGCCATCAGAAAATCTGCCTTTTCTGAAATAGTAGTAATTCTTAAGGAGTAATTAACAAAATTAAAGATTTTCCAGCTAATTATTCTGCTTTGGTTAGGCTACCTTTCCTATGACTTTGATGCTTGTTTGCTACTTACATTTGATCCCTTGTTTTTTATTGAAGTAGTTGTCAGTATTTATAAGTATTGTTGTTTTCACGTATCACTATCATTGTCCTTTGATCTGACTATGTTTTAAATATTGATATAGGTATTTAGAGTGCAGTGTTCCACTTGTAAAGCTAAACATACAGTATGAGTTATAAATAATTACTGATATAGTGTGTGTTCCTATATACTTAGAAAATATGAGCATTTTTCAGGTTAACCAACATGATTTTATGTTAGAGAAAGTACATACAAAACTAATTAGAAACAGTTTTAACAGTGGGACCAAAACATTGTCATCTTTCATTGGATCTGCTTTGGAAATGCTCAATGTGAAAGATTAATGTTCAACATCTGGACAGGCACATGAAATAGCACTGGAAACACTCTTCTGTAGGAATGAGCAGTACAGAAAAAATAGAATCTCTTCTGCTTTCCCAGCAGTAGATACTGCAGATGCTTATAGGGGGCTACTTACTTTAGGGAGTGTTATCAAAATAGGCTGGATATATTTACATAAAATATACACACTGCACAGAAGCTACAATTAAGAGGAAGGGTCACATTGATTTTTCCAGTAAGAATTCTATTTTTTCTTATTCTTAGCTCTCTGAGAGCCAAGTTATTAACTATCAGTAGAGGTTGCAGGATGCTTGAACTCTGCTTTTTAGTGGCAAGAAAGTGAGATTAATGGGAGTTCTACTGTCTCTCTGCTGACAAGAAGCCCATTTCCTTTTTTGCTTTTAAAGGAAAGTACTGCATTTCTCGTAATTTGCAGGAAGGCCATCAGCTCAATGTAAGGAGAAGAATATATATTCAGCCTCTCTTCCGAGACATGGCATCTTGGTTGTCACACTTAGTAACAAGTGAGCATGCAAAATCACTTCACTGCTGTGTTTGCTGAGCAGTAATGTGCAGGCTTTAGTTCACCGAGACTTCATGGCCTCTGGAAGAGAGGACAGGCCTCTCATGAGGAATGCAGAGATGTAGTAAGGCAAGGCAGGGAGAAACTGCATTGAACTCAACATGGCTACTGCTTTCAAAGACAATAAAAACTCTTTCTATAAATACATATACTTTCTCTAAATGCAAAGGAGGACCAGGGAGAATCTCCATCCTTTTTTGGTTGCAGAGGGGAAACACAGTGACAAAGGATGAGGAAAAGGCTGAGGTGCTAGATGCCTTCTTTGCCTCAGCCTTTAGCAGTTGAAAGGGTTGTTCCCTAGACACCAAGTCCCCTGAGCTGGAAAATGGGGAGGCAGGGCAGAATGAAACCTTTGTAATCCAAGACAAAATGGTCAATGACCTGCTACACCACCTAAACATCCACAAGTTTATGGGGCTGGTTGGTCTGCACCCAAGAGTACTGAAGGAGTTGGCAGAACATATCATCATAGAGTGGCTTGGAAGAGATCTTAAAGATCATCTAGTTTCAACCCCTCTGCATGGATAGGGACACCTCCTGCTAGATCAGGTTGCTCAAGGTCCCATCCAACCTGGCCTGAAACACCTCCAGGGAGGGGCCATCCACAATCTCCCTGGGCAACCTGTTCCAGCATCTCACCAGCCTCACAGGAAAGAACTTTCTCCTAATGTCCAACCTGAATCTCTTCTCTTTAAGCTTCAGACCACCGCCCCTTGTCCTCTCACTATACACCTAGGTAAGGTGTATTCTATACCCTATAGTATAGTGGGGTATAGTGGGGTACATATACCCTATACCAGCTTTCTTGTAGGCCCCCTTCAGGTGTTGGAAAGTTGCTTTAAGGTCAACACGGAGCCTCCTCTTCTCTAGGCTGAACAACCCAAACTTCCTCAGCCTGTCTTCATAGGGAAAGTGCTCCAGCACTTTGATCATCTTCATGGCCCTCCTCTGGACATGCTCGAGGCGTTCTATGTCCTTCTTATGTTGAGGCCTCCAGAAAAGGACACAGTACTCCAGGTGGGGTCTCACCAGAGTAGAGGGGGAGAATCACCTCTCTCAACCGACTGGCCACACATTTTTCAGTGCAGCCCAGAATAATGTTGGCTTTCTGGGCTGCAAGTGCACATTGATGGCTCATGTTAAACTTCTGGTCTACCACCATCCCCAAGTCCTTCTCCTCTGGGCTGTCTAAAATCCTTACTCCTCCCAAACTCTATTCGTGCACGGGATTCCTTCCACCCAGGTGCTGAACCTTGCACTTGACCTTGTTGAACTTCAAGCAGCTTGCACAAGCCCACTTCTCAAGTCTGTCAAAGTCCCTCTGGTTGGCCTCCCTTCCCTCCAGCGTGTTGACTTCACCACACACTTTGGTGTCATCAGCAAACTTGCTGAGGTTGCACTCAATTCCACTGTCCATGTCACCGACAAAGATGTTAAATAACACTGGTCCAGATACTGACCCTTGAGGAACACCACTCGTCACATGTCTGCATTTGGACATCCAGCCATTGATCACAACTCTTTGGGTACAATCAGGCAACCAGTTCCTTATTCAATGAGTAGTCCATCCATCAAATCTGTGTTGTTTCAGTTTTGAGACCAGAATATCATGAGGGACAGTGTCGAATGCTTTGGACAGGTCCAGGTAGATGACATCTGGATGCACTCACCAAGTTTTTCCATCATTTACCAGCAGTCCTGGCTAACTGGGAAGGTCCCAGTGGACTGGTGGGTAGCAAATGTGTTACTCAGCTACAAGAAAGGCTGAAAGGAGGATCCAGGGAACACAGACCTCCCAGTCTGACTGTGGTTCCAGGGAAGGTCATGGAGCAGATTATCTTGAGTGCCATTATGCACCGTATACAGAACAACCAGGTGATCAGCTCCAGTCAGCACAGGTTTATGAAAGGCAGGTCCTGCTTGACAAATATGATCTATTACAAGATAACCCACTTGGTCAAAGAGGGAAAGGCTGTGGATTTTGTCTATCTGGACTTCCATAAGGCCTTTGACACTGTTTCCCACAACATTCTGATGAAAAAAACCTTGCTGCTTATGGCTTAGGTGGGTATGCACTCATGGATGTGCACTTGGATGGGTAAAACACTGGCTGGACAGCTGGGTCTAGAGAGTGGTGGTGAGTGGAGTGAAATCCAGCTGGAGTCTGGTCACAAGTGGTGCTCCTCAGGGCTCAGTGTTGGGATCACTTCTTTTTAACATCTTTATCAACAATCTTGATGAGAAGATGGAATGCATCAGTAGATGACACCAAGTTGGGAGGAAGTGTTGATCTGCCTGAGGGTAGGGAAGCTCTACAGAGAGACTTGGACAGACTAGATTTATGGGCTGAGGTCAACTGTATGAAGTTCAACAAGGCCAAGTGTCGGGTCCTGCACCTGGCCCAGAGCAACTCCATGCAGTGCTACAGGCTTGGGGAAGAGTGGCTGGAAATCTGTCTGGCAGAAAGGGACCTGGATGTTCTGACTGGTAGGCAGCTGAATATGAGCCAGCAGTGTGCCCAGGTGGGCAAAAAGGCCAACAGCATCCTGGCCTGTATTAGAAATAGTGTGGCCAGCAGAACCAAGGAGGTGATTGTCCCTCTGTACTCAGCATTGGTGAGGCCACACCTTGAATACTGTGTCCAGTTTGGAGCACATCAATACAGGAAAGACATTGAGGTGCTGGAGTGTATCCACAGAAGGGCAACCAAACTGGTGAAGTGCCTTGAGAACAAGTCTTATGAGGAGCTGAGGGAACTGGGGCTATTTAGTCTGAGAAAAAGGAGGCTGAGATTTCATCACCCTCTACAGCTGCCTGAAAGGAAGTTGTAAAGTGGTAGACTGTTCTTTTCTCACAAGTAATTTGTGATAGAACAAGAGGAAATGGCCTCAAGCTGCAGCAGGGGAGGTTTAGACTAGACATTAGGAAGGGTTGTCAGACTTTGAAACTTGCTGCCCTGGGAGGTGGTTGAGTCACCACCCCTTGATGTGTTTAAAAGTCATCTAGATATGGGACTTGGGACATGGTTTAATGCTGGACTTGGTAGAGTAGGGTCAGTGGTTGGACTCGATGGTCTTGAAGGTCTTTTCCAACCTAATGATTCTGTGATTCATAAACCACCCAGTCCACCCTCCCCAGTCAATTAACCCCTATGTTGACTTTGCATTCTCCTCCTGGGCTTCTATCTCACATGTTTGTCCTCTGTCTTCTGCAGACAATTCCACAGAAATCAGTGCTGAAACAGGGTCAACCTCTGTGTCCTTTGTCAAACAGCTCTTCCCCAGTGCAGTTTGCCTTTGGGAGTTGTGGGTTGTGGGGAGTGAAATGCTGCACAAACCGTTCTCTGTCTCCACTGGTTTGTGTGCACAGAACTGTAACACAGACTTGTATTTGCCCTGGATGCTTGTCTGGCACCTTTTGATTGATTTTGCAATCATTAATTTCCTCCTTTTCTTTTCCCAGTCTACATCTACCAGCACTGATAAGAGGCTGCACAAAGCTTTTTAGCCTATGTGGTTTCTGTAAATCATTGTTTAGCTTCTAGGCTCCTATATTTCATAGATTCATAGAAGATTTCAAGTTGGAAGGGATCTGTAAGGATAATGAAGTCCAACTCCCTGCTCCTCACAGGACTACCTAAAACTAAATCATATGACTAAGAGCATTGTTCAGACACTTTCTTGCAAACTGCAGAGGAGTTTCTGGGAACCAGTATACTTTAAGCCGTTCTTGGACTGCCATAGGTTGTCCAAGAATGGCTTGCAATATATTGCTTAGACTCTTCAGCTGTAGTTTTTATGCCATATGAGAGCATCAAATACATGTCATTGTTTTTCACTGTTGATGAAGAAGAAATTGACTAAGGAGGAAGATACCAACACTATAAGGATTTTCCTCTTTTAATAGCACTGGAGGACATCTTGGTAACAGTATCTCCTTCTCTAACCTTCTAGCCTCTTGGGTAATAATCAGTTTGGAAGCTTTAAATCTGGCAAATTCTAAAACTTAAAACCTTAGTATAAAAGATGTTTTTTAGTTTTTGTTCGTTTCTTTTTGATTAAAAGATTATGTTCCATTCTCTTCTGTAGGGCATGGAAGAGCACACAGTGTATAGTTTAGGCATTTATATAGGAAGGCAAGATTCTTGTCCTCTAAACAAAGGCACTGTGGTTGTTACCTCCCCACACCTATTTCTGGTTCTAAATGCAAAGGTGTCTTCAGTGACAAACACTCTGTCATGGATGGCTGCTGTGTTTAAGGCTAGAGGCAGCTGGAAGGAGGCTGCCCACTCTACTATCATCCTGATGAGTGTGGCAAAAAGTAATTAGGAAGATCTAAGCTGCTTCTGTCCATAGGCTTTATGAGATCTGCCAAGAAAGAGAAAAAGTGAAGTGGTAGCACTGCTGTTACTGTGGCATTAGGCAACAGCAAGTGTTTGCTAAGCAGTTCTGCTGAGGTCCACAAAAGAGCCTTAGCCCTAGGATGGCCAGACAATCTAAGTTGCATGCATTTGTGGGGAAAATATGGCTTTTCAATGTTTGGCTGCTCTTGGATTGGGAAGAAAGAAGCATTGAATCTGAGGATACTGCAAAAGATGGAAAAAGAAGGCATCTGATAAAGAAGACATTTTTACAGGAACTGAAAAGTGGAGTGGAAAGGAAGAACCTACCTGTTAGGAAGTGGATAAAGCCTTGGTGGAGCTAATTAAGGCCTATTGGTGCACTTAAGGCCCTGAGAGCCCTCTAAGAATATTGCATTAGTACTGGTGAGTGCTGCTGAGGAGAAAAGAAGTCATACCCTTATGCTGAGAGCTTGCTCATCTTGTTACAAAAAAAAAAAACCATCAGTGGAATAGTAAATGAAACACCTCCATAAAATTGATGGCTATTCCACACTGGACATCTAATTTGCCTGACTTTGGTCTGAAAAGGTCATCTTTCCTCTGTGCCAGGAGATGCTGCAGAAATAGAGTGTCTAGTAGAATGATCAAGGTCTGAAGTCAAGTTACATATTTCTGATTTCGTTTCGTTGAAACACAACACAAAAGATTAAAAACAAATCCAAGTCCATTCAAGTTTCCTTGTTTCCACACACGTTTTCCACAGTCACTCTCTGCACTAATTTTAGCCCTGTAAAACAATGGAAGGAAAAATGTAGATGACAAAGTATTGTACATGAGGTAGAAAGGAGGCTTTTGCAGTGTTCCCAGCTTCTGAGTCACAAATGGGTTGTCCAAATTTACCCTTCTTCAGAATCTCCTTCCTTGTTAGAGTGCAGCTTCCTTGCCATTGCCTGAGCCTGCAATTTTACTCTCTCCTACAAGTGTTATTGCCACCATCTAATACATACCCATGGCTTAATATAGCCACGTGATCTCCCATGGATAGTGTTCTGACACATCGTCGTAAGTATCTCTTACTGCATCTCTTACTTTAATCACCTTTACTCAGAGAAAAACTCGTCTCAGACTGCACCAATTTATGGACTATTTTAACTTTGCTGTTATACCTGAAGTGGTATAACCCAGGCTCTTCAGGCCTTATTTATAGTAGTTATAGTGATGCACTTCCTCCCTTGGGAAAAGGACACATACACTGGCAATAGAGTTGTTTTGTTGTTACTGCCTTTACCAGTTCCTGGAATCTGGTAGTTTTACTGACTGTTAGGGTAGTATGACTATGGCTTTAGACCTTGAGTCAACCTCAGTGAAAGGGAGCTAAACTCATTCAAAGCACCTTGCTTCTCCTTTGGGCAGTGCGTACACAGACAGCTCCAGTTATCCTGCAGAAACTTGTTTTGTCTATCTAGGGACACCACTGGGGTGTCTGCCAGCACAGTTGTCAGAGAGGTGTGTGATGTTTTTTCCCCGCACTCTTAACCAGCAAATCTCTGCCAGTAAAATGTCCAAGTTTAGACTAGCTGTAGGGTGAATGCCGCTGTAACATTAAGGCTTGTCTCATTATTAGAAGAGGACGGTGTTGTACCACTGTAAGTAGCTTTATCATCACACTTTATTAGGAACAATATCAGCACAAGCACTTTAGTACAAGTGAGAATTAGTCTGTTTATCTATCATACACCCTGCTGCTGATGAAAGGGCCCAGTTATAGTCAGCTCTGAACCTCTGGGGAAAAACTGCAGCATTTGCTGAGTGAGACAACTTCTGTATCACTGGAGACATTCACAGCTGCATGCAGTTACAGTGGTGTTTTCTTTAAAAAAGTATGGGAGTCAAGTGCTAAAAAAATCAACCTTTACCACAGCAACTTGATGGGCCACTACATGTTTCCTGGCTGGTGGCATCACCCTTGTTTGGCAGGTTTGTTGGGCTGGCCAAGGTTTTTTGGACTTGATACTTCCTGCAGTCCTTAATGAGATATGATTCTGTGACCTCTTAAAAGTTTTTCTTGAATTGTTAGGCTACACCTAGATTTTGTGCATTTCATTCTCAACAAGATTATTCAAGAGAAAAATAGGCTCAATTGACAAAACACTGGAGTTTAAGAACTGCATTACAGGATGAAGAGATATGCATTGACGTTACACTTTTAATGGCTTGCTTATGAAACTATGGCCCTGTCGTGTCCAGCTGTGTAATCTTAATACTTTTTCATGTTATGTCCCTTACCAGATGTTGAGGGACACATCATGTATGTGCTTTTTTATGCAGACTGAGGGATTGCAAAGTATTCTACTAGATATTCTGTGTACCTTGATATTGAGCCAGAACTGTAGTCTCCATTTTCTGGGAAATTCCAGAGGTACAATTTCAGAATTGTTTCCATTCATAAAACAGAACTGAAAGAAACCTGCAAGTATCTTCCAGGAACCAGAATTGTCTGAGATTTGTCCTTTACCTGAGAACATCCAGCTGTTCAGCTTAGGGAGTTTTCTGGCAAGGACATGACTTTGTATTTAGGCTGGTTTCAGTCAGACCAGCCTAAGTCTGGTCTGAAGGAACAAACAGATCTCTATGTGTCAGCATTCATGTGAGAGGGTGCATAAGAAGGTACTTGCAGCAGCAGTACCTGATTGCCCTCACAGGAAGATTTCTAAGTCTCTTTCAGTACCTTTCAATAGCATGATGAGGAATCATCCATTCCTTTTATGTAAATGCTTTCCAACATGCCATGGGAACATGTTAAAAAATAATTTACTCATCTCTCTCAAGTGGTAGTGAGCTGTTCTGAATGGGCAATAGCAAGGTTTAAAAGCCAATACTGCCCTTTTAACTGAACCAACAAAACTTCTGCCATAGTCTGGGGTGAAGCCAGACTCAATCCTTACCTGAAACTGGGGAAAGACTGCATGAGAATTTGCTCATCTTGCCTGACTGACTACAGGACAGCACTGCAGGCTGCAACCTCAGCACCCCACTACAATGCTCCTGCTTTGCTTACAGAACTAACATAAAGCCAGTCTATCAGGAGAGTGAAAGCAAAGCTGAAATTGATTCCATAGTGTTTAATTTTAGCTGTTTTGATTATTTTGTAAGAAGAATACATCTAGGTCTTCTTAGATGGACCACAAACAAGTTACAAAGCCTGCAGAACAGAAACTGTGTCCAGCACATGCAACAGACTAGGCAAGTTGTCTCTGGGTGGCTCTTCTCTTGAATTTAAGAGCAAACTTCTTGCTTGCTTCAGAGCAGAGGCAGTGTCCCTCAAGCTCTCTCTAGGCTTTCATAAATCCATGCAGTGACTGTATTCTGGTACTGTCTTTTGCACTGAGGTGAAGCTCAGCTCAAGTGTGTGCTGAAAGTCCATCGCTAAGAAGAGGCGGTTAAGAAAACACTGAGAGCAAGCTTCCATGCCTTGCTTTTTCTCCTCCAGGCCCTTACACACATGGCTTGTTTGGGTAGGAGCAGAGTTTTAGAGGACATGTTGTTCTAGCCCTTTGAACCTCAGTGTTCTGTGTGTCCCTTGAAACTTTCTGCTCTTCATTACACACAGCTTCCAACCTGTTTCCATCAGCACATTTGGTGTAGGAATCTGCTCTCTGAGTCTCAGTAAATATGACCTACCTGAACTTTTAAGATGAGTGTATGTTTAGTCTCAAGTTTTCCAGTCAGCTTGTCTACCATAAACCAATTCTCAGGGGATGAAGTGCAAAAAGCAGCAGTTAGTTTCTGTAAATGTCTGGAATTGGTCCGAGGAATTTGGTAAAATTTGGGGGATTTGAATATAAAGGGTACAGTGTGTTTTCTGCTTTTGATTTTTCTGCCTCTGCATTCATCTATAATTTGTGGAATCACAGTTAAGTCATATTATGCCACTGACATTTTTGTATGCTGTAATCATTCCTGATTACTTCCTCTGCCCTTTGCTAGCTGGTTTCTCTCTGCAGCACAGCTCTCTCAAGGGACAATTGAAAAGGAAAACAAAACAAACCAAACACAAACAAGTACCAGCAAGACACTTCATTTTAATTTCTGAACGTTTTCGTAAAACAGGTCTCCTATGGAAAATGAAGTCAAATTAAATGCTGAGGTAAGTTACCAGGCCACCTTGTCATTTTTCCTACTGATTTCTTTCAAAGCAACAGAAATTTGCTCTCATCAGCAAGTCTTAAGCATTGGTTTCTGGAAGGGACACAGTCCACATTCTAGTAAGGCATGTGCCTCACCATGAGGGGAAAAAAAAATTATGTGATTCACATTAAATCTGTCCTGTTTCTGCACTCACTGCATGAACATCTCTTGACCTCCTGGCAGGCCCTAGCATGTCTGCCTTGCTGTTTCTGGTTGTTCTCTGTGTGCCTGGGTGGACTGGTTGTGGAAGAGGCCTGTCCAATCATACAGACAGTGCACTCTGCCAATTCTGTCCTATGCTGGCCTCAAACAGTACAAAAAGGAAACTGCTTTCTGAATAAATTATTGCTCATAGTGTGAATGAAAGGCAGTGTTGTGGCCTGGCACTGGAAATGTCAGTCGAGGCTAGCTGGGGAGTTTCCTCCATGCTGCCCATATGCCCAGTCTTCCCTGGGCTGTACTCCCTACACACATACCTGCATCTTCGGGGTCAGGAAATCTGTAGACAATCCCATCTCAGAGCTAGAAGAGTCTCTTACTTTGGAGGCATTGCTTAGAACATACAAGCAGTGTTGCAGAAGGGTTTTTGCAAAAGGCATCCATATTTGTGTCACTGGCATATTTTCTCAGGAAGGATTTAACCGTAGATGGCTTTTAAACATGACTATAGCACATCTAGCTCTGCGAGGACAAAACATAGTGTCTGAAATTTACAAAACAGTGAGCCATGTATTATGGCTTCTCAAATACACTTTTGAACAAATGCAACTTGGTGATACTAATTCAGCTGAATACCTGCTAGATTCTTCCTGAAAGTAACCATCTCTTCTGTCTCAGCTGATTTAATTTGATAAGTCATTAGCTGGTGCATTTGTGAGACAGGCCTGTGAGCAATGGTGAAAAATTATTAACTGACAGGACTTAGAGGCACTCATTATACTGGCTATCTTCTGTAACTCATTAATGCAGAAAGGGGGAGCCAAAGGTGCTGGAGTTCACTATCACAGAGCATTTCTCAGCACCTTTCTGCCTGGGATTCATATACTTTTAGTTCTTCCTATCATCTTTCCAGTGCTATGATTGCAGTCCTTAAAAAAAATTGCAGAAGTGTATTTTAGAAGCATTTGTGTTCAAACACACGTATTATTAACCACAAGCAAAGAAATAAGAAAAAAGAAGAATGTGAAGTAATAAATGAACACACAAAGTTTAGGATAATTTTCATGTGCTTATAAGGAAGAATCATTATACCAGCTCTTCCCAATATGCCTTTTGGATCATTTGTTTAATGAAAAAAAGATGAGATCAGCTTATTTATAGATTATTTTTTTATATGAATGCTTTATATCCTTTAAACTTAGCCTTTTGAATATTTTTAGCCACTTTAAGTTCTTCTTGTAAAATATAGTATCTTAGATCCCTGCTCAGCTCTGTATCTTTACAAAAGTCTGTGTTATCTAAATTTGAATATCCAGTCAATCTTTTGTGTATGCGAGTGCCCATTGCCACACAGAAATTTTAGGGTTATGCAGAAATTTTACTGGGAGTGTAGGCCTTTACATTTGAAAATCTAATATTTAGTTCCCTTTTATAGAAACTATGAAATCTAAGTGGCCTCTGTAAATTTTTTTGAGTAACAGAATTCAAGTTTGTATGGGACCATGGTCATTATTTAATCTGATCTTCTACAGAACACTGATTGATACATTAAGCTCTTCAGGACTGGGGGATATTTATTTTGATGCATACAGTTAAAAAAGGAGGACAAACTCTTCTTTGCAGTTGAAATATACCCTATTTTTTTCAGAAAACAAATCATAAAGACATTGAAGGTGGAATTTTTCATATGATTTCAGGTTCAGTCTTTGGTGTTTGTGCAAATTTCCTCTCTAGTTAATATGAAATAAGCATTGCAGGCTGACATGTATAAGAATGGTAGGCTCTGTCACCACCAAGAGCCATCTGTCTTTTCCCACTGCCTATGACATTTAGTTGAGGACAGATTTTCATAAGCAATAATGGTAAAGCAAATACCACTCCAAGTGTTGAGATGTGCCATCAGCTCTCTAATGACTAATGCTCACATACCACATTTTATTTTTAGTTTTTTCTAAGTATTGCTTCCAAACACAAACACTTGTCTGGACCCTTCACAGATTAAACTGGAAGTTAGGTAAATGAGCACTCTTGTCCTTGTGGCATGTACTAAGACAGTGACCCAGTGGAGTTTCTAATCCTTTTCACAAACTTAGTAGATAAATTTCTTTTTAATTCCCACTAATAAACCAGATATTCAAGCCCATGAATCACCTCTGCTGAAATACAAACAATCAGAAAGTAACCCGGAAAAAAGATCTTTAGATATTATTTGGTCATTTTCCTTTTCCCAGGGTAAGACCATGTCCTTACTAAAGACAGAACATTTGTAATTCCTAACAGATACTTGAACAGCCTACCACTAAAAGCCACCAAAGGTCGAGATTCCCCCTTTGGATTCTGTAACGAATTCTGATACTAGAGCTTCATTGGTTTCATTAGAACAATGTTTTCCTTAAGAGTTAAGCATCATCATTGCAGCTGCAATTTAAAGAAAATTATTCCTGTTTTTTGTAATCTTGCACTCTCTTCTATGAAACAGTAGGGATTTTCTCAACAACATTACAAGAAAAATCACTCACTTTTGCTTTGCTTTGCTTTATAGAAATGCAAAGAAGTGTAAGTATTTTATCTTTTTTGTTGTTTTTGTTTATTTGTTTGGGTTTAACCCCTATGTGGAGTATATGTGTTACCTGACAATCTGTCTCTGTCTATCTATGTACCACTAACATAATTCCTTGTTAATTTCTACTGATGAGACCCTAAGGTATATACATAGGTGAAACCATTCTCCTAAATTTGGGATGCTAAGCATAGACAAAGCACAGCTAGTGGTTCTTAGTAAGAAAGGGCATGATCCAAATGTAATCACCAGAATAAGAAACACAAGGCATGGCTGTGGGAAAAGCATTCTGCTGGTAAATCTAAGTCTAATTTGTCCAGATTAGAAAAAAGCATCCGAGTGGAGCAGCTGACAGGCTATTGTTCTTTCCAGATACAGAATATGCTGAGACAGGAAGGTGAGGAGATGGGCAGCTAAGTTTTAACTTGCTTGCAAAGCACTGCCAGAAAAACAAGCTTTCAGGATCATTTCCTAACAAGGAATCAGGGATATCATTTTACTTCAGGGATGTATTAACAACAGAAGGTTGCTAAAGTAATGATCTCCATGTCATATAAAATGCCACAGGCTTCCAGAGTTGAAACCATCCTGTGAAAGTTGTGGTCCTATTCAGCAGAGAAGATGTGTGACTATAGCTAACCAAGGTACATTTACACTCTTTGGCTTATCTTTCTGCAGTGGTGTGTAGTGCAAATGAAAATCAACATTATTGCATAGGGATTTAGGTCAGTATCCTTCCCACTGCCTCTCTGAGCAGTTTAGCAGCTCCAAGTGCATCCAGAAGAATACAATATCTCCTCAAGTTCACCTTTTATCTCATGAAAAAAAATCTTGTAATTATAAATCTGCAAGTTCTCCCGTTCCTTTAACCTTCAGCCTACATGCATACTGGCATGGCAGGGAGTCTTTTAGACCAATGCCAGACATATAAGAGTAACATATGACCTGAAGAGACTTGGTGCTTGTTATAATTTGAAGCATTTTGGAGGGCACCTGTATGTCAATGAGTATGGGATCTTTGTAACAATTCCCATGTAGGCTCCGGCAGTCCTAATGCTTAGGTTAAATCTGAATAGGAGCCTGAGATGAGAGCATTGACTCTAATTGCTACTGTGAAGTATAAGCTTATGTAATTGTTTGGAGACTGAAATCAGACATGCTAGAAGGAAGACAGGATCAAGGGTTACAAAGCTGTACACATACAAAAACTGCTTTCAAATCGTTTGAACTATGGAGAAGGAGAAAACAATCTTTCACTGTATGTTTTGGCTTGGGTTGGTTTTTTTTTGGTTGGTTGGTTGCTGTTGGGTTTTTTCCCTAAGCCCTCATTTTCTTCTCTGCTTTTCCATGCTGGAATTTTACTTGTAGTGCTTCTCTCATGGGAAGCCTGTTTCATTATTATCAGGGTCATGGCTGAATACCGTCATAACTCTGACCTTTAGAGAATGCAGCAAAAGCAGAGCATGCAATAGCTGTGATCGGTTATAACATCTGTATTTCTGAAATGGTTTTTTGCCCAAGACTCCATGCAGACATTCTGCTTAGTAGATGAGGGAAAGGCTGTGGCTGTTGTTCATCTGGACTTCAATGAAGCCCTCGACACCATTTCCCACAGTGTTCTGCTGGAGAAAGTGGCTGCCTGTGGCTTGGATGGGTGTGCACTTTGCTGGGTAAAAAACTGTGTGGCTGGCCAGACCCAAACAGTTGTGGTGAATGGAGTAAAATCCAGTTGGTGGCTGGTCACAAGTGGTGTTTCCCAGGCTCAGTGCTGGGGCCAGTTCTGTTTTGAGTGTACCCTCAGGAAATGTGCAGACGACATCAAAGGAGGCAGAAGTGTCAATCTGCTTGAGGGGCCAAGGCCAATTGCACAAGATTCTTCAAAACCGAGTACCAGGTCCCACATTTTGGTGCAGGTTTGGTTTGGATATTGTGAAAAATTTCCTCACTGAGTTGTCCAACACTGCACCAGGCAGCCTACGGAGATGCTTGAGTCACCATCCCTGGAGGTTTTTAAAAAACATGTAGATGGTTTAATGGTGGATTTGGCAGTGTTGGGTTAACAGTTGGACTTGATGATCTTATAGGTCTTTTTCAATCAAAATGATCCTATGATTCTGTGATTCACTGGTTGAAGAGCTTTCTTGTGTGACACACGGGTGTTTGACCATGAACAGCAACACATCAGGTAAGCTTAATGCACTGAAAACAGTGGTATAGTCTAAGAACAATGTTACAAGGGCATGGAGAAAAAAAAAAACATTTTATTTTGCTACTGAAAATTAATTGTCTTCCAATAATGTCAGTAGGAGAGCAAATGAAGTCTGAGGAGAAGGCAGAGAGAGCAGCAGTGAGTAAAGCTGCAGGAGAAAAATAAATAAAAATTAGATTAGACCTTTATTATATTAAAACTATATTATGGTTTCATTATAAAAGTACTTATAATACACATTTTTTAAATATTATGCGTATTAATTATAAAATGTCATGCTAACGGATGATGGTTTTAGGAAGAAATGGCTCTTCATACATGCAGATTCAGAAGTAACTGGTTAAATTGCTCAGCTGTGGCTACTGAGACGGGATCTTGCCAGTCTCCTGGGGGTACCCATACACTTTAATTATCTTGACTTAGAACATTCACCCATGCCCTGCCCTTGGAGACAGGCCTCCCTGCTGGAGGTAGGTTGCAGGAAAACTGATCTCTAACTCAGCCACAGCCCAGCCTAGCAGTGGATCCCATTGATCCTGCTCTGCAGATTGACTTCCTTGCTTGTTCTCAGACCTGTATTGTCACTGTAGATCTGCTCCATTATCACTGATTGTGTCTCACCTTGGGTTGCCCTCATCAGACCTTATCCTAGTCCTGACATGTGTATTTACTTCCTGGCTTGACCTCAGAGCTGCCCTATCACCATGAACTCACCTGATAATCTGGACCCTTTGTTGAACTTGGCTACCATCTCTGAGTCTGTCTTGCTCATCTTGCTTGGGCAGCGTGGGGTCTGGGCTCTGGCTGATGAGTGCCCTGCCGTTACATCCCTTCATTGTGTTCAGCTCCTGGTTGCTTCTCCCTCAGGGAGTAACTAGCCCCCACTGGACTCTGGGAAGCTACCCAAAGCACTGTTGCTTCTCCAAGTGACTCTGTTAAGATTACAGAAAAACTCAAAACATATATACTACATTTCAAAGACCCTCTATAATGTTATTTCAATCCCTCTTCTGCATAAATTACTGTACAGACTTTATTGGGGAATATTTTAGTAATTGATAATGCCTTAAAATACTCCAATATAGAACACTTCCGTATTACCTCACACGGAGCTACAAAAAAGTGCATTCTAACTCATGGGCTGAGTACCCTGCTAGGATATATGAAAATGGCAAATCTGTTCCCCAAAATGGTTTTACATAGACTTGTTGTATAATCTCAGTGGAACAACTAATTACAGGACTTTAGTGTGAAGATCTCGCTATGCAGTTACATTAATGCATGTGTTTACCAAAGGCACTCACAGGGAGGACTTGCTTGCTGAGATGTATGTTCTTACCTAACAGATCTGATGTAGAGAGTTTTAAGAATAACCTGCATATCTCTTCATGGAGTTTGGATCGTGAGTAAACGATCCTTGTCCACTCCTCATAAGTGAATGGAAGTTTCATTCATTTCTCCCAAAGAATGTAAATTCAGAGACAGTTTTCCCTCTGTTCAGGTTAAATTTTAGGTCTATTAATGGCAGAAGATTTCCAAAAGAAAGGAAAGTTAAATAGTAGAACCAGAGGCCTGAACAAAACAAATTCTAGTTTAGCATTGTTTTAAGTAATTAATGAAAGAACAAAGACCTGCCTAAGTCTTATTAGATTGCAAACAAACTCTAGGAATGCAGACAGTTTGTTGTATTTTTGTTCTTTCAAAAATAAAATTGGTTCCTTTACAGTCTATGCCATTCCTTTAAAGTCCATTCTTCAAATTTTGTTGAGCTACAAGTACACTAAGGTAGGACTCAAAGAAATGTGTCCAATTTTAAGAAATATACATCTTTTTTCCCATATGTGTCACTATTATGGAAGTAACTGATATCTAAATTTCTAAATAAATTGAGAAGTTTGGGCTCGGTTGTAAATTTTTCACAGATGAATAACTTTATCTTCTTTTTTTCCCCCTTTTTTCTTTTTTTTTTTTTTTTTTTTTTTTTTTTTTTTTTTTTTTTTTTTTTTTCCAAATATATAACTCTTTGTGTACCTGTATGTGCGCTAATGCAGCCCCATTCTTACAGTCAGACTCTTACAGCTGTAGTCCTTCCTACATCTGTGATACAAAGAGCTATGATCACAGGTTGGCACAAGTTGCTCAAATGAGAAGGAAGAGATTAAACTGATGGCTGTCTACTGGTAAGTGGTTGAGCAAGCTGCTGTCTATTCCTGGAAAAGAAACTATGATACAGATGAACCGGGGGAGCAAAAGCTTGCCTGTTCCCTGAAGAGTGTATGACTATACTGGGAATATTCAAGTTTTACTCTGAACGTTGTGGCTTCAGGGAGCACAAAGTGATCACAAAACCCATAAATGAAAATTCACACATTCTCACAAACACAAGAAGAACAAGGGAAAACAGAAAAGTTCAGATTATTTACATGGTTATGAGTAAAAGTCAGTGTAACAGACCAGTCAGTGTAACAGCAAATGTTTCTCAAATAGGTGAGGTAGTCTTTTGGTTAGAACCAGAGAAGCAGTGGTTTGAGACATTGTGCTTCTAGAGATGAGCTCAGCTTTCAGAGTGCTTGTGCCTCGCTTCAGCCTCAATTAAGCCTGCGACCTTGAGTCCTTATTTTATGGGCATTACTGAACACTTCTAAATTTGAGTATTTGGGTCTAGTAATTACCCAAAGTCATTTAGGTCAACAGCAGTTTCATGGATACAGCAAACTTGAGGTCATGTCCTTACTGTGACTACTACTTGCTATGTACAGAGGTCCAACAAATACACCATATATACATGACACATGTATTTCTACAGGATAAAGCTATAAATGACATAGAGCTTTTCACTGTCTACTAAACATTAGTAAAGAAGGTTAACTATGCCATGTCTCTTCTTCCCCCTCCCTCCCCTTAAGGCAACCTGTTTCAGATATGAACAATCATGTTTTGGCAAGTTAATTATTACACAGTGAATTATTAACTTTAAACACCCTTCATTCCTGAAAGCTATGTGGTAGAGACATTTTAGGCTGGGGCAACTCCTCTTACATAAGACAGTCTTTCTGCCAAGTTATTACCTCAGGTGGTTTTTATGTTGTAGGTGAATGTTTATACAGAGATTTCTCTTTACACAACAAAGAGCTACAGGAGAGCACAGATGCACAGAATAGGAAAAAAGCAGGAAGAAGGCAGTCTTGAGCTTGATAAAACCAAAGAAAAACCTTGCCAAAAAGAATAGAGAAAATGAAATCAAATGGTGAATTGTAGTCCTGTCTTGTGTGGAGTCCTCTCTCCTGCTCTTTCAACAAAAGTCAAGATCTCTTGACACCTTGCAGAAACTCAGGAACACCTGGATGCCTCTCAAGGGTAAGTCTAAACTTGCCTATGAGTTCACTAGAAAAGAACTAGCATGTTTTTCTTTTTTTACACCTGATTTTTCTTTTCAGTTTGCCTGGAGAGGCTCTGGTCAGTGAAGTTTCTGCTACTTAGAAATACCACCAAAAAAATGCTGATATGCTTGGCTTGCAGCTTCAAAGTGCCAAGTTAAGCAGATGTCCTGAAGGTCCTGGGTTCCCTTGGGTGCCTGAGGTTTCTATGTCTGCAAAAATAATAGAGAAGATTACATAAATACACACTCTTTTTATTTTTCTCTTTTCACTGGTTTGCTGGTCTGGGGACAGCATGTACTATCTAACAAGTTCTGCCCTGTGCTATTGTTACCCTAAATTGGTACTCTGGTCAGGCGATTAGATCAGGCAGTCAGAGGGCTCTGTTGTTAGGCTCTCTTTTAACATGTGTTTAGATTATCGGCAGCCTAAAAAGACTGGTGTGGGTGTCTGGCTAGATCTATGCAATAGGGTTCAGAGCCACTCAATAAAATTCTATTTTTTAGTTTTTCTACCAGCCAGGAAAATATTAGGGTGTCTAAGAGACAGGAAGGTGAGCGGTTTCTCACTAAGCTGTAATCAGATTATTAAGGAGTGGTGTCTATGAATGAACTTAAGGAAGGCTGAGAATTCTTACAGAAGAAACTGGCCCTAAAAGAGAGGTGTGAGCAAAAAGCCTTTCAGACGTTGGCTTGCTTCCCCCTCCCAATGGAGTAAGTGCAAATGCCTGTAATTCATTTCAAAGGGAGAAAACCATGACAGCATTTGCACAGAAATGTTATTTTTCTTTTCTTTTTTTTTTAATTTTTGGCCCTTCTGTAGCTTGTGTAATGGAGTAACCTCCAAGGAAAGGGAAAATTGGCTGGTATATAGATGTGGAAACATTCATTAATCACTGGATCAGTACTCTAAACATTTCCTGTTTATATGCAGAGTGACACTTCTTTAAATGATACTGCCAACTCCAATTTGGCATTAATGTCTTCCTTTGTAAAAACAAGCCGTTATCAAATTTAACAGAAATAAAATGGTTTCCACGAACAAAAGTATCATGAATGGCCTTTGGTTCAGATCTTGTTTCAGAAAACAAAGTTTCTTCAAAAGTTGTGATCCGGTCACCTCAGACTGAAAACCTGAAAGGAATCTGCTTGGGAAAAAACAAAAGCAATAAAGAAACAAACAAACAAAACAAAACAAACAAGCAAACCCTCAAAAAAACAGACCAAACAAACAAAACAAAACAAAACAAAACAACAACAACAACAAAAAACCAACAAAAAAAAAAACCCAAAAGCTGTGAGTTGCGCTGTATTGTCTACTTCATGAGAAAAACAAAAATGAATTATTATAGAGGTTTCCAATTGACTGGCTCAGCTCATGGTAAATGAGCCTTTAATGGATATGTTCCATTGCAGTTGTACTGCTCACACACCCAGACACATCCTTTCTGATTCTTGTTATTTGTCACTTGTGCTCTTTCACAATTGCCACAGTTCTTTCTCCTGCTTCTTTCATTCTTTACCCTCTTCAGACCTAAACTTACGTCCTTTTTCTCATCAGGACCCAAATATTACACAGGTTTTAGCACACATAGGGCCACTGCACAAACATATTAGTCAGACTTTGGAGGGAGAGAGAGGGACAGAAGGAGTCAGGAGAAAGAAAAATGCAGCTGAAAGACAAACTTTTTGATGCCTGTTGTCTTCAGCATGGCAAGGCCAGGCTTCCCACGATAAACATATAATACAGAATTCCTATACTTCAAAACAAAACACATTATTTGGCTGCATTTAACTGGTGCAGAACAGCTATGTCCATGCTGTTAAGCATGTCTGCCCTCCAAAACATGTTGGGTGTATCTAGACTACCATTTGGGACTGATACTTGGAAACATGCTGGAGAGTTGTTGCAGAGGGCTCTGCCTGGCCTCAGCTAAAGCCATAGCCCACCATTCAGCTGCTTTAACAGTTGAACAGTGAAGGCAGTTGATTGTCAATGTGCACACAAGTTTCCTGGTACTATATGGTTTAACATAACCTAGCTGTCCCCTAGACTGTAACTAATATGGACACTACACCAAAAGAAAAAGTGCAATAGAAGCTTAAACTATAAAATATTCTGGGTTCCAGGGCTCCTGTGTAGTAATCAGAAAGTTTCACTTTGACATTCAGATGTATCTCCTCTCCCCTACACATACCTACCCAGGGAAGGACTTATCTGGTAGGATGTTGGGGGTCATAGTGTCAAGCTCTGTATTCCTTAGCACATACATGGCTTCAAAAGGAAGAGGGAAAGGCTGTTTTCAGAGAAGACAGGAAATAAATGCATCCAGATTCCAAATTCTTCCCTTGCCTGTGTATCTGTGCATCTGTCCCATCAGTGCATGAAAATACCATTCCCAAGTGTCAAATTCCCATTTCTCTTACCCCTTGTAAAACAAGTGGGTGAGTAATTCACCTAATACATGGTTGGTTAAAATATAGCAAATACCGGAACACTCATTATGTTCTTTTTTCTTATCTGTTCTGCTGTTTCAGCACATGAAAGAAACAGGCTTTAATGGTATATAAAATGCTGATAGAAGTATGAGTCTCTTGTTTTATTTTGTGTGGAGCAATTGTGATTCTCAGGGTTTGGTTTGCAAGGTAAAATCTCTTCAGCAGTTTCAGCAGAAAATTATTCTTGATGCTTCAGTGTCTTGGCATTTCTAAAGCAAGTCAGAAACATTTCAAGAAGGCAGGCTGCAGCTTAATCCAAGCAAATTCAGTTCAGTGTAAGAGAAACTGTTTAAAAATCAGTGGGTTGTATCAAAAGAGACTACAGAATAACTTGATCTAAGAACCATCTGTTAAGCATTTTTAACTCCAGGTGCCAGGATATGGCCAGCAGAGGAACTGTAAAACTTTGGCTTTCTGTTCAAGCTGTTCTTACATTACCCACAACAAAGCATTCGGCCTTTGCCTCTACAACGCAGCCTTGTTCTGTGGCAGGGCCAGGAATTTAGGAATGTGGCTCCTAGCCAAGCTGGTGGGGAGAGAATTCCCTCAACCTGGAGGATTCCAGCTCTCGGCACATCTGCATCTTTTGTCCAGTGCTTTATGCCATCCGTAGCTCACGCTGCTCCACGTTGCCCACAGCTGCATCTTCTGTTCTCACACTCCCAGCCTGGGTGGCCATGCTGGGTTTGTGCGTTGTGGGCTAGTCCAGGATGTGGCTACTGGAAGGGCAAATGTGAGGCAGGCCAGAGCTTGGCTATATGTGCATAGTATTCAGTCAGTCAGCGTTTAAAGGCTGAGAATACCACAGTGTTTGAACTAAGAGAAGCTCTTTGTTTGCTTTTCCTTGTGCTAGTGACTGGGATACGTTAGCCTAATAGGAGGCTTTATTTTACTCTCTGTGTAATGACCCACCACAAATCAATTACAGAAAGCCTATAGGTCCTTCCCTCCTGCTCCTCCCAGGAAGGGCAGCTGAGAATAATGCCTGAAAAATAAACTTATCCCAGAGGACTGTATTCAGTGAGCTCAGTTTTCCCTTCTGTTTCAAACTCTCATTAACAGAGAGATGAGCTTTAGGTGAAGTAGTGGTAGAAGGACAAGACATTTTACACTTGGTGTTCACCAGTGAGCAACTCCTGATACACTCTGTAGTTTTGGGAGGCATTATCACCTAGGGTCCACTCATGAGGTAAAGTCTTCTGCTGAGCATCATGATGTCAAGCAGAAGGGCTCCAGACTCTTACCTGATATGGAACATGGAGTTTTACTTCACAGTTCTCCCTGGAGTCTGGATGTACCAATTCCTAGGAAGTTTAGCATTAAAGAAGTGAGTAGTTTATTCTGTTGTAAAGACAGGAACTATTGTGAATTTATCCTGTGGCTTTGTGTCCAGATGTTAAAGCTGAATGAGGCCCACCTCTCATTCTAAACTCAGTGGTCATCTAGAGAGGAATGAAATTAATCAGCAAGGATTTAAATTACATTACTTTTTTCAAAACCTGTTTATATTCTTTGTTTTCATCATACTTTCATTGGGCCAGCAAATAATAACATTGTATTAACATTGTGCCAGATAAGCCACTTTGAAAACAGGAAGAAATAGACATTATAAACACTGAACTGGCAGAGAATACGACCACTAGAGATTGCCCAAATGGTGCCGGAGTGTCTGTAGACATTGCAGGGAGACAACAGGAGACAGTACAAGAGGATAGATACCGGTTCTGGAGGGAGGGTGTTTGTTCAGGGGATGGAGGATCACAGCCTGTGAGATTTGTATTTGATGTGCCTTATTTAAGGCCTTGTTTTAAAAAGTATTTGAGTATCTAAAGAGTCAGCTTGGTGCCTGTGGGATTTCAGATGAGAGCTGGGGATGTAGGTGGTTTTGAGATCTTATTAGTCACCATTCTGTTGCCTTGAATACTGTAAGAGTCTGGCTTTTCAAGACCAGTTTCTCAAAAGCATTTGGCTTCACAGAGGAATGAAACAACCACACTTGAGGGATGCCCAAAATTGTTTAAGCATTGAGTAGCCTCCATTCCCGTTCACACTAGTGGGGGTATGGAGACCCTGTCCTCTGCCTCAGTGTTCCCACAGCCCTTTACTTAAAATCCTTAGGCCCAAGGATAAGTCTTGACCTCCATGAGATTTCGCCAACAAGTCATGGTTTGCTGCCAGCTTTTTAATTTCCTTTTTACCTCGCAAGACTGTGTGATGCACAATTAGAGTTAGCAAATTTCTCTGGCAGGAAAGCACTCTGACAAGCAATATGTTGTGTGCTGCAGAGTTTGGTTTTAGTCCAAAGAAACAGAAAAGCAGCCGGAAAGAGGCCGGAACTGTATTTAATCCCCTGTATTTCTGAATCCATCAAAAATGTAGCTAGATGGGCTGAGAAAGCTCCATATGTTGGACAAGCTGTGAATATGCTTAGCTGCTGTTTTTGAAACTTTTGGATTTTTTTTCTTGCCATTGATTCCTGCAAATCCAACATATTTAGTGTCTGCAAGCTGTGAGAAGAGCAACAGTGAAACTCAGGCTGAATAATACAGATAGAAGAGATGTCTCTGGGTATCAAGGTTAGCAAAATTCTAGCACCTTCACTTCTATAGGTAAAGATGGATTAATTCACAGGCATAGGAGATGATACTTAGTTTGTTGTAGTGTGTAGAGCAGAGGAGATAGGAGTATTTGTGCAAGGAGAATACACAGCAAACACAGTGTCCAGAGCAAAGAAACCCACAAAACTCTGACTGAATGTATAGTTATTAACTAACTTATTTAACTTAAAATTTCCTCTTAGTTAAGGGGAAAACATTGGAAGTTTGGAGTTTGTACATTCTTACATCATGCAACAAGGCTTACAAGGAAGCGGGCTTAAACTGCCTGTGGAGCATAGACATTCAAGGACTGGCTGTTTTTAATGCTAATTCAAACACTTGGTGCTGCTTTGATTTTCTGCCTAGCCAGTGCCAACTATTAAGTGCAGAGAGAAAGCTGCTGTTAGTAGTTGAACCTTCTGATGTTTGATAGTTGGTAGGATGACAGATGGCTTGAGCAAGAGAAGGAGGCCTGATTTTTTGCCTTTCTTCTCAGTTTTGAATAGCCCACATGATTTGAAGAGCCCACAGTACATAAAGGGTGGCTACCAAGATGAGGGAGACTCCCTTTCTACATGGAGTCACATGGAAAAGACAAAGGGTAATGGGTGCAAGGTGCTCCTGGGGAGGGTCTGATTAGACTCCTGAGGAAAATGTTTCACCATGAAGACAGTCAGACATTGGAGTAATCTCCGAAGGAAAGTGACAGATTCCCCCACATTGGACAGCTTTAGAATTCAGCTCAACAGGGTGCTGGGTTTCTCATATACACTATGGTTGGACCAGATCATCCTTGAAGTCTCTTTCAACCTGGCATTGTAAGATTCTACAATTTGAAGCACATGCAATAGTCACTTTATAAAGAGAAATCTTAGCAGACAGATCAGAGGGGAATGGACTTACACATAGGGACTAACACATTCAGACATATATGTTATCTTGGAATTAAATTGCATGTATGTGTGTATTTATACACGTGTGTGTCTGTGCATATGCACACACATAAAAGCACGAGTGTGATAATGTCTCTACAAGTAAAAGCAAGGAGGAATGCATAGCTATCTACAATAGAGATGTCCACAGCTGAGAAAGAGACACTCAGCAGAGCATAATTCATCTTATCTTCTGAAATAAACATTTTTAAAACACTGTTTCTCTCCATTATCTGTAAAGAAGCATAGGGCAACATCTTCAGCTGCAGAAGTGTAACATGAAATGGCCTGAATCCCACCTTTTCTTTCTGAGCTCTCCACAGTAGTCCACCTACAGTTTACCATATTATATGTTTCATACAATGCTCTTTGTATGACCTGAGTGCTCACTTGCCAAAATCCAATGAGTAAACCTGATCTGAATCCAGTTGAGAATTATAACAGATTTCTCCACACAACCAACCCAGTACTTACTACAGTGGGTAGGACTTTCTAAAATGCAGTCTTCAGTCTAAGAGATCTTCAGTTTTTGGAGGCTTCTTTTTTTAAATTAAGCTTGTTTATTAACCTAGATTATAACATGATTGCACAGACAGTAGTGTTAGCACAATAAAGACAGCTCTGTGCCATGGGCAAGGGACAGGAATCTCTTAGAGCAGTATTTCAGCTAAAATACATGTCAGCAGAAAAAGTGTGAAGGATTGGTTTGGCACACAGTTGTTACAAGCTAAATAAGTTTACTTAACCAGTAAAATAAGCAAAGTACATAACCATCTCCTCCATGCACACTTGGCTAGAGCAAAAGTGTATCCCCCCAGAGAAATTAAAGAAATTCTGTTATGTAAATGTTCGCATTTTAGTAACATCTACACTGATCATAATTTTTCACGATGTAAGAGACATCTCTGAGATGCTTAGGACAGTTCACATTCAACTTCTGCAGAGAAAATGTCCGATGACACCAGTTACACATTGCTTGCTTATTTAAACATGGAGATAATGACATAGGTGAAACACTGTGATTTCCTGATGTATACCCAGACTCACCCTACCTATCCTCAGATGCTGATATGCCTAACTCAGAAGTTACTCTGAGTAAGTTACTCTGAGTGAGTTAACTCTGCCTTAACTCACTCTGGAATTTGTGAAGAAAGGGGGTGCACGGGTGAGTCTCTTCATTGACTACAGAAGGATCCTAGGATAACTAAACACCAAATGTAGGTGCTTTGGTTAAATGGATGAATGCAAGTGCTATATCTATCAGCTGCTTAGCAGTCACTGTATGGTATTCATAGGGCCCACAGAAAGTCCAGATTCAGACCTATGTTTGGTATGTTAAGGGAAGAACATATTTTTCCCTAGTTACTCAAGCACTGGTTTATCAGTGAGCCACATATTGCTGTGTTTGCTGATAATCTCAAGATCTCTTTCCTGAGAGTGCTGACAGCAGGGTACGTGGTGTAGATCTCTAGGCTGTACTAGCTAGAGAGAACAGTACTTACAAACAGTTCATTAACTCCACTTGCATTAGGTACTTACACAGTTGTTGTTTACTGGCTGTCTTGGCTGGAGCTGACATGGCAAGTGGTTGCTAGGAGGCAGGAATGGATTAATCCTAAACTGAAAGGAAGAAGAGAGTATCAGTTTTAAAAGGGTAAAGGTTTTGTCCTTTTAAAAACAGAACAGTGGCATGCAAGTACTCTGAAAAAAAGTCCATGACATCCAGCTAATCAGACCAAACATGATGCACGTGCTAGGGAAAATTTGAAGGTGTAGGTCTGGCAATAGAACCATAGAATCATCAAGTTTGGAAAAGACCTTCAAGATCATCAAGTCCAACCATCCTACCTGCAACCCCTAACCACAAAACCATCTCCTGAAACACCAGCTATACCCATTTTTTTTAACACCCCCAGGGACAGTGCCTCCACCATGTTCCTGGGCAGCCTGTTCCAATGCCTCACCACTCTTTCTGTGAAGAATTTTTTCCTAATATCTAATCTGCACCTCCCCTGGTGAAACTTGACCCCATTTCCTCTTGTCCTGTCGCTAGAGGCCAAAACCCATCTCACCACAACTTCCTTTCAGGTAGTTATAGAAAGCAATGGAGTCTCCCTTCAGCTTCCTTTTCTCCAGGCTGCACAGCTGTAACTCCCTCAGCTTCTCCTCATACAACCTGTTCTCTAGACCCCTAATCAGCCTACCTGTCCTTCTCTTCACCTTCTCCAGCACCTCAATGTCCTTTCTATACTGTGGTGCCCAAAACTGCACACAGTGCTTGAGGTGCAGCCTCATCAAGGCTGAGTAGAGGAACAGGATTACCTCCCTGGTCCTGCTGGTCACACTAGTCCTGATACAAGCCAGGATGCCATTGGCCTGCTTGGCCACCTGGGCACAGGGCTGGCTCATGTTTCGGCCGCCGGCAATCACAGGTCCCTCTCTGCTGGGCAGCTCTCCAGCCACTTCTCCCCAAGCCTGTAGAGCTGCTGGGGGTTGTTGTGGCCAAAGTGCAGGACCCGACATTTGGCCTTATTGAAACTCATGCAATTGGCCTTGGCCCATCAAGCCTGTCCAGGTTCCTCAGCAGAGCCTCCCTACCCACAAGCACATCAACACTTCCACCCAGCTTAGTGCCATCTGCAAACTTATTGAGGGTGTCCTCTATCCTTTCATCCAAGTCATCAATAAAGATGTTAAACAGCAAAGGCCCCAGCATTAGACTAGCAGACTAGACTGCATAAACCAAACCTGCACAGTCCTATTTTCATGCCTGTAGTTTTTTGATGGTGCAGAGCAAAAAGAAAAGACAATGCCGCCCTGGGTAATGTCACAAAAGATTCTGTCACATCTACTAGACTGACTTGTGAAACATAATATGTAGGACTTAATGCATTGGACCTAGGAATATATTTTTCCCTTTTGATAAATTCTATAACCAGTGTCAGTCAAAAGGGTAAGCTATCCTACTTGGAAACACTCCCAGTTTTTATTTCAATTGTGTAAGGAACATTTAAAAATAAGAAGTAGGTGCACTTTCTGCAAAATAGTTTTTTCAAAGCAAGAATCTTCTTAGAGGTAACATTGTGAGGGTTTGGGGGTTTTGTTTGGGGTTTTTTTGTTTGTGTGGTTTTTGGGGGGCTTTTTTGCTGGGTTGTTTAGGGACATGTATAAGGTTGGTTAGTTAGTTAGTTTCTTAAAGTTCTGCAGTGTTAGAAAGAAGATGACTCTTTAGTCAGAGACTGCAAGGCACTTTAACCTCCCTGCCACTGTTGAGTTGAATTAACAGGGAAATCTAGAAACTCTGCCTTTTTCAGTATGTTTGTGATTGGAAATAGGATTTCACTGACCCCATAGGGTGCTCCTTGCTATTGTTGAAAAGAAAAAAAAGCCTTGTGCAATACCTAGTAGAATCTACTTGGAGCTACTGGAGAGAGTTCAGAGAAATATCACTAAGGTGATTAAGGAATTAGAACATCTGTCCTATGAGGAAAGGCTGAAAGAGCTGAAGCATTTCAGCCTTGAGAACAGAAGTCTCTTGGGTGATCTCATCAATGTTTATAAATACCTGAATGGAGGCTGTAAAGAAGATGGAGCCAGCCTCTTCCCAGAGTTGCCTGGTGACAGGTTCAGAGGCAACAGGCATAAACTGAAACACAGGAGGTTCCATCTGAATGTCAGTAAACAGTTCACTATTTTACTGTGAAAGTGACTGAGCACAGGAACAGGTTCCTTGGACAAGTGGGATCTCCAACCTTGGAGAGAGACTTCAAAAGTCCTCTGGACATGATCCTGAGCAACTGGCAGGGGAACTGAACCAGATGACTTCTAGTGGTGCCTTCCAACCTCAGCCATTTTGAGATTCTGTCTGTGTGGGCCTGGAGAGCATCTATAGCTTTGTGGTTGTCAAAGCTCATGGGAAGGAATCTGCCCTTCCACGTGTTTGTAGGAAAGAGATCACTTCCAGCTAACCACTGGATGTCGCCATCCTTGCAAGCTGTAGAGGAATTAACACACGGTAGCACTTGCAGGATGTGGGGCCAGTGGACCAAGCTGAGCCACATGCCTCCTAGGCAAGAGGAGCAGCTAAGAAAAGCTGTTCTGCTGTGACGGATACTTGTTTGCACACTGGTGAGCCAGCTTGGTTTGGCTCCCTTCCAGCTCTGGGACCCAACAATCTGGCTTCATTTCAGCTGTTTGTTTACTTTTTATTTTAAATGTCATAGACCCAGAAGGTTTAAAAAGCAAACAAGAATTTGTTTAATAACAAGGATTAATAAGAGTGAAGTAGATTTCCTTCAATACGGGGGATATTTGGTAAACACCTGGCCTATATCCTAACTATGTCATGCTTGAGAGAAATCCTATGCACATAGGTTGTTCCTTTTTCTCAAAAAAAGGCAGTCTATGATCCAAGACTCACAGCACTAAGGAGTCCTGCTGGCTTTTGTGAGTTACCTTAGACCCTTTACATAGCCCTTCCCTTGCCAATTTGTTGGATAAATAATAAGCCATAATTCTGCCTATTTGAGAGAACAGTGTTCGTAAAACTTTCAAATTAGTTGACATTCTATTTGTTTAGACTCAAAAGGACAAAAGAGATCATGTGAAAATGACCTAGGACTAAATAATTTTGGGGGCCTTGGTATGAGGATGTAACATGTTTCTTACTGAGAAGATGCAGAACAAATATGGTATAAGATCTCAGGCGTATATAGGTGAAATAACTCTGCAAGTGTTGGATCCAAATGGCCCCAGCACAACACAGCTCTGCTTTCACAGTCATTTGCCCTCAGACATTGCAGATTTCATGTTCCTCGATCGTATCTACCTCCTTTGCTACAACAGGACTTTTTCAGAGCAATACACATGCCGATGCATCCCAAGTTGTAATCAAAGACCTTCCCAGGAAGGTGTGGTTGGGTTTCCTAGTATGGAAAGTGTGTTTGAAGAGAGGGCAGAAAATAAAAACGTTATGTGGTCTCTGTTTTCAAACCTAAACTTATACATATGTGTATATATATATATGTATATATATAACATGCCAAATCTGTTCCCTCTGTCTGAACTGAGAACTATGAAGTTACTATGATTTGTGGAGGGTGAATGCTTCCTGTTGTTATTGTAAAGAATACAGAGGCAGACTTAAAATAATGTACCAGCCCAAGAAGTTTTTAAATAGCACAGGAAATGCGATGAACTCTCAATGCACCAGTGACAACACAGGAAAAGGAAAGCCAAGGATCAGATACTCCAGAGATTACCCCGTGCTTGACTCTGATACAGGTACACTCACTGATGAGGAGGACATTCTACTGTCATGGGTTATACTTTTGCAATTATGGAGCTGTTTCTGTAGTAACAGATAGAAACGACACTTACCCTATTTTTGATGGCTTACTGCATGTATATCTCTATATCTGCTTCCAGAGATATCAGTAGGAAGTGAACAGTGATTTGTGGAAAAGGAACAGCACAGAACATTGTTCTGATGCATTGCTTGAACACACTGACAAAATAGGAGTTGGTAAAAAGATAATTCTGGCTACTTTTAAAAGACATTTCCCTTAAAAACTCAGAGCTCTGAACAGTCTGAATGTCTTTCACATGTTGGACAGAAAACCCCTTGCTGTCAGACACCATACTTAATTATTGTTTTAGAGTCCTGCAACTAGAACAGTATTCCACACTATGTGGGGAAAAAGCCTTACTCCTACTTCTGATACATTGCTCCTATCAACAGTTACTGCAGAGTCCAGCTACCTCCCCTTCGTCTGGTGATTTATATGGGTGTTGCCTCAGAGAATTACTTTATAATCTTATTATAGCTAATCCTGTTTGCTTCTTCTACAAAACAATCTTGTCATGACTGGCAGAGCTCCCTTTTCTTCCTATTTTTCTTTTCCGTTAGTTATTTCAGTCATATTCTACAGAAAGTATGAACTTCCAGAGTACATGTTTATCCTGTTCACTGGCCATAATTCCAGCCTCATCTTGTCCTATCCTATTTTCATTAAATACTTTCTTTGAGCCAAACAGCATACAAATACCTAATTGCACTACTCTGAGGCAATTAAAGCTTCTCATATGACATTTTGGGTTTACATTATCGTTTATGCCTTTAAAAAGTGGTCTGTCTGACAAGGCTTCTTCATGAGCAACAAAATAAAGAGAAGACAAAGCTGCAATTGCCCACATATATTTTAGATACTTGAATACTAAGGTGGTTAATAAGGTAGATTTACTTAGTCCGGGATATTTCTAAAGCATAGTAATCAAGAATATGTATTTCAGTGACTAGGAGATCTTAATCAGGTTGCTAAAAGCACGTAAAGGTTGTTGAGGAGAATACAAGCACTAGGAGCATGCATACAGTAAACATAACTCAAGCAGCAGATGTAAAGCAGAGTGAGAACCATAACCATGTCTACCTATTTACTTTGTTAAGCGCTAATTGTATTCAACAACAGCATATATAACCTGAATAGGATTTGCAGAGATATGCTGTGTATTTTTTATTTTATTTAGTGCTTGTGAAAAGTGCCAAGGAAAACGAAGACATTATGCATATGTATATCACGTAGACAGTGAATAAACCCATCTTTTGAATTTGTTTTAATCAGATAATCATATTGCTTTCGAAAGTACTTTAGTATACCCTATTTAGCACAGTAAGTTTTGGAGGAAAAAGTTTCACCAGTTTCCTTATGATTCTTTTTATACAATTCCAAAAGCAAAAATACAGTTAGTTATACTGCAGTTCTTCATCATTTGTTGTCACAGAATTTCTATACCAAATGTGGGGCAAGAATTGTAGGGGAAAGTAATGTCTTATTTGAATTCAGCCCAGAAAAAAATAAAAATAAAAATAAGCATTTTTATGCATGTAACAAGAATAGTTCCACTCAAAAATCTTACTTTCAAAATCGTAGACTAAGAAGTATGTCATAAAACTATTTACAGCTTTAACAATAGATATTTCTTAGTTATATTGTATGTGAGAAAACAATTTCAGCATAGCTACATAAGCTGCAATTCCATTATCTTCCAGTATCTCAAGACTGCCAGCCCAGAATTGCCACACAAGGCAATAAGCATTGTTCATGATTATTTTGCATTCAGCAACATCTTGAGGCTTTGATCAGGATCCACTAAACAGACAGAAACTGCATTTATGAGGACAATTAAATGCCCATATATTAGGGCGCATATTTCAGTCCCATGTTACCAACAAGAACTTTTGCAGCAGTCAGCTGCCATGGAGCTGTCTACCCACTTAAATGTGTTTGACTTCCTGTCTTCAGTGTTTCTGAAGTTTCTACCATTGGGCATTAGGCCTCTGTGTTGGGCTTCACTCAAAAGTCAGACAGCTAGAGGAGGTCCCTGTAAACAGAATAATGAGCTGAGCACTCTAGCCACTGCCTTCTTAATTAGACATTTTATATTGGTTGATATTTTAGACTGGTCAAGTTTTTCTATGTCTCATAAAATGCTGAAATACCTGCTTGAGGGAGGGACTGGAATTCCAGTGCTCCAGAATTTTCTCTTAAGCACAAAGACAAAGAAACAGATCTCTTTTTCTTGCCCAAAGACTATTTCGATAATTTGTGTAAAGAGGGACAACATCAACAGGAGAAACAGAACAAAATTACCCCATTTAACTTAGGAAACACATGCTTTCAAATTTGAACCAGAGGATATTCCAGATCACAGTCTGCATGCTTTAATTAATTGGCTATTAAGTTATTAATGGAGACCATTTTTTTCCATGAGAACAGCTGATCTGGACATAAATTGCTCCAGCTGAGATGCTGATGAGTGGAAATAGGCGGTACAGGTACACAGACCCCCCCTGTTATGTGATGGGAAACTGCTCCCACTAAATGGCACCAGTATGGGGGAGAGGGAGGCTGTGACCAATTTGCTAAATGCAGAATGTCTTAGTGCTTCCACTCAAGTAGCTCTAAGCAGCTCCAGCACTCCTGGTTCCATGTATTAGCTTCTGGACCTCCAGTTCTCAGGTCTGTCATGGACAAAGGTATTGGGGTGTTCAGCCTTTTTCTGTTCAGGTTAAGAGGGGGTTACACATTCTCAGTGATGAGTGTTGTAGTATTCACCATCAGTGATGTTCTTAAAGATTTACATCTGTGAAAAAATCCAAAACTGAGCCCAGACCTAATTTCCATGCTAGTGTCTTTCTCTTTAAAAGGTCTCTTTTTCTCTATCTGTTGCATGATGGAAATTATTCTTAAACTAGAGGGGCCAGGTTTGCAATCAATTCTATCCTGCAGTTGTATTACTGCATAATAATTTTTAATAAGAATCCATTAGAAATGCACCTATTAAAATGGCATTGGAAGTGTCCCAGGTACTTGTCCATTTCAGAATTTTCCTCAGTTTCACTGGTTACTCTCCTTTAAAATCTTAGAGCTTTTGTAATGCAGAATATTAGCAGAGCGTATTCCCTGAGTTCTTCAGGATGTTGTCATGTGAGATAAGTGGGCTCCAGCTCTCTGATGACCTTTGTGACCTTTCTCTGGATCCTCTCCAACAGATCCCTGTCTTTCCTGTGCTGAGAGCTCCAGAACTGCACACAGTACTCCAAGTGGGGTCTGACCAGAGCAGAGTAGAGGGGCAGAATCACCTCCCTGGCCCTGCTGGCCACACTTCTTTGATGCAGCCCAGGACGTGTTTGGCTCTCTGGGCTCCAGCACACACTGGTGGCTCATGTTGAGCTTCTCACCTACTACCGCCCCCAAGTCCCTGTCCTCAGGACTGTTCTCTATCCTCTTGCCTCCCAGCCTGTATCTGTGCCTGGGGTTGCACTGACCCAGGTGCAGGACCTTGCACTTGGCCTTGTTGAACTTCATGAGGTTGGCACTGGCCCCATCTCTCCAGCCTGTCAAAGTCCCTCTGGAGGGCATCCCTTCCCTCCAGGGTGTCAACCACACCACACAGCTTGGTATCATCAGCAAACCTGCTGAGGATACACTCAATCCCACTGTCCATGTCTCCAAGAAAGATGCTGAACAGCCCTGGTTCCAATAATGACCCCTGAGCAGCACCACTCATCACTTGCCTCCATTTGGACACTGAACCATTGATGACAAATCTGGTGTGGCCTGGTGGATTGTCTGGCCATCCAGCCAATTACTTATGCACCAAGTGGTCCATTTGTCTAATCCATGTTTTGTCAGTTTGTGACCAGGAATTTGTGTGGGATAGTGTCAAATGTCTTGCACAAATCCAGGCGGATGAGGTCAGTTGCTCTGCCACCATCTACCAGCTCTGTAGCCTTGTCATAGAAGGCCATCAGATTGGACAGGCATGACTTGCTCTTAGTGAAGCCATGTTGGCTGTCACCAATCACTTATCTTCCATGTGCCTTAGCAGATTTTCCAGAAGGATCTGCTCCATGATCTTGCCAGCCACAGAGGTGAGACCAACTGGCCTGTAGTTCACCAGGCCTTCATATTTCATTGTAGCTGTGATCCTAGCATCTCAACACCAGGGAAGAATGGCTGTGCCCTAATATTACAAACAACATAATATGAGATAAAAACATTCTGAAGAGAAATTCTAAGTTACTGTTTCCTTTTAACAGTCAAATTAAACCTGCAGTGGCAATACCACCCTGCATATATGCATAGTCATACATAGATAAATAGACAGATGTCCAGAGAATGAGCATTCATGTTGCTTTCATTTAAAAGAACACAGAGGGGTTGTTTTTTTTTTGCTTTACAGGAATTCCCACAGACTTCTAGACGCGACGTTGATGAGAGCATGCTGTCTCTTGACTAAACAATTTCAATTTATTTTCTAAGAAAAAGGAATCTTGAAAATACATCTGCTTTAAAAGACAATATCTCTCTTTCTTAGTCTGATATAATAACTGCTGACAGAAAAGAGCATAGAAGTATATCTTCTGTGAGATACCTCAGAGCCTCTGACAGCTGCATTCATTGCTGTGTTTGGACTGGAATTTTCAAAGAAGTTCAAGGACATAGGTACTCATATTCTGTGTGAGTTGGGGCCTTCATTCTTTAGGGGCATTTGAAGCTCGGACCTGCTGTTTGCTGCAAGAGCTACTCTTTGCTGCATGGTAATCCTTACAAGACATACAAGGAATATTGTTACCCAGGCCAAGAGTACTCTAAGCCACTGGGAGGAAAATACAGATCGACATGCATGTGATAACATTCCTAAAAAAATTAATTAAATCCATGTTGGTTTGCTTAGATAAGACAATCAGCAGTTTATTGGAGGTCAACTTTAGAGGGAGTGGTGACATGGCTATTTAAGGAGAGTTGCTATTCCCAGGTGGTCCTTAAGAGCTATAGCAAATGGAGAGAAAGATGCCCAAGGCTACTTCTGCTTCTTATGAAGGACTATCACTGTTTATTGTAGCAGTAAGTGTGCAGGAAGAAGGTCAAGGAAGAGAAGATTATGCCTCTCTTTATCTCTACTGATATATTATCAACACACTGAAAATATATTGTCAGCTTTTATAAGGTTTGAAGGAAAACCAAAGCAAACTGACTGTATCTCAAGTGTATCCCAGTACACTGGGACATCCAGTACATGAGGAATAAGTAAATGTGCTCCCAACAAAGCAATATCAAACAGCATAAAAGATGAATGCCGTGCAGATCGTTACAGTCTTCAAGAATCTTGCAATGTAGTGATGGGTGGGAAGATACGGAAGACAGTGAGATAGAGTGAGTGTTTATCATGTAACAATTAACAATCACCAGAGATCAATTGGTTTTGTCACAGTTATGGTTACAGATGAATAGCACAGAGAGTTTTTTAAAAAAATGTTCTCAAGCATATCCATTTATCTACAGAGGTGGTTTCTAGTAATCAGTTTGCATAATTTGTATCAATATGCAAGCCAAAGACTGGAAGCTGGTCATATACTGATAGCACAAAAGTGATAAGAAAATTTAGTAGACAAGTTACAGTTGTAACACAATATCCTGGAGGTATCTGAAAGGCAGGCTGGAATAAGTAGACTTCAGGAGATTCCATGACAGACTGAACCAAAGAAGACAATTTAGGAGTATCCCAAGTATAAGGAACAAGGGATCATTGAACAGCTCATGGGAATGTAACTGGAGACAGACGTGGAATAGCAAGGACATAACTTCCAAGCTGGTCTCATGTTAAGTGTGATAAGGCCAAAAAAAGACCTAAAGGATTGTAGAAACATGCAGGGCTTCCAGGATTTGGTGAACCAAATGGAGCAAGAGGAAAATGTGTGTAATATGTGAGTATTTTATGAGACCTACAACATCTGGAGACAAGAAGATCAACTGTGAGTGTGATAAAGGACAGAATGCAAGAATGCGGTTATGGCCAGAGAGAGGGAGGGAGGGAGCTCTTTAATGAGCTAATGTTACTGATAGCTGAGTTGTTTGTAGAAGATAACTTTATAAGAGGCATTTTAAACTCTCAGCAATAACAAAATACACAATATTTAGAATTTTAAAACTGAATTATTGATACCAGAAAGATGATGGAAAGGACTTTGTGGAATGGTAGGATTAGATAGCATAAACACCATGCAAACTGACTGTGTTGAACTGAAAATGGTGTTTTTCCAGCATTTTTTTTAAAGTGTTGAAATAGGCAGCAATAAGTATCACAAAACTTCCTGCTCATTACAGTTTATAAATTCCCATTTGTAACATCTTGTATACCCATCCCTTACACAGTAGAGATAACAGCTGAATAGCAATGTCGTTGCTGGAAAGTAAGAGTGGGAGTAGACAGGAAGATTGACTCCCTCTCTTCTTAAGGTGTCCTGGGAGTCAAAGCACAATTATAAAATCCACTGGGGAGACTGAAGTTAGGTGATCATGAGTCTTTCTGATGTAAGAAGAAAGAAAATATGATACAAAGGATAATTGGAGACTTCAAGGAAGTAGAAAGAAAAATGAGACTTCAGATAAATAAAGATAAAACCAACTATTGTTTTTAATCTGACAAGAGGATTTTAGAAAAGCTTCTCCAGCAACCAAGAACTGTAGATACCAAAACTTTGGTAGCTGAAATACCCCAGAGCATAGACAACCAGAATACCAGTGAGAACACTGATATTACTGCTGATCAGTGGAGTTAAATGGAGTAGAAATGTGTGTTCCTTTATTTTAAAATCTGAATAATAGATTTTAGGATAAACCAGACAATTTTATTGTATTTTGTTTTACATAGAAGTGACACTTCTATGTTCATGTATTAAAAAGACAAAGAAACTAAATAACTTCAGAAATAAAATACTGCTCAAGGATACATGGGTACGATTTAATTAGGAATGATGTGGGGGTCAATAAAGAACATGAATAGTTTTTTAATCCCTGTAGCTTCAGTGGATGATGTGTGTGGTTAGTGGGACACAAGACAGACCAAGATGCATCTGGTAAAAGCCCTTCCACTGCTGCTTGAGGCTGGTCAACCAAAATGAAACAAAGTGGAAACAGTAAGTTGAAAAGATGTTCTTAATATGTGTGACCATCCACACAAAAAAGGTTGCCCTAACAGGTTTGGAAGGAATTTGGAGCAAAATGAGGAGTCATGAGTTATGATCTCTAAAAGTGGGGAAGAAAGCAAGTACGTGGAAATGAAATGGACCACCAGCAGAGACTCAGGCTTTGCAGGCATGACCACATGCAGTAGGAGACAGACATACATGTAACAGACAAGCACACTGCAATTATGGTCTGCCAAATGGTAAGCAAACTAAATTGTAAGCCATATCACTACTTACAGTGTTACCAAGTTTATTCATCTGGATCTCGAAATAAACAAAAGATGAGCCTTGTTTTTTAAGATGTTTTACTTCACCTGTAATAGAAGTTTGAACGTATTCCCCAAGCAGGGAATGTCCAGCTGCCACTGATGCTAGTGCCTTTGGGGTGAGAATGAGCTGTGCTGTAGGTACCTACAATGCACACTGTACTGCTGGGCTGGCCACACACAATATTGAAAGTAATAACAACAACTGCTCATTTGCAATATGCTGCAAAAGCTGTACAAGGAGCTAATCCACACAGAATTATCAAGCAGGCTGTGGATTTCCAGACAGATTGCATTGCCATTATGAAAGACAAATATTTCCCACTTACTCTTTGGAAACTCTATCTTTTTGGCTAAGTATTTGGAAATGCACCTACTGCTGCTATGAAATACAATATAGTCCATAATGCTGCTCCTGATTCTTACATTTAGAACATTATTCCTGGAGCCAAATGATACTTCTGTAGCCATTTGAACTCTTAACAGAAGCAGTTACAGTGGAGTTTTCCTAATACAAGGCCACAGTCCTGAAACCAGGACACATAGGTAGGGGTTTGTTTTATCCTTGGAGGGCATAACTAAGTTTTGGATGCTCGTGCTTGAGGATTCTTCCCAATGAATCTAAAACAGGTGTGTAAGCTGTCTTTGTTCACTCCAATGCAGTTAACCACCAGTGATTCCCAAAGTCTTTGTCCCATCTGATTTCATGGAACCATCACCTTTGGGCTTGGAAATAGAGAGAAGTGTATTTCCCTTCTGTAAGTGGTGTTATAACAAAATTATTTTTAACCAGCAATCTTCTAAGGTCTATCTACAAGTGAAAACAGAAGTAAAAGATACACTAATGCCTTCTGGGAAGAGTCGGTGGCACAGAGAAGAGAAATCATTTTACAAATAACTTCCAGATTTGAGTACAACAAAAGTGACTGTGCAAGCTGAACTGAATTTGAAGCTAAATCTGTATTTTAAGGATACAAAAACAACTTGGGGTGAGTCACTGGAGAAGGAAAAGGAACCACAAAGTTTGTGCACAGTCTATACAGTGAGCTTGACATGGTTACCAAAACCTTTAATTTCTGTTGGTTTAGGGGAACTAAACACATACTTTAAACAAAATGCTGTGTTTTTGCAAAGCGTATGCTTTGCAAAAATGAAAAGGTTACTGAAGGCATTAACTCTTCAGTGGTGTAATCATAACAAACTTGGGATGGATATGTACTACTGAAATGCTTGCACACAGATGACCCTGGAAATGGGTGTCTGAAATATGGGCCTGGCCTGCAAAGTACTGGTTGAAGAGAAGCAGTGTTCTTCAGGACAGTTGCTTTTATAGTTCAGACCTTCTCTTCTGGATTTCAAGATGGAGGATATATGATTTTATTAATTTTATAAAAATTAGATGCCTAGCTTTTGCCAGACAACACAGAGCTCTAGTGTGTCCACAGTCTTGTTATATAGAGTGTTTTCACAGAATCACAGAATCATTGGAGTTGGAAGGGACCTCTAGAGACCATCTAGTCCAACTCCCCAACTAAAGCAGGATTGCCTAGAGAACATTACTCAGAACTGCATCCAGGCAGGTTTTTAATGTCTTCAGGGAAGGAGAATCCACAATCTCCCTGGGAAGTATGTTCTAGTGCCTTGTCACCCTCACCATGAAGAAGTTTTCCCTCATGTTCAGATGGAACTTCCAGGTTGCCAATTTATGCCCCCTGTCCCTTGTCCTGTTGCTGGGCACTACTGAAAAGAGCGTGATTCCATCCTCCTTACACTTGCCTTTTAGATATTTATAGACATTAATAAGGTCTCCTCTCATCCTTCTCTTCTCCAGGCTAAAGAGTCCCAGCTCTCTCAACCTTTCCTCATAAAGGAGATGCTTCAATCCCCCAGTCATCTTTCTTGCCCTCCACTGGACTCTCTGTAATAGTTCCCTGTCTCTCTTGAACTGGGTAGCCCAGAATTGGACGCAGTATTCCAGATGTGGCCCAACCAGGGAAGAATAAAGGGGGAGGATGACCTCCCTCGACCTACTGGCCACACTCTTCCTAATGCATCCCAATATACCATTGGCCACAAGGGCACATTGCTGGCTCATTGTAACTTATTGCTTACCGGGACTCCAAGATCCTTCTCCTCAGAGCTGTTTTCCAGCAGGTCAGCACCTAACCTGTATTGATGCATGGGGTTGATCCACTCCAGGTGCAGGACCTTATGTTTGCTCTTGTTAAATCTCATTAATTTCCTGCTTGCCCAACCCTCTAGCCTGTCCAAGTCATGCTGAGTGGCAACACAAGCCTCTGGAGTGTCAGCCACTTCTCTGAGTTTTGTACCATCAACAAATTTGCTGAAGATAAACTCTGTCCCCTTATCTAGGTCAGTGATGAATATGTTAAACATGACCAGACCCAGCACTGGCCTTTGGAGAACACCACTGGTTACAGGTCTCCAACTCAACCCTGCACCATTATCATGACCCTCTGATCTCTGTCACTCAACCAGCTCTCAATCCACCTTACTGTCACTCATCCAACCCACGCTTCTCAAGTTTCTTTATGAGGATATTGTGGCAGACAGTGTCAAAAGCCTTGCTGAAGTCAAGGTAGATGACATCTGCTGCTGTCCCCTCATCCAGCCAACCAGTTATGTCACCGTAGAAGGCTAGCAGATCGGTCAAGCATGATTTACCCTTGGTATATTCATGTTGACCACCCTCAGTAACTTTCTGTTCTTCAGTATGTTTAGAGATGAAATCCAGAATGAGTCACTCCATCACAGTGCCCGGGACAGAGGTGAGACTAACCAGCCTGTAGTTTCCTGGGTTTGTAGTTTCCTTCTTGACCTTTTGAAGACTGGAGTGATACTGGCCCTTCCTCCAGTCCTCAGGCAGCTCTCCTGTTCTCCATGACCTTTCAGGTGATGGAGAGTGGCCCAGCAATAACATCTACCAGCTCTCTCAGCACTCACAGGTGCATCCCCTCAGGGCCCATGGACTTACAGATGTTAAGCTTGGCCAAGTGCTCTCTAACCCAGTCTTCCTCTACTGAGGGAAAGTCTTCACCTCTCCAAACCTTTCCTCTTATCTTTACCAAATCACTAAAATTTCTCTTTGTGCAACTTCTCTCATGTACTGAGAACACATCATGCGTGCCTTGCTTGTACTTACAAAAATTAATGAATTCATGTTAGTAAATAAAATTTTCTGGCCTCAGAATCCAAGCAGCTTCTCCAAAGCTGCCTGAAATCAAAAGGGAGCTTTCCATGATGAAGAATTGAACAACGACTTAGTACTAATGTGAAATCCTGAAGAGAAATGTTGTTATTCTTAAAGATGTTTTCTATCAGTTCTATCAACATGATATGAACGTAGGTTTTTATTGCCTTCTGTGGAACCAGACTTGAGATAAAGCCATCATAAACATAAAATATTTTCTAAGCTACACAGCATGAATTAAAGAAAGCAAAAAAATATATCATAATCATCTCCTAAAAAAACCCTATATATAAGCATGTTTTGTCTTAAATGTGGTATGAATAAAAATCTGTGACAAAAACAGAAATGAAAATGAATAAAATGTGTCATTAAAAAAAATTATGCCTCTAAAACTTCAGTGGAAATTCTCATCACATTCTCACCTGTTTGCCTGAGCTGTGAATGTACTATCCCTTCTCCCTACAAGTGGAATGAAAATCTGTCAGAGATATTACTTCAGAAGTCTATAAATTCTTCTCAACAACTCACCAAGACAGCATGAACTGGAACTTATGATTCATCTTTTTGTATTTATATTATTCAGAGTATACGTCATACTTTCAGTATCATAGGTACTTAAATGCATATGTGCATCTCTCCCTCATGTTGACTGAAATAGTTACCTAAAGTGTCCTACAGTTTCAGCTGAAGGAAACTATGTACACAAGGCAGGTAACTCCTTAAGCAGTGTGTTTCTCACTCCTTCTCTGAAAGACAAGTCACTCTGCAGAAAGACATCCAAGTCTCATCAGGCAAGAAAAAAGACAGTGGGAGCCTGAATCCTTCATGCAGTAATTGAGGCACTTTCACGGACTAATGGAAACCTGGGTTATGGTCATGCTTAAAGGGCTATTTATGTGAAACAGGAACCGGATTCAGGGCATACACAGTCCTTGGAGCAGCGGTTGGAATTCAGATCTCCCCTTCTCTTTACAAGTACCCAACTTAACACATTTAAAATGTCATTCTCCTCATCTCCCCCTCTTTTACTAGAAATGTAGGAAAATCTGTGTCATTCATATTTTGTTTTTGCTATCTTTAGGCACTTTTTGAAATGAGAACACTGACTTAAGGCAGTTCCTTGAACTCAGAGCTTGGAGAATCTGTTATGAAAGCCAAATGCTCTAGGGTGAAGCAATGAGTGACTTTGAAGTACCTCAGAAGTAGATATTGGAAGCCAGGCTTTCCAAAAGCTCCTTCAAAGCCTCATTGAGCTTCACGTCTGTTTATCTCAGTAGGCATGGGAAAATATCTGACAGCATCTGCAACAGATTTACTGCAACCTAATATTAAAAATTGTAAACCTACACTGCTCTAATGTTACAGCATGTATGAGCATCTTGGTTAACTGTGTGTTAAGGATGAGTCACAGAAAATTATACAGATGCTGCTTAGAGTACAGGAGGAAATATGCTGAAATAGGTCATTATTTGGCTATCATCTGCCTAATGCAGGGGCCAAAAACTTTGAAAACAGATTATTTCTCCCCGTGTATATTGAGGAAGAAAAGGTTACCCAAGGTTTTCTATGCATTTGGCTCAAGGATGCTGCAATATGAGAACATGTGATTTGTTAGGGAAATCCTATGTGACTCTTCTACAGCAGCTAACCAAGTAAACAAGAAGTGAGCTGGAACTTTCTGTACAAGGACTTTTACTGGAATTGCTCGGAAGCTTTTGAATATACTCAGGCTTCCTCAGGAGGTTCCCGAGGTTAGATCTATTGCTGCAGGCATAATTTCTCAAACAAATGAACAATTTAAGATTTTGGACTTCAGTAAAGATTTTCTACCCCTTGAGAACTTCAGGGTCATGTCAACATAGTGATTTCTATGTGAGTTGATATGCTTTTACAAAATATGTTCTACACTTCTGTTTATTTTTTTAAAGGAAAGAAATAGCATAGATACAATTTAATAAACCTTTGACCATAAAAATCATGCAGATAATCATGTATAATGTGAGTACCTTTGTAAGGCCACAGCTCACCCTTTTGCATATCTCCACATGTGGCTTTTCAGACATTCAAGCTGGCATCTGGCTGTGTCATTAAATCTAAAATTATTCAAAACTTCCTGTCTTATTCTAAGCCTTAATCTATGAAAACCAAAAGTGCAATTCTTTTCTGGACTCCAATGAAAAGCATAAGGGCACCACTGAATGCTGAAAGCTCAAGTCGATTGTATCAAATTCTGTCTCTCAGGAGAGAAGTCTATGGTGAAGTGTTCTTAAAAATTCACAAACTGAAGACATAAAGTGTATGGTTATTGCTGAAAAAGTGTTAATTGGACCAAGCACTTCAGCTCATTCTTGTAAATTATTTGTAGCTCTCATTCTGCACTGACATTTCCAGAGGTACATGAAAATCTGTGTAGTTTCTGTAACACAGTGTAGACATTATTTTAAAAAAATAACTAAAAAGATATTCCCCTTATTCTAATATGACATTGTATGCAGAAGTGTGTGACAAGAGCATCTGAGTGTATTTGCCCTTCTTTTGTTCCCTGTTTCTTCTCACTTGATTTTCTTGTGCAGCAATTTCCACATTATTTCAGAGAGAGGATCAAACAGCAATATTGGGTGCCCATCACCTTTAAAACTCATCTCCTTTACAGTGGCTATACTTGTTGGGCTGCGCTCAGTGACAAAAACACTGCAATATTTTACAACAAAATTTGGGGGCCATTGGGTTTGCAAAGCCCCACCCATTGTCATCAGGGTGATCCTCCTCCTTTCTGCCTTAATCACTAAAGCCTCATGCTTTCCATTAGTTGACAATACAGCAATCACTTGTGAAAATTATTTAACACGCCATACACACTGACAAAATTGTTTTGAGTAAAAAAATTAAAACAAACAAACAAACAAAAAACCACAACACAAAAAAATCCCAACAACCCAGCCACCTCAAATCTGCCTCTTAGACAAGATTTATTTCTAGACGAAGACTAGACACTATGAATTTAACTTCTCAGGTTGGTTGTCTGCTCTTAGGCCTGTAATAGTAACCTCTCAGGATAAAAGTGAAACATCACTTTGGGTACTGAGGAACTGTTCTGTGTTCAGTAGTTACACTTTGTACCTAGGATATTTCTCAGATGGATGTATTCAGTAATTTTAGGTAGTTTTGTATTTGCCTTCCAAGCAATATTCCCTCTCCTGCGCCCCATTTCATTTGAGCAAAAAGGCACATTGTTGTAGATATTTCCCATTCATAGAAGGCAGCGGTGACAGACTCAGACCTTTCATGATGCTTATTGGTTTACTTGCAAATAACCCAAAAGCCTAAATCCAAGGGTACACCAGACTTGTAAGAGCTGGAATCTCTTCCACCTCTAATAATCCCATTTCTTTCAGCCAACACTTAAAGGACCTCTTGTTTAAAGTTCTCAGGTGCATGTGGCAAGTGTTTCTGCAGTGACATCTCTTATTTTCATGCTATTTTTCCTTCCTGTTCATGTATTTTTTGGTAAACAGACCTTTACTAATCTATACCAGAAAAGTAACAAACTTTTGGGGTAGGGAAAAATATATCTTAGTTGAAACCATGTTTTGCTGGTTTGTTGTTTGTTGAGGTTTTTTTTTTACAAAATAACAGCAGAGTCACACTTTCCCTGGGCAATTTTTGGCTTGAGTTAAGCTGTTCTGAAATGGTGAGAAACTGGATTAATGTCTTCAGGATGCTGGAACACTTCAAGTTCTGTAACTTCACCTGGAAACGAAGAACACAGTCTTTTATATGTTTTTTTGCAAACCTGTGAGATCAGCACTGAAAGATGTGTTTTGTAGGGATGCCAAACTCTTGTCATCAAAATCATGTCAATAGGATCACACTCCAAAGAGTACTGAAGAGGCAGGGACTGCCAATGCCTAAGGCAGCTTTCTTTTCTCTAGGTATGGGTCTGCACATCTTCTCTTGCTTTTCACAAGCCTTCCACACCTCAGCTTTTGCTGAATGAATGAGTCATACAAAAACAATGTAATGGAGGTCCTCTTCTGCTCATGGAATATCAGACATTCTTCATTATCTAAGTAATTTTGGATTATTTTATATGCTATCAATTCATTCCTCTAAACTGATTAGGCTCAAATACAATATTTGCAAGGTCACAAAAAAAAACATAGGCAGGAAAGGTAAAATTTTGTGGAATACATTCCCTTGATAGAGCTAATTATTGTCTCTCATAAATCTGAGTTTTATAAAACCAAATTGCATAGTTTTATAATAATACAGGAAAAGCATACAGAAAATGTACCAGCCTGGAACTAAAGGAAAGCTAACTTGTAATTAAAGGAACATGCAAAATTAGAATAGTGATTAATCAGAAATTAATACTAATGTATTAAGATTATTCAGGAGCTGCACAATATTTTCTATTTTGCCTAAAATATTAGGATTTCATGCGTAAAATCTTTCCTCAAGAAACAGCAAAATGCATTGATCTTGAAACTTGTAAAGACTAGTCAGTATTGCATTAATTTTAAAAGTAAAATCAAAAAATCACAAATTATGTATTTGTTTACATCTTTTGCAGGAGGAAGCATTAATACATATCTTTTAAACATCATTAATTGGCTTTAAGGAATAAAATTATGAGGGAAGAATGAGTCATAGTGGTAAAGCATCAATCTTCATAATGGTAATGTCACTAGAGTCATCCTCTCTGCTCCCTTCATCTTTTTCAGAAAAAGCTTTGTGAGGGTGGAGAGTTCAATTCTTTACTCAATAAAACTGGCAGCAAAGGTTTGCATAGACCTGATCTGTTCCTGCATATATCAAAGACAAGGGATTCATACTCACTTTGGCTAGCCAGGTTTGATATTAAACATTCATGCTAATTAATATGGAGCTGTTTTATGTCCCTTAATAAAATTTAACAGTTATGTAGCTTTATCTTTCAAGCTGCTGGAAGCAGCAAATGACTAGCTAAACAAAAAGATAACCTTCTCTCTTAATCTTTAGAGTCCCATGCTTCCCATCTGTTCCCAGTGCAGAGATTTCCTGTGAAAGTTGTTTCTTTGTACAATGCTGCAATTAGAGGAGAAAATTTAAGGCATTTCTGGGAGGATATTTAATGGGTTGGTTCTGCAGCTTGTGGTTTATCTCAAAAGGTAGGAGTAGCATCACATTTGGTCAGTGACTGCTGCCGTATGAAATGAGCATTAGCTCTCTGGAAAATTCTGTCACTTGGGGCCACAGAGGGTAGCCTTCTGTAAGAAATTGCAGGAGCAGCTTTTTAACCAACTTCAGAAAAACAGAAGGAAAGAGCAATAGGAGGGGGAAGGGAGAAGGAAGAGGAGGAAAACGCCACAACACAGAAAGAGAGGCAAGAGCATTTGCAGGGCTGTATTAAGACTTTGTGTGTGTGTGTGTTCGAGGTAATACTTTTCCCTAAACTTTCTCTTCTTAAACTGAAATGCTTGTTTCTGGGTTGGTCTGAGGCTATGCTGAGTATGCTGAGTAGACCTTACTCTTGTTCTTCCTCTAACCAGCTGTAGGAATCCATCCCACAGGTGAACTGCTACAAATTCCCCCCAAAGCTTTTGTTAAATTCCCTCTTTCTGGAGCCAGGGCCAGCTGCATTAGCAGGACTGACTTCACGTCCATGTGCAATAATAACAGCTAGCCTGCAGTCTCTCTGGCAAACACTTACTGCAGAAAAAAACAAAAACAAAAACAAAAACCCAATTATTTATGCAACCACTGTCATCTGTGGAGCATTTAAGCTTGTCTCCTAACTCCAGACTCTCACTCTGGAGTTGTGAGCATGGAAGCAGCGAGATGCTGAGTGAGATGGTTTAGTGTCACTGCAGGACAGCGCTGCTCTGTACTCCCAGGTCACAACAGTAAAATTAGTCCTTACTTCCTGAGAGTCACCCTCGAGCTTTGGTCAGCACATGCAAATGGCTGCTGTAGCTCCTGCCCCTTCTAGAAGTGGAAGGTTTGGGGAAAGTTTTTACCACTTGGACCCTTAAGAAAAGCCTGATACTGGCACAGCTTATTTTAAACTGTAGGAGTGGAACCTTCAGCAAGTCTTTCTGTTGGGGCTTTCTTGGACGGGTTCTCTGTGGAAGGCAACAAGCCGTTCTGGAATAGCTCAACACGGAGTTCCTCTGAAGTCCAGCAAAGTGGTAGATTGTGTAAGATGGGTCAAGGTTGCTGCCTGTAATAAGGGACAGGGTGAATCATAGCGTGACTGTCATGGGTGAATACAAGTTTCTTCCCAACTTCCTTAGCAAGCCCATCTGTTCAGTGTGAAAAATACATGGCTTCTGCACCTAAAAACATAAAAAATGCATGCCCTTGGGCAGGGACAAGAAGTTTGCAATTCCCCCTCCCTATGCAGGTACTACTGTTTGCACAATCACCTTCACTTCCACTCCACCCTTTTCTGCCTCTACAGCTTCCCCTATAGCTGCAAAGACAAAGTGGACAGTGCCCTCTAGCCTAATGAGGTGGTCAGAGCACCCTGTGGGCATGGGAAACATTCTCTGGAGCACCCTGGCCCATTTCACCCAGCTTCTTCCACTTCCCAAACATGCCTTTAACCACCTCTGTAGCTGAAGGTGATGTTTTCAGCAACATATGATGGCATCTGTTGTTTCTCCCATGTGACTTCAGAGATAAAATTCTCTGGTATTTAAATCCAAGAGAAGGCTTCAGGCTACAAATGCCAGCTGAGGAGTCCTGAGGCTTCAGACAAAGTCATAACACAAAAGATTGTGTCCATTGTGTCTTCAAAGGTCCATCTAAATGTGACTTCACAGTCTACACCTTAAAGGTAAAGAATTTCAGAAAGTCTTCCTTGGGCTCAGTCTTGCTAATTGCAGGCAGGAGAAGGAAAATTACATGTAAGGCCACGGTCTGGAACAAGGAAAGGCTGAGTCCCGGGAGGCTTTTCAGTCTAGAGAGGAGACAACTGAGAGGGGATCTAATTAATGTCTATAATATATGAGGGCTGGGTTTCAAAAAGGCAGGGACAACCTCTTTTAACTTGTGCCCTGTGATAGGATGAGGGGCAATGGATTCAAACTCAAGCACAGGAAGTTCCACCTCAACATAAGGAAGAACTTCTTTACTGGGAGGGTTGCAGAGCACTGGAACAGGCTCCCCAGAGAGGCTGTGGAGTCTCCTTCTCTGGAGACTTTCAAGACCTGTCTGGATGCCTTTCTGAGTGATCTGCCCTAGTTTTTAGTCCTGCTTTCACAGAGGGGTTGGACTCGATGTTCTTTGGAGGTCCCTTCCAACCCCTAGCATTCTGTGATTCTGTGATTATGTAATTGCTGCCTGTTGGTGCATATCAAAAGAGGGAAAATAACAAAACCTCAGATCACCGAGTTGTATAGGAAAGCAAAACTGGCAAAGTAGACAACAGGAATATCCTTTCAGCTAGAACAAGTGCCCTGTGCTCAACAGGTTGCTTCCTGTGAGTCTTTTCACCTGTTAGATGCCTGTATGGATCTGTAATTACATATTTTACATTCAGCAAAGATTATGTCTGGGCTTTGGTTTTTTGAGTTCTCAACTTTCCTTTAAATGAAGGAGAACTCACAGCCTAACCAAAGTATGGTGAACAATAAAATGCTGAGTGCTGCAGCCCATAACTTAGGCATTCCACAGCAGCACCACGGAAAAACAGAGAGGAGGTACAAACTGAAGAGGCATTCAGCACTTAGAGCTTGCAAGAGCAAGCATGTCAAAATCAAACATTTTAAACAAATTTCAATGGAGTACCTCTAAAATTGGAATTAGGACTCTAATAAGTGCTTCCTGGATGTATGTTCTCCTGAAAGCCAGGTACTCTTCCCAGGCAAGATAGCTTCCATGTTCCAGTGGGTACCCAAATGACTTGTTTATAGTGATTTGTGGAGCATGAGCATGTGCTGAGATGTGGGCTCCCAAAAAGCAGACTCTAGATGATCTCTGCACTTAGAGACATAGCTCTTCTCCCTCAACTGTCACGATATTGGTTCCAACAAAGGACAAAAGGCAAGTTCCCCGTTTTTCTCTGGTTCCTACTGTCAGTCCATCCTGGCTATTTTGAGTGTGCTTGGGTCCCTGGTCATGCCTGAAATACTCCAGTCTAGAGGCTAAGACACACAGGTGAAGGCTGAACTCACCACCTCTCCCACACTAAGGACAGCCTAGATCCCAGGACTATGGTTTGACAGACAGCAGAGATGTTCCTTCAACTTTTGCCCTTGACTGTTTTATTCCTGTTTATTCCTACCTCCTACCAGTTTTCCAGTGGCTTAAGGTTTGTGTTCAGTGTAATCCACAGCAGGGAAACTATTCAGTTAAAAAATACTTCAAGGGTAGGTTAATTTAACAAAACAAAACAACAAAAATTGTTTCTTTGGTCTGCCTTACTATGTGCAAAGATTTATGCTAACACAATGCTGTAGAGGGTCATAGAATAAGTGCCACAATGGATGCTCAAGTTCATACTGCCTGCAGAAAAAGAACCTGCAAAACTCTAATCTAGGCCAGTTCATACGTTAACCCAGCCCATGCACTCACAGTACCTGTCTCAAGAATGTGCTGCCCAGCCTCCCTGGTGAGCAGTCCTTCAGAGCAGGGAGTGCTGAACAGAGCCATGTGTGAATGTGAACCAGTTTTAGCTCAGTGCTGACAAATGGGGATTTATGATAGAGGGATGGTTGTTTTCTGCATCTCTGGTGACCTAAGTGGGGAAGGAAGTTGCCTAGACATCCAGCTTGTCAAAGATGGGGAGCAAGGCCAGAGCATGCTCAGTCAAAATTTTCAGTGTTTATGTAAATTTCTCGTGTCTCCAGTGCTGTCATAAGTGTTCTAGAAAAGTTTATTTTCTGCCTGAAGAAGCTTTATCTTACAGCTCTAATGCTATAACAAATCATTCTGTGGATGGGCAGCTCCTTTGGTTTCACTAGGGATGTGCAGACTGAGATTGCCATCAATCTGCAAACTAGTGAAAGCAAAGGTGCTTGTTACACCAGAACAGAAGACGTAATGATGTACGCAGATATGCAATTAACTGGGTAGGTTACAGTTGTATGACATTGGCAGAAACATTTCTGTATTAAAATAAAAACACAACAGAGGGTAAAAACAGGTCCACCTTGATGGAAGCTCCTAAAATGGGTACAGAATTTGCCACAATATGTAACTTAATGCAGATAATTGCCTGCTTTTTATGAAAACGTCTTGCAACCTGACTTTCAAATATGCTGGGATTGTCTTTTTTACTAGAATGAGAATTTCTGTTTATGCACAAACAGAGACCTTTTATTAGCCTGCAAGAGAACTGTGGTTAACCAAGGCGACTGAGACACAACAAACAATAATATTTCTAAAGTCAGGTGCAGGAAGGATAGAGCTGCATCTAATAAATGAACTTTTGCCATTATGTCCACCAAGATTACACCTGAAGGTATCTTATTTGCACATTATTTAATACTATAATATCCCAAGTTCTAATGCACTGTGTAAAGCAGTACTGAAATCCACATCTGAAAAATTACATGAAAAGATGGACGGACAGGAGGAATGTCACAAACCTTGTACATGCAGAGATTCATCTGCTCCTGAAAAGCAGCTGTTGTTATGTATCTCTGCCTCCTCTCTGGCTCAGCTGTCTTTGTCTCACTACTTTTACCCCAATGCATAGACATTTGGTTCCAAGCAGTGAGTGGACTTACAGCTCAGTCCAAGGATAGTATGGGAGAAGGCATATTTCTTTCCGTGGATACGGTTCTGAGTGGGGAGAGATTGTTGGTTGCTGCCTGGAACTTGGTGCAGGAAGAATTTTGAAAAATCTAGTCATTCATTCAGGATTCACTGAAGCTGGCAGCTCACCTGAGTTACATGAATTCTGGTTGAATGACTCCTCCTGAAGCAGAGATAAGCTCTCGAGTGCATGTAAAGTTCCTTCTAGCTTAGGGTGCTTCAAATTCATCCAATATTCATAAAACATGTTCAGGCCATGGACTGAAGTAATGAAAATCTGAAGCATTAACTCACTAAACTTTGGAGTAAAAACTGGTTGGATGGCTGGAGTTAAATCCAGTTGGTGGCTGGTCATGAGGAGTGTTCCCCAGGGCTCAGGACTGTTATTTTAGCATCTTCACCAAGGATCTAAAGAGGAGATAGAGTGCACCCTTAGTAAATTTCTAGATGGCACTAAGTTGGGTGAAAGTGTTGATCTGCCTGTGGGTAGGGAGGCTCTGCAGAGGAACCTGGACAGGCTTGATGGGCCAAGGCCAATTGCATGAGTTTCAATAAGGCCAAATGTCAGGTCCTGCACTTTGGCCACAACAACCCCCAGCAGCTCTACAGGCTTGGGGAGAAGTGGCTGGAGAGCTGCCCAGCAGAGAGGCACCTGGGAGTGTTGATTGACAGCTGGCTAAGCATGAGCCAGCAGTATGCCCAGGTGGGCAAGCAGGCCAATGGCATCCTGGCTTGTATCAGGACTAGTGTGACTAGCAGGACCAGGGAGGTGATCCTGCCCCTCTACTCTACACTAGCGAGGCCACACCTTGAGTGCTGTGTACAGTTTTGGGCCCCTCACTACAGAAAGGACATGGAGCTGCTAGAGCGTGTCCAAAGAAAGGCAACAAAGCTGATGAAGGGTTTGAAGCATGTGTCTTATGAATAGTGGCTGAGGTAGCTGGAGTTGTTTAACCTAGAGAAAAGAAGGCTGAGGGGAGATCTTATCACCCTCTACAGCAACCTCCTCTAAGGAGGTTGTAAAGAAGTGGGGATTGGTCCATTCAATTAAGTTACAAGTGATAGGACAAGAAGGTAATGGCCTCAATTTGTGCCAGGGGAGGTTAAGATTGCATGTTAGGAAGAATTTCTTCACCAAAAGGGTTATCAGGCATTGGAACAGGCTGCTCAGGGCAGTGGTGGAGTCATCATCCCTAGAGGTATTTAAGAGTCATAGAGATGTAGTACTTAGAGATATGGTTTAGTAAAGGACTTGTCAGTGTTGGGTTAATGGTTGGACTTGATGATCTTGAAGGTGTTTTCAAACCAAGGTAATTCTGTGTGATGCTGGGTAGAACAGGGGATATTTCTTTGTGGGATCTCACAGAAACAGAGAAAGCATGACAATATCTAGCTGATAGGTTGGTGAGCAGGAAAATGTGACTGATGGGAATGGCATTGCATTGGAAACAGAGCCAACATCATAGTGACAAGAACTGCTAAATAAGGAGCATAGCTGAAAGTTGCACAGAGTAAGGCTGTAAGCTTGAATGGAATACACTGATGTGGGGACCCAACTAAGAGTCTTGAAGTATTAAGAGTACATGAATGCCTGAGATGTTTTCAGTATCTTTTATTTGCAGATTTCCATGCTTCTCTGGCTATTACAAATATAAATTAGCCTCTGACTCTCATAAATCCTCTTTTTCATTATGTAATTAGGCCTTTCCACTACTGTGCAAAGTAAGCTTCTTCAAATTCATATCCATAAATCAGACTTAGTTCTAGGACTGGTTCCACCAACCCTTCCACAGTTAGTAAGATTGTTACCATTTGTTGGTGTTTCTTCAGAAATTTATATTTAACTTCATTTCTTTCCAAGAACAATGCTGTATCTTATTTCTGACCTGAAGACTGACCTCTCATGCTACTGTATGGGACTCAGCAATGGGATGCATCCAACATGATGATTAAGCATGTGGTAAACTTTATACTGTCAGTTAAATCAACTGCAGGGTGGCACAAATGCTTAGATTGGGAAGTAGACCCACAACTGTTAATCAGTTTGAAGTATGTAGGTTGTTTTAGCAGATGGACTTTAGTAGAAGGCTCCTTCTCAAGCATTCACTATAGCCACTGTAGGCATTTGTAACTGAAGGCTAAAGACTCATCTCACTGAAGTACAAAGGGAAATCGGTGCATTTGGAAGCATCAGAAGGCGCACTAGAACAAGGATAGAAAGAACAAGCATTAATGGATGTGATTGACATGAACAACAGCAGTCAAATCAACAAACAGTGAGGAGTGTGCTGTTTACATCAAGACCACCAGATAAGACAAAAAGTTTTGACCCTTTGCTCTGATAAAGCCATAGCACTGGCAGCTTGTCACCCCCAAAACCATGCCCTGATAACATGGTCTCAGATAACACCTCTCAAGAGAAAGGAGTCATAAAGATGGCAAAAAGAGGGAATAGAGCAATGGGTAGAACTTTTTCCAAAGGTTCCTGAAGGACAAGACAAGCAAGGGTTTGAGGCAAAAGCATTGAATCGTTGCACAGTAAATCCTTGATTCAGGAAGATATAAAAGATGTATCAAAAAAAAACCTGACAGACCCAACACAACTAGTGAGGACTCAAAAGCTGGTGCCCCTTGCACTTTGTCCTAGGCACAAATTACTCTAGTGAAACCATTTGGACACAAAGATCTTTGACACTTGACAGTGCGTGGCAATGAAATCCACCTGCCAGCCACTCTGTACTGCATGGGAGAAGCTTTACCTTCACAGCTGACCATAAGAGTGTTTTTACTGGTAGTGAATCCAGTAATCCATATCATGTATTTTTCAGGCATCTGAGGTAGAATTTTTTCTAGTGAAAGGAATGCAAGCAACTTAAATTTAATTGGTTTTGGCAAGCAGTGTTTTCCTTTCCATTTCTTTTTAAATTCATGGCGCTATCTAAGTTAGTGCAGGTCAGTAGATTAAAGTCCTTTATTGCTTCTCCCTGCAAACACAAAAACCACAATAGACCATATGGTTTTTCTCCAGAAAGGGGAGACCATGTGATTTTTTTAAAGCTCTTTAGCAATATATTGCCAACATGTCACTGGGTTTACAGGCATAGGTCCCTAATGATGCAGAAAATTCTATTTATTTGAAAAATATTAATTACAAAGAGTTTATTTCTATGCGGTCAGTGTACTCATTTCCAAGAATAGCTCTGTGCCAGTTTGACAACGCAGGGATGCTTCCACTGAGACCTCATAGGAAAGAGCTGTTGCTTTGTGAGTGCACCAAAACACATGCACTATCCACAGTACTCAAGGTTATTCTTGGCATGAACAGAGGCTACTCCTGCTCTTATCACAGCCAGCCTGAGTTTTGTTTTTGGCTTTCCTGAACACATTCAGACAGACTCAAATTTGCTCTGTTGGTTGCATTATATAATTATTTTTAAAAGAAAACAGGAATAGATAGTCCTTAAAAAGAATCATTGGCAGACCTTTGCTGTCAATATTATATAATTACAATCTCTGGTGTTTGTAAATGCTGGTAGAAGTACTACCTCTCACACTTCTGGTTAAACTGTATGGTCTGTTCTCAGTGAAAGGAAGTTCTTTAATATTCTTTATTTGCTGGAGAAAAGTGGGTGCCAAATACAACTGTGAAATGGGAAACAATGCACAAAGGAAAAGTTTCAGAACATCAACACATCCGTTCCTTTTCTCTGCCATAAATAACCAACACACCCTTAAATACAAGACTAAATGGCTCCAGGAAACTCTCATTAATGAAAACGTCTTAGCTCGGCTTCTCACTTTCATTTGGAACTTACATTCCCCAATAATGTATCTACACAGAGATACATTATTCTCTAAATAATAAGTACTGAGGTAAACTAAGATAAACTAAAACTAGCCTACTATCCAGCGAGACTTGCACCTTCCTTTCTCACTCTTCAAAATATTAATGTTGAAAAGCACATGCCTTACTGCTGTTAAAATCAATTACAAAATCCTACACTGAGTATATAAAGACACAGTGTACATTCCAGCATCTGTCCTCTAGTTTTCTGGAAACCAGAGATAAGGCAGAAAACAAAATTAACAGCCTGCATATACGTACTACACACAGATAAGTTTCATTATAAAATGTAGCAGCTAGGGTATTTTACTAGGAAAGATCTCAGGTTGAGACAGGATGCTATCTAGAGATGAGACGTAGTAGGGTAATTAGACCAGTCATTTTTTTAGGGGATATATATATTAAAATTAGCATGTGTCCCTGTATAAAAAAGACTTAACTGATACCAACCATCTGTAGCTTCTACTATACAGACTTGTCTTAAATAGCATCAGATCTAGAAAGTTTCTTAACATCCAGCTGAGTCATTAAAAACTGAGTTATTAATACAGTATCAAAACCTTTAAATAACTTCAGAAACTACCTCTCCTGGGAACTTCTTCTAATTTCACAATCACATTTTTCTGCTTAAAAAAACAACAAACCCACACCTCTTTCATCGGTTCTGTATGGAAGAGAAGCTGCCTTGCTAATTAGAAAGAGAAAATAGTAAAAATTACTATTCCTTGATTTCATTATATAGAAAATGAGCCAGATCTTCCACAATTAATCATGGTACACATGGCACCATGTACACGGTACAAGTAACTGACAAGTTAAATGCCTGTGAGCCTTTCCTAAAAGTGAAATAACAGGAACTGCAGAAAAGAAATGTGGTACGATTTCATTTAACATTTTCAATGCTTTTGAAAGAAAGTTCTTGTGCTGCTTTCATGGATGGAAACCTGCATTTCAGTTTCTGTTATCCATGGCACAGGCACAAGCTGAATCCTTCTGAGCTTTGGATGTGGACTCTAGGGAGGGCACCAGGCTCTGATTAACTAAGTCTGGAAACAGGGAGGCAGAGGCAGCCCTCCTTTGGATGGGCCATGTACAATGAAGTGGCTACCTTCTTCCCAAGCCTTCTGATGCTATGGATATTCCCCGTTTCATTCAGATTTGGCTGCCATTGCATGGGAAAAAAAGGAAGGAGGGCTTCTGGGCTAGAATGGCAACAGGGAACAAAGAGCAAAAACGGTCTTAGGCAGCTGACAATACCAAACCTCTTGATGCCTGGAGTTAAGTCTAGACGACGGAATTAGCCATCCACAGGCCTTCCCAGTGGGGACAGATGTGAAACTGTGAAGAGCTGACTGCTGTGCTGCAAAGTAACTGCTTAAATCTACCAAGAGAGTTATTCCAAGAGAACTCTCTTAAAGTTGGTTTATCCTTTGAGTTACAAATGTTTCAATGTCAATCAGGAGAAAATACCATCTTCTGCCTGGGATTGACAGACCAGGGCTTCTCTCTAAATCCTGTTTATAAAAAACCCCTTCTTTTCCAAGAATGGTATGTGTATAAGGAGACTCAATCCTTCCTCTTGAGGTGAATGGGTCAATGGATAGACAACTGTCTCAGGATACAAGGCCTGAAGTCAAGCACGCTCTTGAGCTAGAAGAAATCTGAACTCATGTTCAGATGCATGAACCACAAGGTTCATCAGCCTCTTGTTGGCCTACGGAAGTCCCAGTTTTCTTTGCACAAGCAAAAAAACTGGAAAGGGGACAAAACATTAGAAGATTTCTTCTCTACACAATAGTCTGTAGCAGGGTATATGCAGGGTGTGAGGAGACTCTGGCTTATGGGACCTGACATCACTTACTGAGGCCCAGAACCTCCATACAAGTATTCGTGGTTCTTTATCATCTAGATTATAAGAAAAACAATCTGTGACAACTTGGAAAACCTCTGTAGGAAAACGTAGGCAGAAAAAATGCAAGGAAAGCGAAGCAGTTACTTTTTCTCCCTGTTCTGTGGTTTACTGGGGAACAAGAGAGGAGCCGCAGGCTTGCCAGCTCTTCTGATTTTATGGGCCCCATGGTATGTATTTTTTTAATTGCCTGACTCTTGAGACTGTGGGATTGCGAGGATTTTAAGTTTAATTTAAAAGAGAGGCTGGCATTTAGCTGTTGTGGCTTCAAAAAAATGTTGGAGGTCAAGTACCAGACCTCAAAAACTACAAACACAACGCTAGAACGAATCAAGAGTGTCCCGGGTTGGGAAGGCCAGGCCCACGGCTTCAACCCTGCAGGGGTGGCAGCACTGGTGACACGGAATTGTCCTAACCAGGGTATCTGACCATGTCACGGCGAGAACTTGAAATGACCAGCTCAGTCACTTCACCCACCCCCGCAGCAGGTTCTCAGGTGCCCGCTGGGCACCCAGCGGGACCAGCGGCCGCTGAGGTCTCTCTAACCGCTCAGTCCCCGTTGCCCCCTCGCAACGAAGCTAAGTCACCATGTCAGCCTGAAATCCTGCCTCGCCTCGACCCCATTAAACCAGGCCCAGTGCCGGTGCC
>NW_009952481.1:1194090-1222682 GCF_000747805.2 Chaetura pelagica
CACGGCTCATTCTGCTGGCCGGCAGGTTGGTGGGTAACGGCGGGTAGAGAGCGTTGATGCCTGATGTGTTGTAGTATTGTTAATTGTTATTAATCATTATTGTTTTTTTAAAGAAGTAGCAGCCTTCAAAAAAAAAAAAAACCAACAAAATAATAATAATCTGGCGCTTTGGGAGGCGAATCCGGAGCCCCCCGTGCGGCCCGGGAGCATCCGGACGTGCTGCGCTGGGGCTCGGGCACACGAGGCAGCTCCTGGCTGTGTCTGTTTTGAGCGATTGGATTTGTAATGTGCTTAAGAGATGGTGTTTAAGAAAGGTCTCGGTAAGCTTTAAGGTAGTTCTGGAAAGAACGTTGATTCCCTTGTTAAGATTCAGCGTGTGTAAGTCAGCTTGGACTGGGCGTTTTGTGCTGGTGCTGTGTGTCTTGCTTCTGTAGGAATCGGTCATATGCGTGGATTGGTTTTTAATTGTGATCGGTGGTAGATGCCTGCGAAGTTTGCTATAAATGAGGAGTGCAGCTCTCGATAGATACTGTGATCATCTAGTGCCAGGGAGTGTAAGGCTGGGAACTGTGGTGTAGGAATTGTGATTTTGATTATTTTCAACTAACTAAAATCCCTATTTTAAAAATAATAAAATATTCATATTTCATAACCGAGCTGGAGATGTCCTGTCAAATTCTCTTCAGGGAGCATGGGCACTGAGTAGCTTTCTGCTGTAATTGAAACCCAGCTTCTTAACTAAGGTGATGTGACTTGTCTTTGGTATCTCACCTGGAAGTCTGTGCTGCCTGTTTTTTCCTTAGTGTAGAAGAGTTATTTAAATTCTTTTTAAACCCTTAATTCAACAGAGTTAGTATCTGTGGGGAAGATTAAGGCCTATGTTCCCACAAAAATCAGCATGTGGTGATGCCAGCTGAGACTGTATGTTGTTGAATATAGACCCATCAGTGCAGATGTGCTTTATATATAAAGCTTTGCACATCCTGTAGGGAAGGATGCATGACCTTGATCTGCAGACAGTCTGTGCTTGACTTTCTCAACTGGTTCTGTATGTTTTTGGTGATAAAGGAAAGCACGTGCATAGAGGGATCCTGGATTGGGCCCCAATCTGAGTCAAGATCAAAAATTGTGTTTGATGAGGGGAAGGATTAAGATGTGAAAGAGACAGAAGCAAATGCAAGGAGTGGATCCACAGAACAAGTAGTGCTAGTTAGTATTGCTCAGCATGAGTTGTCATTGGCTGGGTAGGAGTCTGCAGGTTATTTCCGAGAGGTGCGCTGAGGCTACTAAGAAAAGACAGTCTAGTGTGTCAGGAGGCTGCAGGGCTGTATATTGCAACTGCAAGATGTTGCGTAAGTCTGCAGTTGGAAAGCTTAAAAATCATTGACTTGAAGCTGGTTTGAGAGCAGAGCTTTTAGGCAGTCAGTAGATCACCTGATTCTGTTTGCTTTCTGTTTACTTAGTCTTCATTTCATCTTATCACTGTTACTGTTTCACCTATTCAAACTTTTTATCAGCATTATTAAGTGATAAGAGCTTCCATTGTACACTCTCCAAACATACTGCTTTAGTCACTTAGAGCAACCAGTGGCAAGCACTATCTGTGTGTTAGATTGTGCAAAATCCCTTTACAGGTGTTCTGAGGAAAGGAGAGACTTAACTTTTAGGTGAGGGCGTTCTCACAGACTTGCCCAAGGCAACTCAGGAATACCTGGGAACAGCCATATGGGTGGAGAGGCTCTCCAAGAAATCGAGGGAAACTTCTTTTAACAGGTGGCAAAGCTGCTGCGGCTCCTTTATCAGGGAATTCACAGGGCTTTAATTTTCAAGTGCTTCATGCGTTACAGTCTGTGGCTGTATGGTCACGTCTGTTTCAACATCAGGCAAGCTCAGGGCTTTAGTAAATGTAAAAAAAAAAATATCTGAATTTATTAATATCCATAGGGAATGCTAGAGCAGTCTGTAAGTCTATTAGAAAACAGCTCTCTTAGAGCATGCATATTAATGTTGTTTAGTCCTGTGCATGACTGACAGCAAGTTTTGTGCCTTATGAAAAGATACATTTAAAATCTGTATGTTAGTAAAAATTCCACCTGACCAATGAAACAGTACCTCAAGAAGAACGTGTCTGGCAGTCTTAAGCAATATAGATGTTTATAAACACTGACGCTATCTTGCACACTGCAGTGCATCACAAGACTGATGCAGATGGATTATTTTTTTCTGCAAATGACTCAATAGATGATGTGACCAGGTAAATGAGGTTATTCTCCACTTGTGCCATGTGCTGGTGCTCAGAGGACTGTAGAGGATGCTGAATTCAGGGGTTCCTCTTTGTTGATGCATTGGTTAGATAAAAGCAAGAATTATCTGATACAGTTTTAGATTATAGTACTGTCTTGTAATGATGTGACTTAAGCTGTTGAAGGGCAGCTTTTGTATAATGAAAGGGAAAACAAAATAAATCAGGAAACTTTTTTTGAGTTAATTTTGTTCCGTTTTCAGTAACGCATAATGATGTAGGACAGCTACAATAGAAACACTAGGATATTAGATTGAGACTGATAAAGAAATACAGAGCTGATTCAAGTGAAAGAATGTTAATTAGCAGGAAAGGTCTGATGAGGGAGGTTTTAAGACACTTGCATAGGTAAGAAGCGTTGAGAATTCAGACAAGATATGGTGTTTTTTTGAGAGGGGACACTGCTTCTGTGAGTTAGACATTGATTTACATGCCTGGGGAGATGGACAACAAGTATTAAAGTGAGTTTTACTCCTTTTCCTGTAATTAACTAGGATTAATTTAACTGGTACAATGTTTTGGTGCATCTTTTCCCCTGAGATTTAGTTACGAATCCTTTTTCATTGTTAGGCATCAAATTTCTGTCTAAAAATAGGGAAAAAAAGTATTTCTAAATATGACTTGACAGGTGATGGTACCCTCTACCCCCAGGCTCATTGGCATATTTCATTCCATAAACAGTTTAATGTAAAAGAGAGAAACAGTCCTTGGGAGCAGGACCTGGAGCCCATGGTCACCATGGGTGACTGCCCTGTCACAAGGACATGGAGTCCTGCTTTGAGTCAGTGGTTGCTTAAGTCACGGAAAGAAAAGTCATCTACAGAAAGGCTGGAGAGTCTCCATCCTGGCTTTGACAGGTCTCTGAGGTGGTGAGGGGTGTTTCCCTCTGTGAGGGAACTCTGTGAGGCACTCACCCCAGTGAGTGCTGCAGTGGCTGGGCTGCCTTAGAAGAGGGAGCACCACTGCTGCATTTCTTTTCTGTGTCTTTAAAGAAAAGCGATTCTGCAGAATATGATTCTGTGTTTCTACCCACATCTCATCAGTAGACACAGGCAGGCAAATAACTGCATTGTGAATCTCGGGTGTCTAAGCATCAGGCAGGTGTTGTTGCCCCTGTCAAAAATGAGACTCTGCATTTATGCTTACTGATATCTACAAAATTTATCATCACTGTTCTCCCACATGGATACTTAGCTGCAGCTAAATGGGATTTTGGAACATGTTTGTTTTAGGTTTAAGCATCAAAATTTGGGGTTTTGGAAGTACGGAAATGTCCTCAGGCATCTATTCCAGAATCTCATGAATCTCTTTCAGAGTGATTATCATGATAATGATGGAGGCTATATGAATTCCTAGATAGCCAGAGCTGTTTTCTTACCTGCCTCTGAGGGAGTTGGAGGGGCAGCTAGGATACTGATCACCAGCAAATGCAGGGGTTCCTGGGATCTTTGCCTGCCTTTATTAACGTACTTCTAAACTAACAGATATTAATTAGAATTAATAATACCTGGAGGTTCTCTTCTGACACCAAGAAAAATTCCCAGGGCCTGTTTTTCATATGCACCGTCAGGTTTTTGCTGATCATGGCTGTCCTCCCTCTCTGGAAGATTTGCAATCCCTAAAATTTGCAGGCTGTGGAAGCCATCCCACTGTGCATCTACAGGGTTCTTATGCTTCCTGTAAGAACCAGAAGCTCTTAGCAGGGACTTCTGCCACTTCGCTGTTACCTGCCTTTCCCTGCTGTCATCTCTTGGAATTACTCCTAGTAGTGAGTGGGTTTCACTGCAAGGAGAAAGTGCTTAAACTAAAAATAACTCCTAACCCATTGCTATGAATGTTGGTCAGGGTGTAAGGTCTTGAAGGGCATATGTGTCCCCTCCTTTCCAAGCATGGTCTGGAGTTGGCATTGGAGTGAGGTCAAAGACTGTTGCTACAACAGAGACAGCTTTCTCTTATCCCACAGGCAGAGAACTGCTGAGTTGTCAGCTGTTGAGTCCAAATTATGCCTTTTACCTCAGGGAGCACAAGTTATAAAAGCACGTGTCATGGAAACAAGAACAGCACTGTAGCAATTCCCTTCTTCTGCCTTGCTTCCTACTGTGCCAAAACCTAGGCCCACAGCAGAGGATGGGCAGCATGTGTTGCCAGCTTGGTTTTAGGAGAGCCCTTGGGAGCAGGATGGCTCCCCCTCTCTTGGGCTATGTGTTGGCAGGGAGAAGAGTCTCCTTTCTCACCTTTAAATGCAGCAATTTAGGGGCAGCTTCCTGCAAAACTGAAGTGCACAGCCTTTCAGCCGGCCTTGGTCTCCTGAAATTTCCTGAAGTCTTAAGTAGCTAAATTAGTGCTTTCTTTGGGTTGCTGTTATGCTGCAGCATTTTCCTCACCAGCCAAACGGTTTCACTGATAAAATAACATTGATTTTATAATTACTGTGGGGTTTTGGGGTTTTTTTGAGGCTTCTATATTGATGAGGAACATTATACCGATCTTCTTCGCCAATATAACTTACTGCATTGTCATCAACAGTGAAAACCACTTTTTTTTTGGAGTATAGATATATTCCTAAAGTAGAGGTGTATATTTGTACTTGATATGTACCTGTAACTTCACTGGTAATAGCTGCGTAATCTTGACTGAACCTTAATAGCTTTGTATCAAGGTAGCCTGGTAGTTTGTAGTGCATAATCATGAAATTTAAATAAAGCAATATATTTGTATGATTTCTTTAGATGATAAACACTGACTGAAAAGTATGCTGGAATGCTGCTTGTGCTTATATAATATTACCATTATTGCATAACTTACTGAAAGATGTAAAAGTACGAGTAACAGGGGTGGTTGAAAACCGTTGACACTGTCAGTCTATTTCAGAAATGGTCCATGTTTTGCTTCTGGGCCTTAGCCATCCATCTGAACTATTTTTGCTTCCTGAATAAATCAGCTTCCCTCCAAGTGGAAATGCAGGCTCAATTGACTTCGTAGCTTGATTAAACCTTTGTTCTGGATGCTCTAGGTATGGCCTATGGCAAGCTTTGCTAGTATGGTGAGCAGAGCAAGTCAGCTCTATTCCAGCTGACTTTATACCCTCAAATGCCCCCCACATTGTGCCCTTTGGCATGCAACACATTTCAATCTAAAGCTTTAAAAAACACTTTCTTTCAAGTACTTTGAATGTAGGTGCACAGAAAAAGTTCCTTTGGAGCCAGATGGTGACCTGGGCCACTTGCTGCAAAGTGGTCTGGTCCAGAGTTGGCCATGTTGGTCCCAAACAGTGCAAAGGCAAGCCCATCTGCAATATTTAGGCAGGGCTTGAAGATGCCTCTGAGTTGCAACACACCAGGGTGGTTTGAGCATCTCTGATGTTAGTACTTAGGTTAACTTTACAACTGCATTTTTGTTTACTTGCATGTTTGAGAGTTGCACAGAATACCCCACAGATTTTGGAGATGCAAGAGAAGAGAGAGATTTGGACAAGTGGGAAACAATGCATGACACTGCTCAGGCCTGGGTAGGCAGTTGCCTTTTGGGACTGGCTGGTAGTATCCACCTTAGCCTGGCAGCCCTTCTTCCTTCCAAACAGTACTTACGTGGTTACTCAGAAGCATTTGTGCCAAGACAGCAATTCTGCTCACCATGTGAAGTAAGCCTGTTCATATGGCTGACCGCGGAATTGCCCTTCTTGAACTGAGTGATCTGATGGCCTCTCTTAACTATAAAATCAGTGAGGACAGAGCTTCAAAATATCTTTCTCAAATAATTGGTTTTAATATTACTGCAGGGCAAAAATGCTACTTAAATCAAATGAACTTCAGAAGAAAATTATAGTAGTCAGTATTAGAGGTGGAGCGTCTGCAGACTTTGAAGCCCAAAGGTGAATTTAAGTTATAATTATTCCAACTACAACTAATTTTCACATTATTTCATGTTTTGGATCAAGTTCAGTACTTGACATGGCAAAAGAAATGTTTGATCTCTGAGGTTTTACAGCCACTCTGGAGCTAAAACCAAGGAGATAAGCTTTTCATGTTTAATCTTAGGGAGAGAGAGAGAGGAGAGAGAGAAAAAAATAAAGTAAAAATGTGATTTATTTGTATTGTAGACTTCAGCATTGTCCTGAGTTATGTGTAACACGCACTGAAGTACTCGGTGTGTGTGAGGTGTACGTAAATATCAAACTCTTCTACTAGGGTTTCTCTGGGTTCAGAGAATAATAATATCTGTTCCCTAGAGTCTACCTGTTCCTCTTCCTTTTCCCCTCCTTCCCCTTGCTCCATGCTTTTCCAAAGGTCATGGCCATGGGAAGTCTTTAGTGTACAGGTCTCCAGGCACGTAAGTCATAATTCATCTGCTGGAACAGCATTGTCACAATTCTCAGTATAGAACAGCTGCCTTCTCTAAATTAAATGAGATTGGCCTGTTTCTTTGTCAAAATGCTAGGAATAAGTTTTGGAATAAGATACTTTTTGGAATAAGATACTTTTGACAAACTACTTGATGCTTCAAATGACAGGATCAGTCTGGATATAAATCCACCAAACTGTCATGTGACCCTTATTTTAAATCTTGTCTCAAAATCTGGAGTTTGTCCCCTGAATATTGTCTTCTTTCACTATTAAAATGCTTATTAAATGTGAGATCTGTGCAAGTGTTATGCTAATCTACTCTGATGCTGGTGTAATTTGAACCCAAGACTTTAATCTAGGAAGACTTGTATTAGGCCCATATTTAGAATATTTTTAGGAATGTATCCAATTTTATTTTATATTTCAGTCAGTTCAGACCATCCTTGAAGAGCTTTGCCAAGACTTAATTATCTTCGCTTTTCACAATGCGCACTTTTCAGTGAAGGTCTACTACATGGCATTGACTCTCATACTTCTTATGTTGTGGGTTATGATTAAATCCTTTCTCTGTGTAGCTAATTGAGAACTGTGATCAAGTGGCCTAATTGAACTAAATAGTTGCATTGTTTTAGGCTTTGTGACAATGGATAATTTCTCAGATTCAAACTGCTGTAAGTAATTATTTGGTTCTGTGCATAAGTTGACTTTGTACTGGATTAAACCATTTCCACTGCTAATGATTTTTTTTTTTTTTTTGCTCTTTTGCTTTGGATTGAGTGCTGTTGTAAGGTAGTCTCATCCATACAGAGTAAGTTGTGAGGACTTTTTTTTTTCAGTGAGGCATTGAAACAGGCTGCCCAGAGAGGTAGTACAGCCACCATCCCTGGGGGTGTTCAAAAAACAGGTAGACCTGGTGTTTTGGGAGATGGTTTAGTGGTTAGGGGTTGTAGGGCAGATGGTTGAACTTGATGATCTTGAAAGTCTTCAACCTTGATGATTCTGTGATTTTGTGAGGTTTACATATTTATTTGCTTGAGCTGTGAAAACTGATACTTTGAATGTTTCCAGTTGCTTCCCTGTATTTTGACTCATGATTGGTGCAGCTGGTGTTAGAATGTGAATAATGTATCCTTAAAAACATTAGATTCTTGTCTATTATCCTTTTACCCTACTGTATACATGCTTGCTAATCAGTAAGTAACTGATTTGAGTTGGAGTTAGGGCAGTGATTACTGCAGAGAAGTGGGAGCAAGCACTGAGTGTTACAGTAGCAGCCTGTAGAACTGGGTCACTAACAGGCTTTCAGCAAAGTAGTGTTAATTCTCCTCCCTACACACTTAAACTTAGAAGGCATATTTCTAATTCCACATAATTTTTGAGTGATCATATAGTGCAGTGGGTTATAGAGCTCCTGTGGATTATATATTTATCTTTTCACTTCAGGTACCTAATGTGACTGCTCAGTTCAGCACTTGGCTCTTCTGTGCTGCAGACTGAGGACCAAGCCTGTCCCAGGCTCCTGCAGCTGGGCTCCTGCCAAAAGTGCAAGTGTAAGTTTATGCATACCCTTATTCCTAAGATTGAATCAGTCATATACTTATATGTGTATAGCAGAAGTAGAGAGGTGATTGTTCCCCTGTACTCAGCCCTGGTGAGTTCACACCTGGAGTATTGTGTCCAGTTTTGGGCACCTCAATTCAAGAGAGATATTGAGGTGCTGGAGCGAGTACAGAGGAGGGCAACAAAGCTGGTGAAGGGCCTAGAGAAAAAATCTTATGCAAAATGCCTGAAGGAGTTGGGAATATTTAGTTAGAGGAAGAGGAGGCTGAGGGGAGACCTCATCAGTCTCTACAACTGTCTGAAAGGTCATTGTAGAGAGGTTGGTGCTGGTGTCTTTTCACAGGTAATTAGCGGGAATGGCTTCAAGCTGCACCAGGGGAGGTTTAGACTGGACATTAGGAAAATTTTTTTCACAGGAAGAGGGGTTAGAAACTGGAATGGGCTGCCCAGGAAGGTGGTTGAGTCACCATCCCTGGATGTGTTTAAGGGTCGTTTGGTTGTGGTGTTGGTGGATACAGTTTAGGGGAGAACTTTGTAGAGTAGGGATAATGGTTGAACTTATGATCCCAAGGCTCTTTTCCAACCTGAATAGTTCTATGATTCTATGTTTGCAAATTCAGGAGCAGTATGTATATATATATGGTTACTGAGGCTTATTATATTGCACAAATCAGCAGTTTATTTGTCATGAGCAGCACTCCATGGCTTTCAAACACCTTCTTGTCGGAGAGCTGAGGTGATCTCTGATAGCAATATAGCTGCTTGTTTCCTGGAACTATTGAAATAAGATTAATAGGATGCTGCTAACTGCAGATATTTGAAGAACTGACCACTTTGCTAAGAATTTAACAGGTATTGGTAATAATTTCCTTCAGTTGATCCCTTCTTTTGAAGTTATGTGCATTACTTTTTACTATCTTTAATGACAGCTGATAGCTGTTGGTTTTTTAAATTTTCTTACTTGAAAAAAAATACGCTTGCAACTTGCATTTCAAATATATTTATGTACCTCTGATCTTTTTAATCTCTGCTGCTGCAGCTCACAAAGACTTTCTGTATATGTTATTCTAAAGTCAGATACTTACACATCCCTGAGGCATATGCACTGTCATCTAAATATATTCTGCAAATATGAATCTTGAGCAGATCCAGTGTATAGCTCTTTAATACGAAAAATTGCAGAAATGGGAAAAGCAGAGTACTCTCCAAAGATGTTTGAGGTAGCCTTATTTTTCATAGAATCATAGAATCATAGAATCTTAGGGGTTGGAAGGGACCTCGAAAGATCATCTAGTCCAACCCCCCTGCCAGAGCAGGGTCACCTAGAGTACATCACACAGGAACGCATCCAGGTGGGTTTTGAATGTCTCCAGTGAAGGAGACTCCACAACCTCCCTGGGCAGCCTGTTCCAGTGCTCTGTCACTCTTACAGTAAAAAAATTTTTTCGGATATTCACCTTGAACCTCCTATGCTCCAATTTACACCCATTACCCCTTGTCCTATCACTGGTCACCACTGAGAAAAGCCTAACTCCATCCCCCTGACACTCACCCCTTACATATTTGTAGACATTGATGAGGTCACCCCTCAGTCTCCTTTTCTCCAAGCTAAAGAGACCCAGCTCCCTCAACCTTTCCTCATAAGGGAGATGTTCCACTCCCTTAATCATCTTAGTAGCTCTGCGCTGGACTCTTTCAAGAACACTATTTTTTAAACACTATTTGCATTCTAGTGACTTGCTTCATGGTGAGATTGCACAAGCTTTTGTAGAACAGGATTTCACCAAAGGAAAAGGAACAAGAGGTTGGTGTTTCATACCATGAAATTTATATTTGAGGTGTTGCAGGTCTCTGGATTTAGACAGGTAAGCTTCTAAAAACATGCTTGTCCTTGTGAGTCATGTGCTATGTATCTGGATGGACCTGATTAAATGCATAAAAAGCAGAAATTTGCATAAGGAATAAAATACTGGAAAATAAGAGGAAAAGAAATGGAACCAGAATGTGTCATTCATATAACTACATCAAAAAGTCTGTTGCTAAATTATTATTTCTTCTCTGCAGTTAGATTTTTCCTTGCTTCTGCCTTCTCCCTCTGCGCCTGGACACCTCAATCTGCAGCCACTGGACAGATAATTTAGAATTGTTGCACGTCTCTCATTCCCACAGTCAGACTTGCTCAGCACTTTGGAAACAATGGCTGCTTCATTGCTGAGTCGTGAAACAAAAAAGTTAAACATATCAGCAACAATGCATGAAAAATGAGATTAATAGCCTTCCACAGGAAGAGTTTTTTCCATGCCAGTGTGTAGGTATATAGAATGTATTGGTGACAGAAGCTAGTAAGTAAGAAATCCTCCTTCTTTTGTACATCATCTGCCAGCTCAATGCTGAGTCAAGTAAACTGTGAGATTTAGTAATAATAGCAGGAAGGAAGAACCCTGTTAAACAGAGATAGCAAAGCTGGAATGAGTTTGGTGTGTAAAATTCAAGGTTGTTTTTCCCTTTTCGCAGCCCTTTTTTATAGTCACCCTTGAGAAGAGAAAGCAAAAATAAAATAACATTAATAATAAAAAAATCTTCAGGAGCAGAATCTTGCTTGCTAGGGAGCAAAAACAGATGCAAGTTACAAATGATACAGTGATGGTCATGTGAAAATGATATGAAGCTGTGAGATAAAGTGCAGTAGTGGATTAAAAAATTTCTGGTTTGTATTCTTACTCTAAGTGAGAATCAGGTAAGGAGAGACTTCTGGAGTTTACTACATGTCCTGTTAGTAGCAGCCTCAAATTTCCATGAGCTGCTTTCAGTTTTAAATGTGGTGTGGCCTCATTAGCCTTACAGACACTGCTCTCTCAGCACTTGTTGATAGCTTATTTACAGCGATTCAATTCACTGCTTTTGCTAAATTTTAAAAGGAATGATAGAAAAGCATTGCTTTATTTTACAGCAATAAAAATGATACTTGTAGGTCCTACCCATCTTGCATATGATCTTAAAATGTTCAGCTCTTCTTGCCTGTTTCTTTTGCTGAGATTTATTTTAATGGTGCAGAGCTTGCTGAAGTGTTTTTTCCCCCTGCACAGTAGTTTATAACACCATTTTCTATTCTGACACCCTCCATGAAACAACTCAAGAGCAGCTGGTTTGTTTACATCACGGAAAATAAAGAAACTTTCAAAGACAGATAAATCAACAGGCAAGAAGTAAAGTCATTTAGAATCATGTTATTCAAATTGGAAAAGAACTGTAAGATCATCCAGTCCAACATTTAACATATCTCTAGTAACCTAGCCCTACCAGCCCTCTGCTAAACCGTTCCTGAGCACCATACCTATATGATTTCTAAATACATTCAGGGATGGTGATTCAACCACTTCCCTGGGCTGCCTATTCCAGTGCTTAATAACCCTTTCTTTAGGGAAGTTTTTCCTAACATCCAACCTAAGCCTCCTCTGGCACAACCTGAGGCCATTTCCTCTTATTATGTTGCTTTTTACTTGGGAGAAGAGACCAGTGCCCACCTCACTACAACCTCCTTTCAGGCAGTTGTGGAGAGCAATAAGGTCTCCCTTCAGCCTCCTTTTCTCCAGACTAAGCAACCCTAATTCCCTCAGCTGCTCCTCTTAAGACTTGTGCTCTAGACCCTTCACCACCTTTGTTGCCTTTCAATGAACTTGGTCCAATGTCCTTCTTGTAGTGAGGGGCCAAAAACTGAAGCCAGGATTCGAGGTGGGGCTTCACCAGTTCCAAGTACAGGGGGACAATCACTGTCCTAGTCCTGCTGGCCACACTATTGCTGTTACAGGCTAGGATGCTGTTGGTCTTCTTGGCCACCTGGACACACAGTGACTCATATTCAGCCACTGTCAACCAACATCCCCAGGTCCTTTCCTCTGGGCAGCTTTCCAGCCACTTTGCCGTGAGCCTGTAGCATTGCCTGAGGTTGTTGAAACCCCAGTGCTGTACCCAACACTTGGCCTTGTTGAACCTCACACAGCTGGCCTTGGCCTGTTGATCCAGCCTGTCCAGGTCCCTCTGTAGAGTCTTCCTTCCCTCAAACATATTAACACTCTCACCCAACTTGATGTCACATTATTCTGAACAAATCTAGGAATTTTTTTGTATCTTTTTCACTATTTTATGTTTGATCCAAAATAATTTAGCAGAAAGTGAAAAGAAAATTTTATCTTTTTATTAAGTTTTTTTTTAAAACAATGTTCTGCCTAAACTGAACATTCGGCCTAAATAATTAGAAACTGAAAGCCAGGTGTTAATTTCATTGTGAAACAACTAGATCTTGTGCCTTTGGCCACATGTTATGTAGAGCTGGGGATAACACAGGAGGATTACACTAAAACTGGGTGCTGAGTCTGTTTCTATTTAGCAAGTTTCAAAGTCTATTAGAGTCATAGAAAGGATAGCATGAATGAATCAGTTCATGTTGAGGCACTGGGTTCCAGCTGTGCTGCAATGACAACTGATGCACAAGTGGAGTTTAAGTCCCTTGCAGGGATCTGGAGACCCAGGGGGGTTGGACTAGGTGATCTTTCGAGGTCCCTTCCAACCCCTAAGATTCTTTGATTTTGTGACCTTTGTGACAGGAGCAGAGTCAACAAAGGGCAATAGTATTAGCTTCAGGCAGCTGGTTTAGATATGCCTGCTTGGCTTTGGGGTCCACAGATCCAATGAAGACTATGATCAGCAAGATCACAGGGTGCCAGTGATGAGAGGATGCCAATACCATGAGCAGGCGTGTATAAAGTTAATTAGGAAAAACACCAGCTTGGATGTGTAACAACTGTAGAAGTCAATATTTGTGTTTCTGAGTACTTAAGATTAATTCATGTGCTTTACCACCTTAAAAGGAGGGTATGCATGTATATGCATAAATGAAAAGCTGGAAGGGAGTAAGGTACAACTAAAACAGTGAAAGAAATAAATGCCAAGTGCTAAGTAATTATGCATGAACAGACTTGTTCTAATAATGTCATACTATGTTGTAGACCTTCCTTCTCTGGAGAGGTTAGAAGGGGAATGGCAGCACTTGAGGGTCAGCTTGGGAGTACAGCAGAGAGGAAAGCATTTGCTCATCCCAGTGGAAGGGTAGCCTGCACACGAGATAACATGTTGCAGTATGTCTTCTTGTGACACATCTGCTATTTAATAAGAGTGAAAAAATAGCTCAGGACGAGAGCTTTTAAAGTCTTAAGAAAGATTAATACTATGGGAATTTATCAGAAAATATAGATCTGTAGTTTCAGGAATTGCCCATTCCCTCGATTACTAAAAAAATCAATTTATTTCTCGTAAGTGACTCTCGTTCCTTACATTTACTCTAAAAGGATATTGCATAACTGTTGCTCTTATTCTCAATATATTATTTAATGTGAAAGCCGCATTTCAGCATTTGATCTATTTATATGCTGTTTGTACATACGAAGACAGACTTTCTTTGGACTTCCTTCATTGAGCCTTAAAAATAATTCGAATACCACGGGTTTCATTGTAAACAATGAAGAATTCCAACCCTCAGGTCATTGCCGGTTGTTTAAAAAAAACACTTGGAATTGCTTCAGTAATTATCAGTGTTCTCTTATAAAACTAAATAGGCTTTTCCTCTGTTGGAAAGAAGATTAAAGGTCATATAGTTCAAAATAAGTTTTTGAACATTGCCAGATTAAGGAAAATAAATTCCTTCATTAATAAGGTCAACTTCTCTGATGTTTATTAGTTCATAAGGGCATACTAGCTGAAGATGACAGAATTTTGTAGATTTTGTGACTCTTCTGAGGAACAGCAATTTCTTTTTGCAGCCCTCTTTATGCAGTCTGAGTGACATGGTCTGGCCCTTGAACCTAACATCAAGTAAAGCACAAATGACTGGGGGTTGGAACTACATGATATTTGAGGTAAAGGTCCCTACCAACCCAAACCATTCTGTGAGTCTGTGATTCTATGACAATGTGGTCAAATTCCATTTTCCTCTGAAGATAAGCTCTTTTGAGAACTACACAGAGACTCACAGTACTCAACAAAAATGAAATGTGCTTTGGAATATTTAGTTTGTGTTTTATTTCAGTTATGTAGCAGCATAATGCAGCAAGCACTGGGGAAGTGTGAAATTTTCTCTATATAATATAATTTAATTTTATTCCAGTTTCATGCAAAGCAAAAAGTGTGGGTATACGTGTTTCTATGCTTTTTATGTGTATTAAGTATTGAAAATGCATTGTGAATAGCCGTAGCATTCATAGTAAGAGGTGGTTTTTATATATGCAAAATAATCAGACTAGGGTGCTTGTCCCAAGCCTAGTTGTTCCATGAAGCATTGAGAAGCACAAGAATTCCAGGAAGTGTGTTGACCATGAGGTCACCAAATTCAAGCATATCAGGAAATGTGTGTAGCTGTATCAGATTTACGCAAATGCGTAAGTTAAATCCTGCACTTTACTGCAGCATTTATTTGCCAGTTGTATTAAGTATTAAGGAAATTTCTGAATGGGTTAAAACACTAGTGTGTAAATGAGTCCAAGCCGTTTCCTTCTCCTGCAGAGCACAATAGCCTAGAAGATGAAAATTTCTCTTTTTGCCAGTAGTGTCCCTAACCTTCACCCCATTGCTTTGTTCTTTGTTCAGATGATTAGGTGTTTTCCATCTGCACCTCTAGGGGAGAAAAATCTGTGCTTGTTAATTTGTGCTGACTTCCTAAAGAAGTCAAGCTTATCTGATAATGCTTTGTCTGTCCTTTTACCCCTGCAATAACCTTTGAACACACTGCCCAGGTTCAGTTCACTCAGAACAAGGAGGGGAGGTCTTAGCATACTATGTCCTTACAAGCTTGATGAGGCTGCAGTTGGGTAGAGAGACCCCACTGAGGAAATAGCTGCAGAGTGAAGTCAACCTTTACTGAACTGCAATCCAGGCCTCTCTAGCGTGCCTTCTCTGATGTCTAATAAGGCTTAGGGGGCAATCTGTAATAACATTTGCCTAATATGTAACAACAGTAAATTAGTAACAGGCTTGCAGATATCCCAAAACATATTTAGGCTATTTTTGGTAGTATTAGGATTCACTGTGTTTCTCAGAAGAGTTTGTTTTCTATTGTTAGCATCTGGAGAGCAGTGCCGTATTCCTAACAGTGATGGATGTTCTTGTATTGAAGCACGTGTTTCAAAGCAAGGACTTCCAAACTCAGGAGTTAGACACCCAATTTACTTTTGAAAGTGTCTGTGTTGTTCTGAAAATGTCACGCTGGGAACATCAAATGCAGCGACTGGCTTGGGCACCACTCTTGCGTGGTGTACGCTGGGTGGTGCACTGGCACGTTACTCCAGTAGGACTAACAGCTTCCAAATTAGCCTACAGATTAACTGAAATCAGGCACAATTCAGTGAGAACAAAAGGCAGAGTATGCAAAGTGTATATTTAGCTTGAAAAACCAAAAAATGTAATCTATTAGGTTCTGGTTTTGCTGTGGTAAAACAAAATCATTGATTCCTACAGTGTCTCTTTGTTTTGTTCTGCCCTTTCAATCCACTGCTCTGCCTGACTGTGCTGCCTCTTTCATATTATGGTACAGCTTTTTTCTTTCCAGTCCAGCTGGCCCAGCAGTGATACTCTTCCCAGTTCTGTCTTCAAGCTACCTGTTGTGGGGTTTTTTTCTTGCTTGGTGGGGTGTGTTCTTTTTGGTTTACATGAGTAACCTGAAGGAGTCTTCCATTTTATTTCCCAAATCGTTCTTAAGATTGTATGCATTGCTATGATTTAATTATTTGACAACTGCTTCTTCTGCATTCCTTCTTTTCTTTCTAAAGGTAAGCCCTAAGGATCTTAGTTTCTTTGTTTTTTTCTGTGTGTTGTGCTGGCCAATGGTTACTAAATGCTTTCATAAAATCACCCTTGAATTGTGGTGCTTCTTCATGCATTTCTTAAGCTGATTACTTCATCCCTTTCTGATCCCTGTCCTGTATGTAGTCACAGAATCACAGGATCATTCTGGTTGGAAGAGACCTTGGAGATCATTGAGTCCAACCACAGCCTATGTCTACCAGCCATTAACTCTACCAAGTCCAGTGTCCTCTACCATGTCCCTAAGCACCGCATCTACAAGTCTTTTAAGTAACTCCAGGGATGGTGGTTTGACCACCTTCCGGGGCAGCCTGTTCTAGTTTAATTATCCTTTCAGTAGGAAGTTTCTTCTAATACCCAATCTAAACCTCCCCTTGTGCAACCTGAGGCCTTTTCCTCTTGTCCTATCACTTTTTATTAGGGAGAAGAGACCAACCTCTACCTGGCTGCAATGTCCTTTCAAGTGGTTGTAGAGAGCAACAGGGTCTCCCTGCAGTCTCCTTTTCTCCAGGCTGAACAACCCCAGTTCTGTCAGCTGTTCCTCATATGACTTGTGCTCCAGACCCTTCACCAACTTTTGTTAGTCTTCATACATCACCCTCCTCAAGTCAGCAAATCCCTTGCAGAGAGTCTTCCGTTGTCTTCTTGCCAGGTGACAGTGCTTCTCAAGCTAATCGCTACTTAGAAGTATCCACCAGCTGCACCCGCTTTCCAGTATTTCCAGTTCTTCCTTTCTTCTGATCCCAGGATCTCTCTGCAGCTTGCTTATAGGATTTACTCCAGCTGGGGTGCACCTTTACTCTTGGTATAATTTCTTGCCTTTGTAGATTGTAGTTGTGACCAGGAGGTTTAAAAATGAATAGTTAAAATGATCATGTGTTGAGCTTGTTTGTTGCATTCTGACCTCTTGCTTTACCTTGCAGAGCAAAAGCAAGATAAGGTGGCTTGCAAGGTAACTGTGGGGGCTTTCCAGCACATCAGAGAGGATGCTGCTGTTTAGCAGCTAGAGGAAGCAGTGAGGAGGGAATTTTTCTTCTCGTGCTTGGCAGGAAAAAAACCCACTAACTTCAACAAAACAAAGTTTGTCTCAAAGGACTAAATATGTGACCTTGTGCACTCCTGCACATTTACTGTATATTATCTTGACACCCTGTCTTTATTTCCTTTTCCTCCACTGCAGATGAGAAGAGCGCATTTGGTGCATATAGGCAATTTGAATTGTTTTATAAGCTTTAAAAAAAAGAGAAATAACAGATTCTTAAATTAATTCCTCAGAACTGGGGAAAGCCAAGTTCCCAAATGGGACTCAGTCTTAAATTATAAATGAGTTTTAGTGATTCATGTCCTGCAAATCTTTTATAACATGGAATGCTGCTATGTTATAAAACAGAGGGGAAAGCCTGCATTTGGATTACTAAAGAGAGATTTTTGTCTCAACTTTCGGAATTTTTTTAAGGAGGTGGAAAAATGTAGTCTATTGAAAAACAGCCAAATCCTCTCAAATAAATCTTATTAATTCTCCTTCCATTTTTTTTTTTTTTTTTAATTTTTTTTTTATTACTCAGCTAGCTTTTAAGTCAAAGACTGAAGGCTGAGGCATCAGCAAAGCTGTTCTTAAGCAAGCCTAGTTCATCTTACGTTTCTGCGTTCGTTGTCTTTACTGTCAGCTGTATTGGCAGTTTCCTTAGTTTCCCAGAAATGTGTTCTTCTGGCATGGTCTTTCAGATAGGGGATTTTTTTTGGAATCTTTCTTTTGGTAACAGTAAGATGTGTGATTTGATACATGCATTTTTATCTGGCTATAGGCATGATTTCTTGCATTTTGAAGGTTAAAATATTATCTTTGGGTAGAGACGAGTAAAATGAGTGTTCTCCACCTGCTAAGCAGAATCATTTTTCTTCTAGTTCTAGGCACATACTTACGACCTGCATTACTGCCTGATTGTATCTGGGACGATGGCTGTTCAGTATTGCCAAAAATGCAGCATGTCATCAGTCCCTACAATTTTTTGGTTGTGTGCTAAGTAATAATTTTCCTTGAGAGCTTCTACTGTTCTGTTTCTTGGTAAATTATTAGGGTGATACATTTAACTGTAGAGAAAAAACAAATAAATTGTTACTTGAGAAAATGTACTGACAAACAGATTTCTTCTATTATGTTTAACATGTATATTTTTACTGGTTTTGTGGTTTCATCTAGTATTCTCCATTTACAGTTTCTGTAAACCTTTTGTATAAGATGAGTTTTTAACCATTTCTTTTTAGGTATCTGCTGGTGGAGCGCAAAAGTAGCCATTAAAAGTGTGACCAGGCATCCTCAATTTGCAGATTTTTTTTTTAAAAAACAACAACTGGACTGTTATGACTGGCAGATCAGAATGCAGGCAGAAAGCAGGCCAGAAGGATTTTTTATTATTTTTATTTTTTAAAAAAATCAGTTTTGTTTGTTTGTTTTCAAAGCCGTTTCCAAGCACTTGACAATGAAATACATTTGGAGACAGGAAAACTCAAAAGTAGACAGAGCTTTGGAAAACTTCCATGCTTAGAGAACTGATCTGTTAAAATTGACTAAGAAAACTTTTTTTTTTTTTCCATTTAGAGTGAATCTAGCATTTGGTCAGCTATGCTTTAATAAAAGGATACACAGAACCCATTAAGCCAAGAAACACATAATAAGAAACGCAGTCAGTAGGAGAGAGACTTGCTATCTTCTGTTTTTTCCCTTTGAGAGGTTAAGTTTAAAGAGGCTGGTAATGTTTTAGTGTGTCACTTTCAGACAGCTGGTGCTGCCCTAATTTTCTCAGCTTGTCTCAGAATCTTTTAACAGTTTTTATAGCTTTATAGGTTTTGAAGAAAAGCTGTCTACAGATGCTTTCCCATGCACACATTATTGACTTGAGGTATGTTCCATCTCCTATCTATCTGATCACCAGTGGGTGCATTTTAAGCATCAAAACATCTTCAAAAATATTTTGGAAGTCCATAGTTGGTGTTGAGCTGTTTTAAATATGGACCTCCATCCATTGGCTTCAGTGATGAAGAATCAGAATCTTATTGTTTCTTTGTCAGCTTATCTGCGTAAAATGCCATTTAAAGTTGCTTCTTCCTGATGACAGTCACAAGAGTAGTTCCTCTGCACAACATAAAGCCCTGGACAGAAGTCTATGTGCTGTAGCTTCCAACAGTTACTGTGGAATCTGGCTATTAGTAGCCACTCTAATATGGGGAGTTAAATAATGAAGCTTGTCATGCCTTTGCTGTTAGTAAGGCATGAATTTGCATGTTGATACTTTCTGGATACACACACATTGTTTTCCTTATAATAGATTTATGGAAGGCTTTTTCCTTCCTTTAAAATTTCAAACGTGAGAGACCTTTTCAGGCAAGGCCTTTAAGATTATTTTGCTGTGCAAATATACTCAGACTAAGTCAGGACGTTTGCAGTCCATTTGAGGATGAGATTGAAGTTTGAAGTACTAGATAAACAGCTACGTGGCAGCTTTATACAGTAGTATCCGAGGCTGCATCACATGCTGAAATTGAGTCAACAGGGTCTGAATGTTGAGAGAAAAGCAAATAATGGCATGGGCTGTGTAAACATGTACTGTGCATAGGTTTGCCTTAGAAGTTCTTTCATTGTGCTCGATAATGCTCAGGCCTCAAGGGGCAGAAATATTTCAAAGCTGAGGATACAGCAGATTTGATCCACAGAGAAATATTTGTTCCAGGAATTATCAGAAATCTAGAAACTGAGTCTGGGAAATAGGTGAAAAAAAATCAGTTTTAAAAGGAGTAGCAAGTAGAGACCTGGTATCAGTTATCTTCTGTGTAAGAAGTTGCCACGAGGTAGAGGATAAGCTGTTCTTTGTCTGCTAGAGATAGGTCAAAGTAATTTGCTTAAAATGGAGCAAGAGTTAGTTATGTAGCATATTTGGAGCACTAATGATAGTGCCAGTGAAGTGACATGAATAGGTTGTCCAAGGATATGAGATGGTTATGGATGTGTGGTTGCTGATTTTTTAATTATTTTTTTTATATGGACATCTGTTAAAAGTAGTTTAGTTCCAGTTGCTTTTTCTGGTGGAGAGAAATCGCTGACCCTCTTCATATATATATATTATATATATATAAAAAATTATTTTTTTAAAGTAAAGACTTAAAATATAGAAACATTTAAATTTAGCAACAACTGCTCTTGTTGCATTTCAGCCAGCCCTGGTCAAAGTTTTGCCTTCGTTTGACAGCGCTGAGCTCTCTTGCCCTAAATAAGTATTTCTGCACTTGTATTGTCCTGTCCATCCTAAAAGTACATCTGCCTGGAGGATAACATGCTTTTCATATCTCTCCAGGGTCAGGAAAAACATCCGTGCCTTGTTTGAATTAATCTTGAACCAGTGGAAGGCAGCTTTCATCCAAAGAAAGTGAACTTCTTATTTTTTAATTACTTCAATTATTTTGTAACTTTAAAATTAAAACAAGCCTATAAATGGAGATATTTTCTCCTGACTAATGGCATTTAATTATGTGACATGAGGCTTCAGATTGCCAACTTTTCAGCAAGCCATAAAATGTGTACAAGAAGACAAGAGCCACAGAGTCTGTGCTTCTTACAAAAGACTGGTTTACATAACATTCATCATACGCCTCATGAAAGTACATAGGTTCTTTTCAGTGCCAGACTCTGAAACAGAAATTAAAACTGCTTGAGCAGTTTCGTATGACTCAAATTTCTTGTAATTCACTGCTATGATATTACTGATAAAACTTCTGCAGTAGGGGCACTACTCAGTAAACTATGCATTGAGAGTGTGTGTAGAAAATTGAAATATTTTCTTGAACCACACAGATGTGTAGTTGCTGAATCTGCCTCATAAACCTGGAATGACCAAACAGGTTTTGCACAATCCTGTATAGAGAATGTGTTTAGAAAATGTGGGATTTCAGTGACTTCACAAAGCACTTTTCTTTCCTTCAACTGGCACTGGTGCTTTCTCTTTGATTCTTCCTTTGGCTTCTGCTAGATGATAGGGCACTGACAACTGATTTTGATATAAAACCTGAAATTTTGGTTTGGGGCTTTTTTGAAATTCATGAATAGCCTTTGAAGACATACCTGAAATACTCACAAACTAACAGAAAGGTAGCTGGAACAAAGAGTGGCATTTGTGGAGTACCAGCTGTGGAATCTGAAGGTTGTTTTTGTTTTTTATTTTAGAACTGACCATCTTGCTGGAAGATGACTTTTATTCATGCTTGAGGTTGCTGTTCTGAAAACAAGCAGAAGAATGTGGAAGAATTCAAGCCTTCACTGCCTTATAGCACTAGCTCTTTTATGTTTGAGAAGCTTAATATGTAGCCAAGAGATAGGTGAGTTTGTTTTAATGTAATTCACTAGTTACTTTGTAGATTCTGTACTTAGACCATTTAACTAGGTTACTTTCCTATTACCTGTGTGTTCAAAAACCACCAGTTCTGTGGTCTCACACCACCCTAAGGCTGGAGATGCTACCAGGCTGGGTCTCTGCTTTCCAGCAACCAGTGGCATCTTGTAAACCAGTGCAAAATTGGGTGTTAAAATCCCCATAATGCAACTGTGATAATCTGCATATGCAGTTGGTGTAAAGGTCTGCACAGAGACCTTCTTGCTGTATATGTCTATCTGCAACAATTTCACACGTTATCATTAATTGCCCTTCTGTCATTAGGTGCCCTCCATGTGCATCAACAGAGGAGAGCAAAAAACTCTTTATCATCAAAGGTTGTGGTTTTGCCATTGGCCTAAAGCCTGCCTATTAGGCTAGGCTATGAATGGGTATTACAGGAAGAAACAGCTGCCTGTGTCATTGCACCCCAGTATAAACCCAGATTTTAGGTACTTCTAGAAATCTGGGAGTTAGTGGCTGTCTGTAATCAGACACACAAATCATTCAACAGTTTTAAAATACTGTCCAGACATGCACACAATAAAAATGTAAAAAGAAAGGCTAGAGATGTGAACAATAGCAGTAATTTTATAGTTTGTAATTTTTGACCTGCAGTTTGTGACTTTATTTCTTATATGATTTCAGGTTCTCTGGGACACCCCCAGAATCTGAAATGTGTAACACACAATTTACGTAAGATGATCTGTGCTTGGGATGTCTCTTCTAAAGGAAGACACGGACAAACCTACTTTTGCTACACTCCAAAGTAAGCCCACTGTATACCTGGTTGAAAACAACCAAATGGTGATGAAAATATTCCTCAGTTGCTGCCCATGCAATTTTGTGATGCTGTTGTTTCCCATCATCTCCCCATCAGTTTTCTTTGGGTGGTTCTCCCTCCAGGCACTGTTAACTCAGGCACTTGCAGGCTTTCTGGCAAAGTCTTATTTCATTCTGACAATTCTCCTGCCAAAATCTCCTGCATGCTATCTTCAAAGGACTGGAAGATACTCTCGTTTACTCAGACTGCTCTGTGTGTTGCCTAGCCCTTGCTCAGAGTTTTCATGAGGGACATCTTCATACCAGGTTCAATCCAAAAGGAAATTATAGTTGGAAGAAGCAAATCCTGATGTTACGGGCCAAAGCAGTAGAATATATGACATAAGTGTTGAGATTCACATGTTGAAAAATGTTAAAAGTCTCTCGATGTCTGTCTTAGAACCTTTATACATTTTAAGCTATCTGGAGAGCATTGTGTTAGAGGAAATGTGAAAATTATTCTACAATTACAATAGCTTTTCCGAAGTGAATGCAAGTTGAAAATTTTGAGAAATGGTAACAAGCTTGAATCTTCGGTGTGTTTTTCACTAATGAGAACTACATGTGCAATTCCCGATGCTGTGGGTCTGCCAAATACTTATCATGTGCTAAGGATGAGTTCAAATCCTTTTTGCATCTTGATCCTGCCCCCAGTCCAGCTATTTGTACTGTCTTTTTTTCCTGTAAATTCAGCAGGCAGCCCAGACTTGTCCTTGGGGTCCCAGGGCTTGGCTGCACTTCTTCCACCTACATGTTTGATTTTATGTGTCTAGTTATTCCTCCTGCATTGCCAGCTATCATTTCTGTACAAAACAATATATATGTGCATTGCAGCCAGAGTTCAGGAGTGCAGAGTTCATGAGGTACTGCTCTCTAAACAAGAACAGCCGAATAGCTGCTGCTGTTTCTCCATAGCAAAACAGAACAACATTGAGTCCTGAAGCAGAGAGCCTGAGGGCTGAGCTTAGTTCAGACCTTCCTGAGGCAATGGGGTTGTGTTTTTCAGTTGCCCAAACATCCTCTAATAATATCTCAATACAGAAAGGGAATAGCCTTTCTGAGCACATTAGTCTCAGCTCGCTTTCACTAGCCCAGAGTCTTGCATGAATCTTAAAAGTTCAACCCAAGCTCTTGACTCCAGTTGATCAGAGTTCCAGGGTCCTGTTCCAGTTAATAAGTGAGTAACAGTCCCTCAGCAGGAAGTCTGGCATTGTTCTCCTTGCTTTCCTTCCTCCCATCATTGCCCCAAGGGAAAGGTCTGGATTTTTCCAAACTTTTTGCCTTTCTTGTTGCCTATGAGTGATAATGAGCAAAGGGACTTGACCCATCCATTATTGTTTCCTGTATGTATCTATGACCTTCAAACAAAGGCCAGATCACATTGTGCTGAGCACTGCACAAAGATTGTGTGCAAGCTGTATTTCCATCTGCGATCTTAGCACTTCTCTCACCTGCCCTCTACTCATTCATTCCCTACGAGCTGAGCAGCAGAATGGATCTAAGTGGCTTTTTCTGTGATGGGGACACAGATGGGTGAACCTGCTCTGTGAACCCACATGCCATCACTTGGAGAAGAAATGGAGGGTGACAGGGCCAGGTGATATAAAGGGAGGGGGGAGAAACTGTAGTGTTTTGCGTAATTTTATTTTGCTTATTTTGAAATATTGATTCATGGTGACTGTAGATTTTGGAAATGTATGGTTTGGTTAAAACATCAGTTTTTTCACTTTGAAATGCTCTCTTAACGGTGAGATAGCTGCCTTATATAACTAGTGCACAGAAAATTCCTGTTCATCCGATGCTAACCAAACCCATGGAAATCTTACTCCTTCACAGACTTAATATGGAGCTCTCTTCTATAGTGCAGAGAATTTGTGTTTAATTAGTGTCCTAGGAATAGGGTTTAACTTGTCTTAGCTTCCTATCAGCTGAAATACCTGCTTAATCCTCTGTCTTTTCAGTGACTCCACTCCAGTATGTTTTAAAACCAAGGAGAAAAGGGTCGAGATTCCAGTCCCAGAGAGCTCCACCAAAATTACAATAACCATAAACAGCATTTCTGAGGCTTCTGTTGCTACTGGAGAGTTTGAAATTCACAAAAAAGACATCTGTAAGTATCAGGTTCTGTGTGAGTACATAAGGCAACTTTATACTATGTTCAACAATGCTTCAGAAGTATATACTTGCCATTTTCTTTGGAAGTGTTGTATGTAAAATGATGATGTGCTGAGTCCCTATGAATCTACCATACATAATAGGTTGTTTTCTCTCCCCCTTCTGGGGAAAGAAAAATCCTCTTATCCATAGATCTTAATAGAAGAATCAAGGGCAGAATGTGAGGAGGAAAACAAAGTACCACACTGCTACCTCCCTCTAATCACTCTTTGCCATTTTTCCCCCCCCTACTTGCAAATTAGGAAGGATTTGTAAACAACTTCCTTATCTATATACTGAAGTACCTGCACAGGGCATAAAGTACATTTGCTCAGTCTTGACTTGGGAAACAGAGAATTCATTACTACTGTCTGTTCTCCCTTTTTAAATGCTGAGCCACTACAGAATTTAAGTACTTTATTATGGCAATTCCACAACATTTTGAGGGCAGTTTTATCATTAGTCACTCCTGACAGTGTCATATTCTCTTAGTATATGCACAACTTAAAAATGTTGCTCAAATGTATATGAAACTGAGCAAGTGCATTTATGCTTTGGAGGTAGGCTGCCTTATATTGGAGTCATAGATAAATCAAAGTTTCTCCCACTTCCTTTCACGAAGGAGGAAGTTGTAAGCTGAAGATGGCATTGACACCACCTGCCACAGTTGCTTGTAATTTGGTCTTTGTTTTCTCTTTGCATGCTTATTTCTTTAGTGCAGTCAAAATCTAAAGTTGGTAGCACTTCTTATTCATGGCTCAGTTTTCAGCTGAGAGCAGCTCAAGAACTTTAACAAAAGAGATCTCAAAAATGTGGGTGAAACACTGAATTCTCCAACGTCTTGCTGACTGCAGGCATGATAGGTCTCTCAGATTCATCACAGGTTATCCCTGGTAGCCTGGTAACTGTGCAGGCTCTCAGAGCCTTGGCCAGGGCTAAAATTGGATAAATCACACACTTTAAAAACAGGATTTATCCTGCACCAGGTTCAACAAACTGCCATAATTCTTCAACTGCCATAATCCATCCTGCTTTTCAGTCTCTTGCTTCATCACCACCCATTCATAGAACAGATGTTTCTTTCTAATCTTCTCATTCTATCCCCATCATCATGTAATTCCTTTAACATTTTTTGTAGCTTGAATTTAAATTCCACACAATCCTATTCAGAGCCTTGTGAGTTTCTTCCACCCTGTGCTTCTGCTCTCCTTCCTCCCTACTTTAGATTTTGTTGCAAGTCCTCTCTTTCTTGCTGGTGTCCAAAGCTACTTCTGTCTTTAAGGGATTTTCCATCATCCTCCCTAGTTGTCTTCCCAGCTATACTTCAAAGACTGTTGCCATATTTCCTTTATCTCTGCAGCATTGAATGAAGATTGAGAAAGGTATGTCTTCCTTAATATGCATTATGAAGAGTCACATTATCACAGAATCACAGGATGGGTTTGGTTGGAAGGGACCTTAAAGATCATCTAATTCCAACCCCCCTAGGAGGAACACCTCCTGATAGACCACGTTGCGCCAAACCCCATCCAACATGGCCTTGAACACTTCCAGGGATGGATCATCCACAACTTCTCTGGGAAAACTGCCAGTGTCTCACCTCCCTCATAGTGAAGAATTTCTTCCTAATGTCTCACCTAAATCTCCCCTTTTCCAGTTTAAAGCTATTGCCCCTTGTCCTAGCCTAACATGCCCTTATAAAAAGCCCCTCCGCAGCTTTCCTGTAGCCCCTTCAGACACTGGAAGGTTGCTCTGCAGTCTTCTCTTCTCCAGGCTGAGCAACCCCAGCTCTGTCACCCTGTCTTCATAGCATAGGTGCTGCAGTCCTCTGATAATTTCCTTCATGACTCTCCTCTGGACTCCCTCCAATAGCTACCTGTCCATCTTGTGTTGGGAGCCCCAGAGCTGGACACAGTACTCCAGGTGGAGTCTGATGAGAGCAGAGTAGAGGGGGGGAAATCACCTTCCTTGACCTGCTTCCCACACTTCCTTTGATGCAGCCCAGGACACAGTGGTTTTCTGGACTGCAGGCGCACATTGCCAGCTCAGGTTGAGCTTCCCATCAACCAACATGACCAAGCCCTTTTCCTCAGGGCTTATTTTCCTTGGGTTCCTTAACCCAACCTGTATTTGTGCTTGGGTTTGCCCTGACCCAAGTTCAGGACTTTGCACTTGGCCTTGTCGAACTTAATGAGGTTGACATTGTCAACCTTCAGTGTGCCAACAACACCACACACTTTGGTGTCATCAGCAGACTTGCTGACGGTGCGCTCAATCCCACTGTCCATGTCACCAACAAAGATGTTAAATGGTCCCAATACTGACCCTTGAAGAACACCAGTTGTCACTGACCTCCATCTGGATGTCAAACTGTTGCCTGCAACTTTTTTTGAGTGCAACCATCCAGCCAATTCCCTATCTACCAAGTGGTCCAATCATCAAGTCCATGTCTTTTCAATTTAGATGTAAAGATATCCTCCAGGGTAGCGTCAAACGCTTTGCACAAGCGCACGTACATGAGGTCAGTTGCTTTTCCGTTATGCACCAGCACTGTAACCCTGTCATAGAAAGTCATTACATTTGTCAGGCAGGATTCACCCTTACTGAAGCAGTGTTGGCTGTCACCAGTCACCTCCTTATTTTCCATGTGACTTAGCATGGTTCCCAGGAGGATCTGCTCTGTGATCTTGCCAGGAACAGAGGTGAGACTGACATGCCTGCAGTTCCCTGGGTCTTAATTTTTCCCTTTTTGAAAATGAGGGTTGTTCCCCTTTTCCAGTCAGTGAGAACTTCACTACACTGCCATGACTTCTCAAATATGATGGATAGTGGCTTTGTAGCTTTTTCTGCCAGTCTCAGGACCCACTGATGCATCTCATCAGGTCCCCTGGACTTACGCACCTTCAGGTTTCCTTAGATGGTCTTGATCCTGATCTGCCCCTACCATGGGTGGTTCTTCATTCTCCAAGTTCCTGCCTTTGCCTTCTGTGACTTGGGTGATGTGGCTTGAGCTCTTGATGGGGAGGACTGAGGCACAGAAATCACTGAGTACCTCAGCCTTCTCCATATCGCAGGTAACCAAATCTCCTGTTTCCTTGTGGAGTTGGTCCACGTTTTCCCTAGTTTTTCTTTCACCATCAGCATAGTTAGCTTTTCTTGTTGCCCTTGACTTTCCACCCTCTGTAGGCTTCCTTTTTGTTTGTGTTTGTCCAGGAGTTCCTGGTTCCTGGCCTTCTGGCATTTTTGCCTGACTCCCTCTTTGTTGGGCCGCTCCTGGGCTTGGAGGAGGTGAACCCTGAATGCTGACCAGCTTCATTGGACTGCTCTTCCCTCCAGGATTTTATCCCATCATACTCTACCAATCAGGTCTCTGAAGAGGTCAAACTCCACTCTCCGTTAAGTCCAGGGTTATGTGCTTGCTGCTCGCTGCCCTAGTATCTTGAACTCCACCTTTTCGCGGTCATTGCTTATTCATGATCAGTTACTCACACATCTGCATGTTGAGATGTTAGAAGAAAATGCTACCTGGTGACTCATCAGCAACTGTGCTTTCCTAGGAACTTTCATGCTCAAGTAATGACAGAGCCCATCTTATTCTAATAACAGGTTGAGGTACATGTTTGTATGGCTATTAGCCAATTGAGAACAGAATGATGTGGCTGTTAAACACCTGTAGGGCTGTTGTTGCTGACTAATGACTTGAATATGGATTTTTTTTCCCCCTTTCTCTTTTTCAAGCATTTGTTCCTCCCACTCCACGTATTCTTAGTTTAACACCTGACTTTTCAACTTCCACTTTAAATCTGAAGTGGAATGATAATGGATCAGCCTTCCCATATGGACTGGATGCCTTTTGGCAGATTCAGATACTTCGTAAAGAACCAATGGAAAAGGTCACACAAGTAAGTCCTTTAATTCCTTTATATATAAAAAAAATATAATTTTTGCCCTTAGTAATGTTCTGGGAGATCATTTGAAGAAAGCTTACAATAATGAATGTCGAAGAGCTTTGCAGAACCTGAGTGTAGACAATTTCCTGGTAGATAACTTCTTGTTAAGTTTCAGGTTTATGAGGACACTGACTACTGGGCTGTCAGCACATGCTCCCAGTCACAGCTTTTTTTTTTTTTTTTTTTTTTT